>NC_141160.1:76842813-77202813 GCF_053477565.2 Lygodium microphyllum
TTGAAGATGATGCTTCCTCCTCCTTTAGAATTGGGATATCTCTTGGGATAGGTTCATAGGTGGACTACTTTGCTTATGATGAAGAACTCAACTTTTCCTCCTCCACTTTATATGGATGGTCCTTAGTTCCATATCATTGTGAGTGACCTTCTTTTCCTTTTCAAGTTTCTCTTTTTCCATTAGATACATGAATACTTAAGTGACGGTTAATTTAAAATCTTCCAAAGTTTGAAATTTTTGCCCAATTTTTCTAATATATCTCCACCATGTGTTTGCATAACTCTCTAAGTATAAGGCTACATAACATATATTTGCTTCGTCATTACATGGGTAGAGGGTAAAGTACATTCCCAACTTGTTTATCCATTCTACTAATTTCATTAGTAAGGGGTTATCTCCTTTGAACTAAGATATGCTAATCTTCTCCTTATATTCTTTGTCATAGTGATAATGCTATCCATTATTGTTAAGTAAATCAATTGACTATTGTCTATGAGAGGAATTGCAAAATGTTTTTTGTCCATGATTATTATTGAAAGAATGCTATCCATTTTTCTTATTGCCAAATGAATGATGACCAAGTGAAATATTCCCATGTGACTGATGATTGTGATTGGACTGCCCGTGTGGTATCATGACATCAAGGTCTACATCATGCTAAAATTTGTCATCTCTCCTTGGCTCATCATGAATGTGCTAATCTTGACCATTTCTTACATTAGATACTTCACTATTTTGGGGATAAAACTTTTGTAGGAATCACATCCATGTATGTCATCATCTCTACTAGCATGTTCAAAATTATCTTGATGTCCATGATTCTTTGAGAAATAATTGGGTTTTCCTCTACTCCATAATAGGAGGAAGTTGAACTATTTATTTGACTTTTAAAGTGCCACCATACTCATAAGTTGAATATACGAATTGATTGGCTGCCTTAGACTTTGTGTTATCATTTAGGAGTGGCACACCATTCTCATTAGAAGATTGATTACTTTGTCATTTGCTACCCAAGTTGCTAAGTATTGCAATCATTTGATCAAACTTTTCATCCAACATATGATTGTGTTGTCCAAACCTTTCAAAATGGAAAATCATTTGCCCAAACTTGTCATATATCATATGATTTAGTTGGATGATGCGTTCATTCATGCTATCAATCCTTTGTAAGGGTTGTTGATACTCATTTGAATCATGGGATACATTAGCTTCAGCCATAGGTTCCACAACATGAGGGTCTCTTGGCCAATGTGTCTTATCATTTGTATCATTATTTCCTATAACATTTCCCCCTTGTTTTGTTGCCATCATGGATAAATTAGCCTCTACATACTAGTCTGTTGAATCCCCATTCATGTTCTCAAGCACTTACTCCTCCTTGTTTCTTGCCATTAGAATAGGTAATAGCAAAGGACTTCCTATTAGTAAATGATTGATATCTTGAGTCATTTGTACTCCTCTAATCCCTTTGGCTATTGTCTCTAAATGAAGCTTATCAAGGGGTAAGGAAAATCTACAAAAATAACGAGTTGGAAACAGGTAGGGGTAAATTTAAGTTAAAACAATAAACCATGTCTTGTTATCCAAAGGTTGTTGTCTACAGTGGACCAACATCAGTAAAATGACCATAAATTTTTACCCACATGTCCTTGTGCTAAACTTTTTGCCTAGAATCAAAGCTAAATTTGTCCCCTTCAAATGGAGTATAATAAACATTTGTTAGAATCAATATATCTATTTTGGCAAATTGATTCTTTATGACTGTCCAAAATGAAACAACAACCTATATAGACCTAGCACTATTTAAGCCCTATTTTGCCAAATATGACCATAGGCCATCATATTACACGTGGTTACTAAAAATCAACTTATATGCCCTTCAAGTACCATCCAACTATCTATGTATGACCTATAAACCTATAGATTCCTACAATTCTTTATATCCACTACCCTGTTTTGCCTTGTTTTAGTGCCAATGATCCTTGAGTTTTTTTCACTCTTTCCCAAGTGGTCTTCTATGGTCCACCTCCTATGGTGAGGGATAACATTGTAGATGGGGTGCCTAAATGGGCTCTAAAACTCCAAAAGTTGCACAAAGGTTCTTCCATGATGCTAGGTTGTACACCCCTGCACAGTCCTAAATAGTAAGCGAGGGTCATCTCTCTTTTGTCTTGATATCTCATTCAACTTCACATTTTCCCTCAATCCATATGTATACATGGTAGTGCTAGTGTTCTAAAAATCGGGAATGATATGCATGGGTGAAATAAAAGATTTGGGCATTGAATGACATGCAAGATTTTGAAAGCTCAATGAAGATTAAAGAGAGCTAAGAAAGATTTACCATCAATAATCAATGACTTACTAAATTACTAAACTCGTCTTTTATAATTTCTTGGGTTTATCAATGTATAAGATTGGCAAAAGATAAAAAATCAAAGATTAGCCAAAACATAGGCAAGAAATTGCTCCAAATTTTAGATGTCAATGTACTTGAATTCATGAATCAATCATCATGGAAAGTACTGATGTGGAAGAAAAAAAATTGATGGGCTGAATCATCAATCTCATAATGATTGAAAATCAATCTTCAATGATTGGAAATCAAAATTCAATCAATCAATACTAAGAATTACAATCAAAGCAATGAAGATGTACTCAACTGAAGCTCTCCTTTAGCAATTGATTGGGCTTCAGCAAATGGAAATTGACAGATTAGAAAAGAGTATATGAAATAACTTTTTCAATACTTAATGAATAATAATAATGAGCTTGATCAAATTCCATCATAATAGTTTATGGGAAATCCACGCGAAGCCTCCACTGATGGAAAATCCACTTGAAGTCTCCAAATAGATATGGGAGTGTCATTCTTGAACAAATGCCTTCAATAATGGTTGAAGAGAAGTCCATACTCCATGATAATACTCCAATCCTTGATAGGAATCAAGAACTCGAGAAGATTCAAGACATTCTTGACTATCCAAGAAGAGAAAAATACTATAAATCTTGATAGATTTCTTCAATGTTGATCAATTATTCATGGTGTGGCCTTGCTCTACTTTCCTTGAGTAAAATACTTCATAAGCCCCATTATTTGAACCGAAATTGAACAAAGATTTAAATAAAGTCGTGGGTGCATTGTTTTCCCCCAAATTGGAAAGATAAGAGTACTCCAAATCTTTCCAAGATGCTTTAATCTTGCATCATTGATGTATGATAAAGATTAATGAGAGTATTCGTGAAGAGATCAAATAGAAACCCCTTGAAATTTTAAAGATTCAAGCAAGAGATTTCTTGCTATCCATGGACTCCATAGCTAAGGTTTGAATGAAGCTTCAAGGGTAAAGAATGACTCAATGTCAGATGATTGAGATATAAGAAAGCTTCCTAGAGCTTAATGGAGTAGAAGCCCCATGGAATCTTGAAGAAATTGAAGAGAAATCAACGCTTTCTTAAAATCACATCAAGGAGGAGAGAGAAATACATCATAACTAGCCTCAAGAAGCTTGAAGATGCTCAAATCTTGCCTATCATTCAATCAAGATTGTATAATCCACCATTTCAAGCCTTGTGATGAAGCTCAGCTAGCAAAAAGATTAGGCAATGACCAATAGTAAGCACCCAAAAAATGTGGAAAATTTTATGTTGATTTTCCCTACTACTCCATTTGGCATTGATTGCTCTAAATTTGATCAAGACATATATATCAAAGCATTCAAGAAGCCCAAGCACATCAAAAATATATGTGAGAGTATAAATGTCCAATGAAACTTCAATACCCATAAGTGAGTAACCATGGAAGCTCAAAGCAACTAACCAAAGCGCAAGCATATCAAATGTAGCTCAAATCCAAGTGCCAAAGCATATCATAACCATATCTGGGCTCATACATCAATAGTAGACATCATTGTAGAGATGTAGCATACTTGTAATACTTCCACACAATTAAAAATTAGTTGGTTAGTTCGAAAGTTAGTTAGTTAATTAATAAGTTGGTAAGGTCGCTAACTAAAGACTAACTAAAGTAAAAACTAACTAACATTAATAACCAACAATTTTTATTTAATTAAAAACATTTAAAAAACCGAGAGTCATAATCCGATATTTTTTCTGGTTTGACAAGGAATGTAGCCACCCTCCACGGAAGTTACAATCTGAATGAGAGTTATAAGCCATATTAATCACTACTGTTAATGTGTATAGTATGGATGGTCCAAAAATATTAGATTTTTGGGCAAAACTAGCATATTTTAGATATTACTTATTGTAAATATCCTTAAAAAATATGGAGATTTCTAGGATAGGATGTCATGTAAAAAAAAACAAGTGGTTTTTTTCAGCTTGTTTTGGAGATTTAATACAAAAAAAGAAGGATTGGCGAAATCGCACGTGCTGCAATTGCAATTTTTAGGTAGTAAACAACACTTGGAACAGGGAGAAGAAGAATGAGTGATTTGAAAGATTTCTAACCAAGCATCTTAGGTTTTTACCCCCCCTTTTGGAGCCAATGGAACTATTGAAATTGTGATTTGAGCATCAGATTGCTGATTTTTCCAAGAACCCCTCCACAAAGAGTTCTTCTTCTTAGCCACAACCCTTCTTCTCTTGTTTAGCTATAAATATGAGGCATGGGGAGCAGTTAGAAAAGCACAAGGAGACCTTAAGAGGCTGCAAGAGACATGTAGAGATAGGGAGGTAGAAGGATACCCCTCTAAGAGATTGTGAGAAGGAGCTTGAGAGAAAGAGAGAGAGAGGAGTTACCCCGAGAGGCTGCGAGGGAGAGAGTTAGCTCAATTCCTCCTATCTTGATCTTCGACTAAGCCATATTCTCTTATGCTCTCCCATCTCAAATCCATTCCTCCTTCTTTATTTCGCAAATCCACTTGCGGACCATGGCCCCTAAGTGAAAGATCTCTCCAAATGCTGAAACTCCCACCACAACCAAATGGGACCGCGAACCAAGGGACCACAACTACGGGAAACACATCTCTTATGAATCAGGTGCACCTCGTTGTATCAGGGAAAAGAAATTGGGAGAAAAGCATGTTTTCATTAACTATTGTAACTTAATTGAGCATGTTTTGAGATAATGAGTGTACTAGGAAAATTTTGTTCATTGCATTCATCTTAGGTGATAAATTAAAATTGCACTTAGAAGTCGTTAAATTGCATGAAAATTTTATGCTAATATATATATGAAAAGTTTCAAGAATACACACTAAATTGCAATTAAGTTAGATAGATTTTATGCATCCGCATTTGTTTGCTTGGTTGAAATAATAGGAAATCCTATCACATCTCACAAAACATAGATTGAACTTGTGATAGAATACGTAGGGTTCCTAAGAAGTCGAAAGAATTTCAAAACCTAAAGTGTTAGAAGTTGGAAGGATTTTTCTCAAGGCACATCTTGCTTGAAGCTGAAAGGAATTCAAAGTCCTTAAGTAACTATATGAATTATGCGACAAACCCTAGCTCAAATGAATACGTAGGATTTCGTTGTAGGGAAGCCAATGTCCCAAATTGCAATCAACATTGCAAGGATACTCCTTCATTCAAAAGAATGAGGAAATTAAATTAGGTTATCTCTAGAAATCTTAGATGATAACAGGGATAAAGCCGAGACTAGATGCTATCGCATAAAATAAAAATTTCCTTCAGTAGAGAGAACAAAGAATTGTCTAGTACATATTGTGCACTTCTGCTTGTCTTTGTATTTAGGAACACCTATTTTCATCTAACAAAGGAATTGATAAGAAGAAAATCTTTTACATTGGATTCAAGTTGAAACACCTAGGAAAGACGTGTTGAGCACCCCTAGCTAGCCGCCAACCCTATTCAAGGGGGTTTTTGATAGCCACGTCGGGAATGTGGACCGAACCCATCATGAGAGGTCTCTCTGTAGAAATGTTTGTTCGTAGGAGGATGCTCAGGTGCCAAGGGGGATCTGGCTATAAATCCCCTGCCTCCCGGTCCTACTCAGATGGTCTACGTGACTCGGGAAGGAATCTCGAGGCCCTATTACTAGTGCAAGGGCAAAAACTTGGAGGAAAATAAGACGCATCCTTACGGATTGCGGGAATTGTCCTATGGACGGGATTTGTATCTCAGTTGAAATTTTAATATAAAGTTTACTTTCAAGGAATTTTATTTATTTATTTTTGTGCCAGTGCATAAAATTATGTAAACGAACATGTGACTAACGGGTTAATTAAGGGTGTTGCTTGTATGCATTACCACTAATGTGCCCTTAGGTAAGTAGGAAACTAAATCTATCAAGGGAAGCGGGTGGGCGGAACCCTTGATGGGTCCGTCCTACAGCAGGATGGTCCCAGAGAATTGGGAGGCTTCTCAACATTAAAATCGTGATAACGTATTAACATTCGATAATATAGGGTATATGCATATCTTAGAGTCTTTGGACGTGAGCCTTCCCACCATATACCCAAGGACAAATAAAATAAGCTGGATCTTAATTCAATGAAATGCATCTTTCTTGGTTATGGGGTTGTAGGTGAGATGGGATATCGCCTATGGGATCCCCATGCTTGGCAAGTTATCCACAGCCACGATGTCATTTTCCATGACAAAAATATGCATAAGCAACTTGAGTAGGTAGTTGAGGTACGTAGTAAGGTGATATTTCAAAAGGAGCTTCTTATTACTATATAGCTAGCTAATAACATGTAGCTAATGTTCAAGTGGTCCATGACTATGATATTGGACAAGATATACAGGCCGCACAGCCTGTTTTGAGATATTCTAGTAGAAATAGACATTAGCCTACTTGGTTTGAGCCCTCCACTATGTTATGGTGATAGCTTTTGGTGAGTCCCTTATGTATGATGAGGCCATGCATAGAAGTGATAGTCACTCTTGGGAGAGAGATATGTAGTCAAAGTATGATTCATTGCAAAAAAACCATACATGGGTTTTGGTTTCTTTCCCCAATGGGAAACATGCATTGCCATGTAAGCGGGTATACAAGTTGAAGAGTATCCTTGAAAGCCCCAAGTTAGCATATAAGGCGAGATTAGTTGCTAAGGATTTTAGACACGATCATGATGTTGACTTTGATTAGGTATTTTCTCCTATAGTCAAGATGACAACCCTACACTCGCAGTGTTGACCTTGGTTGCTCAGTTAGATCTAGATCTCTATGAAATGGATGTTAAGATAGCTTTCTTACATGGGAACTTACATGATGAAATTTATATGCAACAACCTAAGTGCTTTCAAGAAAAGGGCAAGAAGCACCTAGTGTGCAAGTTGAGAAAGAGCCTTTATAGTCTTAAGTAGGAACCTAGGGAATGGTATCATAAGTTTGATGCATTTATGTAGTCACAATCTTACTCTCGTAGTGATATGGATCTGTGTCTCTATGCGAAGAAAACTTTGATGGTGGTACTTTATATGGATAATATTTTGATTGCTAGGAGAGCTCATTATGAGTTGGATGATTTGAAAATTTAGCTCAATATGAGCTTTGAGAGGATGAAGAATATGGGGTAGGCCTCACATATTCTTAGGATGTGTATCATATGTGATTGCTCTTAGGGACTCCTTTACTTGCCACAAAAAGGAGTACATAAAGAAGGTTCTTGAGCACTTCCATATACAGGATGCTAAGCCTATTGGCTATCCTTTACCTTCCCATGTGAAGTTTAGTCAAGTAGATTGTCTCGAGTCAGATGAGAAAAAGGATGAGATGGCCAAGTTCCCTTACGCATCCCTAGTGGGTAGTTTGATATATAGCATGATAGCCACTCACCCTGATATGGCATTTGTAGTGGGAGTTGTGGTACACTATATGGCTACACCTTGCTAGTAACATTGGGACATTGTGAAGGGTATCATGAGGTACTTGAGAGGCAATGTAGATAAGAGCATTTGCTATGGTGGTTAGGATATTACAGTCATGGGTTTCATTGACTTCGACTATGTATGACATATAGATAATAGAAAGTCCACCTCTAGGTATGTCTTCACTTTTGTTGGAGGTGTTGTTTCTTGGATGACCAGGCACCGCCTTATCTACTACTAAGGTAGAGTATATTGCAAACATTGAGGCTTACAAGGAGGCCCTATGGTTAGGCTATTTGATGGTAGACCTTGATATTATTGTTTCTCCTACACTAAATTTGGATTCTACAAAAGCTATTGAGTGGGATCTTCCATGCAAAAACAAAAGATATTGAGGTGCACTATCACTTCATTGTGGAGGTGGTAGAGGAAAGTCTATTGAGCCTATCAAGATCTTGACTAATGAGAATCCTACAGATATGCTCATTAAAACTCTCTTAGTGAAACTTTTTTCTTTCCTTAGGAAGATGACAGGAATAGGATGAGATGATGTCTATTCCTCATCTTGTTGTACTTTATGTATATTTGTACTTTGTTACTTTTTCTTGTTCTCTTCTCACTAGAGGTGCATTTTACCTTTAAGTGGGAGGTTGTTGGGGTAAAGGCATATGCGCCTACATTGTTCTGCATTTACTTCACACACTGGGACCACATACCTATACACTACAAGTGGTAGGTGCCCATCATAGTCACTTTATTCTTTATTCTTTTAGTGACTATTGAATAAAGGAAGGCTGGTCACACATTGTGACATTGGAGTGCTCACATAATATAATATCTCTTTCTCTTGCTCTCTTGATCCATCCGCCATAGCTCTTTCTTCCACTTGTGTGCTTCCACTTGGGATCTACCTTTCAATAACCCATGCTTACTAGCAAGCATTTCTTATTGAGAGCATGATATAATTAGCCAATGTGATCACAATCAAATGCAACCTTCAATCCTCCTTTCAAAGAGAAATGTTTACTAGAAGGGATGAAGGAGCTCTAGGAGGAGGAATTCATTCTAATGATAGAGAGAATCTTTGCCATGATTTCAAACATAATTAAGGGGCACCAATCACTTAGGTGGACTCTCTAGACAAATTTGGGAGGAATGGACTTGAGTAGACTTGTTGACAAAGGCTAAAACTAGACCACATTTCTTGAGCTAAGATATTTCTTCCTCTTCATGCTTTTTACTATAAATCTATTTCATCCTAAAAAAAGGCCTATCTAGCATTAGTCCCTAGTGGCACCTTAATGGTGATAAGCAAGATGACCATTAGCTTTGGAGTAGTTCATTGTTTACCAATGTAGTGTGGCAATACATGAGAGGTATTTATAAAAAACATCCACTATGTCATGTTTAAATTTTTTTTCTCATGCACTCCTACAATGTACGTGATACTTTCCTTATTTGAGGATTTAATGCATTGAAGAAAAACAAGTTTGTGGCTTCACCCTTAGTTTTCCATTTTGCACATAGTTGCACCCTACTATCAACCTTGAATTTTTTATTGAGTGTATAAGATATCCTCAAGATCTTGAAGTAGTTGAAGCAAAACTCGATTATCAACATTAATGGTAACAGAAAGATCTCTATAAAAGAGAATCATACTGATCTACTGACTAAAAGTCTCCTAGTACGACATTATTCCTTCCTTTGAAAGATGATGGGTGTAGGATGAGATGATGTCTTTCCTCATGGATTTGTACTAATATGTACATCTTGCACTTTTCTCCTCACTCCCGATACATTTTCCTTTAAGTGGGAGGTTGTTAGGGGTTAAAGGCCACATGTGCTGTCTAGCCACCTATATTTATCTTGCACTACCTAACCACCTATGTTTACCTTGCACTCAATGCCTGCACATCCATACACTGTAGGTAGCAACTACCCATCACCATCATTTATATTCTTTATTCTTTACTATGATAGAATAATAAAGGGAAAGCAAGTCACACATGGTGACGTTTGGAGTTCCCACACATTGGACTTGCTCTCCAGTTCAAACCTTCATAGCCACTGCTCTTGCTTTTGGTTGTGCTCTTGTCTTTCTCACTCTTGCTTGTCCTTTCATTCAAAATCAATTTACCTTTTCTCTCATCATAAGAGAACTCATTAAATAAATGATATAAAAAAAGATATAGTGCCATTTGCCTTAGTGGTAGCATATGGATTTGACAATAACTACCTCACTTGATTATGAATGCTTCAAAACTCCTTCTTGTGATGAAAAGCTAAATACATTGCCATCAAAAGATAGAAGTATTCATCTAATTATTCTTGAATTTAGCCTAGTTTGTGGTAAAAGATATTTGATTAAATAAGAATGCAAAAAAAAAACCATTCCATTTTTTTTGTGAGATAAGATACACATACTTGAATGCCCCAAAGGGGGGATCTTCTCCTCCAAGTATTAGCAATGTGAGTAAGATCCATACTAGCATTGCTTATATATTCAAAGAGGGGAGTTTGCTAGTTGAATTGAATAGGGAAGCTTGATTACATTATGTGCCACCTTGATGCTACTAGAGGAGGATTATTCGACTATTTAAGTGCCTTGGGCATACATGAATACCATGTGGACATATATGCCCAAACATGTGATGCACCTAGCAATACTTGAACCTAGTAACCTCATGATTATCAACTCATGTAAGCTTTAATTGTAGGGAAACTATTCTCTTTTAATTGGTCATAGGAGCTATCAACTCGCTTTTGATAACATAGCTTGCATAAATATTTGTGAAGGTATAAAAAGCATATTCACTACTCTTATCAATTCTTAAATAGTGAAGCTTTTTGCCTGATTGATTCTCTATGAATGCCAAATGCATCTAGCAAATTACTCTTTTTATGAAGAGAGAAGGCCATGTTGAGATGGCAAGCTCAACACGTGCAGACATTGATGATGGGTCCGCACATCTACACTTAGCATGTTGGTGGTCATTATGATACTCACATGGCCCCCACTGACTTATCACTTATTATATTTAGTTTGTTACACCTAACTACAGATAGCAAAGATATAGCACCAATCGATTAGTGTAGTCTGTTATGCATTGTTTGACTTAGTAAGCCACTTTCCTTTATGTTGTATCTTATCTATACTTTGTGTACATTGTATAGTGTGTGGAAGAAGAAAAAGAAATAAGCAAGAAAATGTTTTGGCCTCCATCTCTCTTCTTGTGTTCTCTTGAGTAAGCTTCCTCTTATGTATATAGTGTGTGTTTGGCGCAGTAGCTCAAGCAAGTCCCCCCGCCACACGATTCTTGACATGATATCAGAGCTGTGACACTGCGAGAGGCTAATTTTGAAGGCTAAAGTGAAGGAAAAGAAGCAAGGTTCAAGCAAGCAAGCAATGGGTAAGAAGATCTCCCATTTTTCTACTCTTTCTCTTGGTGGATAGTGCCTATGGAGGCACCGGAAGTAGGGTAGAGTGAAAATTTCAAATTACTGTGAGATTTAGTATGCAAGTAGAGCACTGCATATTCTATAGATTAGCCCTTTAGGGGCTATCTGCAGTTTTTTTGGGCATCTGAGACTGTTTCAGGCCCTGTTTTAGAGTTGCAAGGTTGCAGACAACAGTTTCAGGGTACACTGTGATGTCGAATGTATTGACCGAAAGTGGGTGCACAGGTTACATATTTCAAATAGGTAATTTTTGAGGTGTTTGTCAAGAAGAAAACATAAGATTTATCTACAAACAGGTTGCAAATTACATGTATTGTTAAGCAATCTGTGAAAAAGGTTACTTGGTGTATTGTTGTGCACTTGTTGTAAAAGGTTGCAAAAGACTAGCTTGCTACGTTGTATCCTTTTTTGTGATAATGGTAGAGAATAGTGAAAATCCCATTATTGAGAAGCTTGACAAGAACAACTACCCTTCATGGAAGTTCCGTGTGACGAACTTCCTCATTGGAAAGTGCCTTTATGAGTTTGTTTCAAGTGAAGAAAAGGAGCCAAAGCTGGGTATCCCTCCAACTACAGATGAATTAAAGGCATGGAAAAAATGGAATGCAAAAGACAAAAAGGTGATGTACTGGCTATTTGTAATCATTGATAATACAATACTGGGGCATATCAGGAATGTAGAAACTTCACATGCAGCTTGGACAATTTTTGAGAACATGTTTTCAGTAAATACAAAGGCATGAAAGATTCAACACATGCAAGAGTTGAATACCTTGAAGAAAGGGAAAATGTCTGTCAATGAGTATGTTTTGAAGGTGAGGAGCATTGCAGATGCTTTAGCAGTGATTGATGCAATGCCTGATGATGATGATTTGGTTTCATCCACTTTGAGTGGCCTTAATAATGAGAAGGCATGGAAATCATTTATTACTTCAGTATATGTACAAAAGCCATTTCCAGATTTTGATGAGCTGGTCTTTCTCATGATTATCGAAGAGATCAATATGCAGGGTGACTCGTCTGAAAGAAATGGTGTGAACATGTCCAAGAATTTTACTCAAGTTCAGGAAGGGGACGTGGTAGATCTTCTTCAAGAGAGCGTGGTATGGGACGTGTTGGCGATAACCAGGAAAACAGGTTCAATTAGTAATTTGGTGAAATGTAGGTTTCAAGAGGCCGAAGAAACTTTAGAGGCAGGGGTAGCTCTAGAGGAAGAGGTGGATGGAAAAACAGAGGTTCTGGAAATTCTGCTATTGTTTGCCATTATTGTGGCAAAACAGGTCGTATTGCAGCCCATTGTTATGCTAAGAAGGATGATATTTGCAGTGGTAACTTGCAACAAGGAAACTATGCATCGTCTTCATGATAGAATGAAGACCAAAATAAGTGTTTGTTTGTTATGCAGCATATGATGAATGTGGTTACAGGAAAGGGGACACATGATGATGCATGGTATGTCGATTTGGGTGCATCTAATCATATGACTAGTCATGTTGAATGGTTTGGAGAGATGGACTTACAAAATCCAGGTTATGTGCAGACGGTTGATGATTCATGCCACCCAATTTCACACATTGAAAATGTTCCCTTGTTCTTGCATGATGGCTAGACAAAGAGTCTGACAGATGTATTATATGTGCCTTCAATCACAAAGAATCTAGCGTCTATTGGCCAAATGGTAGAGCAAGGGTTGCAAGTCTGATTTAATGCAAAAGGTTGTTTTGTAGAAGACTTTAATGATAGGTGCAGGTTGGTCACAAAAGGAAGTAGAGTTGGCCGCATGTTCACTTTAGATGTTGGAATTCCTGCAATGGATGTTGCTATGTATGCTAAAGAAAAAGGAGTGGTTGGATACATTGAAATATGGCATAAACGTATCAAACATGAAAATGTCCAAAGACTGAAATTAATGTAGTCCAGAGGAATAGTTATAGGGTTGCCTTCCTTTAGAGTTGTAGAATTTCATAAAGTTTGTGATGCATGCCAGTTTGGTAAGCAGACAAGACAACCCTTCTCGCATGATAGAGAAGTGAGCAAAAATATACTTGATGTAGTGCATATAGATATTTGGATGCCTACATAGAATGTATCTCTTGGTGGCAGCAAATACTTTGTCACATTTATTGATGACTGTTCAAGGAAGTTATGGGTATATTTCATGAAGAAAAAGAGTGATGTATTTGAGCACTTCAAATCTTTCAAGGCAATTGTTGAAACCAAAACGTGTTTGAAAGTAAAGTGCTTGAGATCATATGGAGGGGGAGAGTACCTCTCTAATGAGTTTAGTTGCTTCATCCAACCCTTAATCCTCAAGCATTGGAGGCAATCCCCTAGGCCATTGTACTTCCTCAAGCCACCATGCTAGTGGCAGTGAGTCTCAAATCACTTACATTTTGGTATTTTAATAGAAGCCTTGAGCCCTCTATTAGAGTGTTGGCATAAGATATATTGTTTAGATGATGTTATAGTTTGCAATAAACAAAGCAATATGGGCATTTGCAAGAGTCTTCACACTTATTATGATTTAGGCAAAAAGCTAAAAGATGAGCTATGTATGACTACCTCATATGCTTTTCTAATAGTGGGAATGTTATTACTTCATTGCATTGTGTGTACTTGGCTTTTGGATTGAGACTAGTCCCATGTGCAAATTGATCATTAATAATTCATATCCCTATCCTTTGCTCTTGATGCTTTTTATTAGAGGTAGCCATTAGTGGTTATCTCTCTAAGAGGTAACTCTAGGTGGTCATCTCTCTTTTTACAAAGATAAAAGCTATGTCAACCAGGATGCTTAGTCTTAATGTAGTAATATAACGTGAATAAATGTTAGACTATAGCCCTCATGCACACACACAAAGAATATATTTTACATGTGCACGTGCATGCATGCGTGCATGCACGTGCGCACACGTGTACACACAAAGTTGGTAATGCATTGCTCTTTCCCTACAGACTTGTAATGCATTCATGGTGTTAGTCTTGTTATCGAGTATCCCATCCTAAGTGTTATTATGCCAACAATGTTTAATCTATGTGTCTATGATTGGTCTATATCCTAGTAAGCTCATAGAACATAAGATCTACATAAGACAAGGAGGTTTAGTCTTCCTTCAAAAATCTTGAATTTTTACCGTGTGACTTTTTTGTGGATCAATAAACTTGGTGAAGTTACTATAGTAAAATAATGGTACCTATTGCTCCCTTGAATTTGTTGGATTTTTGCATGGTATTAGGAAACATTTATTGAACTAATTGAGTTGCACATTGTTGAGTTAAACTAGAGCAATTAGTGATCCATCCATGTGCACATATTGTTCTCTCATCTTGGTTGAGAAAAGCAAAATTCCATTTTCTAAGGTTAGAATAGCTACATAGAAGCTAAACTATTGTTTGTGGACAAATAATTCTCCATTATGCACTACTATTATGGTGTTATTTTATAAATAATCAAGACACTTTGTGATAGTTTCTTTTGTAGCAAATTGCAATATTTGAATCACATAGTACATTGTGTGTCCATGACAAAATTGATATTCATCCTTAGGGTTTAGTGCATCTAGTGTCTTTGTAGGTGTGACCAAGATGATAACTAGGTTCGGTGTTGACACTTGCAATATGAATTAGATGGTAAGGTTCTCACCTTCATCTTTTGTATGGATACAAGTAACAAGTGGACCCTTCACTCACTTAGGCCTAGAAAGACTACTCTCAAGGACTTCCTTTTAACAAAATTCAACATTTTTGTATACTTTATAACAATTTATTTCAATACATTACAAAGGAAAATTTACATTTTTTTGTGCCTTGAGGATCCCTTTGATTATAACTAAATCTTTAATTTTAATTTTGTGTACTTTTGATTTTATCTCATCATTGTCTTTGAATTAGTTACTGAATTTATGCTAATTTCAATAATCCTATATGATTCAATTTTGTGTGAGGAAAAATTTGTATCTCTCATGCACGCGTGGACACACACACACACACACACACACACACACACACACACACACACACACACACACACACACACACACACACACACACACACACACACACACACACACACACACACACACACACACACACACACACACACACACACACACACACACACACACACACACACACACACACACACACACACACACACACACACACACACACACACACACACACACACACACACACACACACACACACACACACACACACACACACACGGCATCTCCTCTTCTATTGATGTTGTATTTTTTCTTTTCCCAAATATTTATTTATTTTGCACCATTTGATATTTATGATTAATCCTTGTGGAGATTGAAAGTTTTGGGTATTAGTCAATTTTAATTTTGATATTTATGATTAATCATTGTGGAGATTGAAAGTTTTGAGTATTAGGCAATTTTAATTTTGATAAAATTTTTTTCCAAATTTTGAGTATTAGGCAATTCTAATTTTGATAATTGTTTTTTTCCAAAAAAAAAAGTTATGTTATTGGTTTATGAGCACACGATAATGTGCTTGGTGTATTTACATTCTTGGATTGTTGTGAATTGTTGTGATTGTGCAAATAGATTGCATGCTTATGCTCTCTTTGCACTATGATTATTAGCTCGACCATGACAATCTCATACAAGAATCACTATTAAGGTTTAGGAATTGTCTTCTATTCTTTTTGTATGAAGCTTTTTGGTGACATCAAACTAAAATATTTAACAAATCCACCATCATTATTGCATGCGAAAGATTGTTATTTAAGGGCTAAAATTAGGGCCTTTTGCTTTTTTGGGCACACACACAAACACATGTGCACACATGCACACACATGGCATCTCCTCTTCTATTGATGTTGTATTTTTTCTTTTTCCAAATATTTATTTATTTTGCACCGTTTGATATTTATGATTAATCCTTATGCAAATTGAAAGTTTTAAGTATTAGTCAATTTTAATTTTGATATTTATGATTAATCCTTGTGGAGATTGAAAGTTTTGAGTATTAGGCAATTTTAATTTTGATAATTTTTGTTTTCCACTAGGCAATTCTAATTTTGATAAATTTTTTTCCAAAAAAAATTGTTATGTTATTGGTTTATGAGCACACGATAATGTAGCTGGTGTATTTACATTCTTGGATTGTTGTGAATTGTTGTGATTTTGCAAATAGATTGCATGCTTATGTTCTCTTTGCACTATGATTATTAGCTCGACCATGATAATCTCATACAAGAATCACTATTAAGGGTTAGGAATTGTCTTCTACTCTTTTTGTATGAAGCTTTTTGGTGGCATCAAACTAGAATACTTAACAAATCCACCATCATTATTGCATGCAAAAGATTGTTATTTAAGGGCTAAAATTAGGTAAGCCTTTTAATTTTTTGGGCACGCACACACACATATGCGTGCGCATGCACACACATGGCATCTCCTCTTCTATCGATGTTGTATTTTTTCTTTTTCCAAATATTTATTTATTTTGCACTATTTGATATTTATGATTAATCCTTGTGGAGATTGAAAGTTTTGAGTATTAGGTAATTTTAATTTTGATATTTTTTTCCCCAAATTTTGAGTATTAGGCAATTCTAATTTTGATCATTGTTGTTTTCCAAAAAAATTGTTATGTTATTGGTTTATGAGCATAGGATAATGTGGCTGGTGTATTTACATTCTTGGATTGTTGTGATTTTGCAAATAGATTTCATGCTTATGCTCTCTTTACACTATGATTATTAGCTCAACCATGATAATCTCATACAAGAATCACTATTAAGGGTTAGGAATTGTCTTCTACTCTTTTTGTATGAGGCTTTTTGGTGGCATCAAACTAGAATTTTTGCAAATCCACCATCATTATTGTATGCAAAATATTGTTATTTAAGGGCTAAAATTAGGTAAGCCTTTTTTTTTCCTGGGTGCGCACACACACACACACACACACACACACACACTCTCTCTCTCTCTCTCTCTCTCTCTCTCTCTCTCTCTCTCTCTCTCTCTCTCTCTCTCTCTCTCTCTCTCTCTCTCTCTCTCTCTCTCTCTCTCTCTCTCTCTCTCTCTCTCTCTCTCGCAATGTTCTTATATGTTATTTTATAGGCACATGCACACACGCACACACACATACGAATGTTAGCTCTCGTCCTCAAACACCTTATCCACTGGAACCCGAGAGAGGTGGAGACAAAGCATGTTTTTCATTCTTGAATGCAACCTCATTATATTGACAAAAATAAGACATAATAAGACATGTGCCCTCATGCATTGTTATCATCAAGCAACATTAGGGAAATTGAACTAATCATTAGGCTTAAAGAAGATGATGGAAGGAAGAACACTGACCTATAAAAACCAACAAAAAGAATTGTGAGCAAAAAAAGGTGACAAAATAAAAATTCAGCACAATTATATCAACACAAAGAGTGACTAACTGAGAATAAGAGAGTAGAAAAGAAATTGGAAGAATAAACAATAAGACACAAGGGGGCTAGCATCAATGGAGGTGGAGTGACATGTCCAAGAGATGGAATAAGAATATGATGAAAAAAGAAAATGTCTAGCATTAAAAAGAATGAGCTCCAAAGAGAGAGAGAAAGAGAGAGAGAGAGAGAGTGTGTGTGTGTGTGTGTGGGAGGGAGGGACGGAGGGAGGGGCTATCGTCCTCCTACACCTTATACACTGCAACCTGAGAGAGGTGGAGAGCATGTTTTTCATTCTTGAATGCAACCTCATTATATTGACAAAAATAAGACATGTGCCCTCATGCATTGTTATCATCAAGCAACATTAGGGAAATTGAACTAATCATTAGGCTTAAAGAAGATGATGGAAGAAGAACATTGGCCTATAAAAACCAACAAAAAGAATTGTGAGCAAAAAAAGGTGACAAAATAAAAATTCAGCACAATTATATCAACACAAAGAGTGACTAACTGAGAATAAGAGAGTAGAAAAGAAATTGGAAGAATAAACAATAAGACACAAGGGGGCTAGCAACAATGGAGGTGGAGTGACATGTCCAAGAGATGGAATAATAATATGATGAAAAAAGAATATGTCTAACATTAAAAAGAATGAGCTCCAAAGAGAGAGAGAGAGAGAGAGAGAGAGAGAGAGAGAGAGAGAGAGAGAGGGAGGGAGAGAGAGAGAGAGAGGAGAGAGAGAGAGAGAGAGAGAGAGAGGAGGGAGGGAGGGAGGGAGGGGCTCTCGTCCTCCTACACCTTATACACTGCAACCTGAGAGAGGTGGAGAGCATGTTTTTCATTCTTGAATGCAACCTCATTATATTGACAAAAATAAGACATGTGCCCTCATGCATTTTTATCATCAAGCAACATTAGGGAAATTGAACTAATCATTAGGCTTAAAGAAGATGATGGAAGAAGAACATTGGCCTATAAAAACCAACAAAAAGAATTGTGAGAAAAAAGGTGACAAAATAAAAATTCAACACAATAATATCAACACAAAGAGTGACTAACTAAGAATAATAGATTAGAAAATAAATTGGAAGAATAAGCAATAGGACACAGGGGGGCTAGCCTAGCAATGGAGGTGGAGTGACATGTCCAAGAGATGGAATAAGATTATGATTGAAAAGAAAATGTCTAGCATTAAAAAAAATGAGCTCCACAGAGAGAGAGAGAGAGAGAGAGAGAGCCACCATAGACAAATTTTTTCTCATTTCTCCTCCTTTGGCAAAGATGCAAATCCCATGCCTAGGCTAGTGCTTTGCATTGGTAGTCTCTCTCTCTCTTGTCCTCTTGTTGTCTCTCTCATTTCACACTCCCATGTGTATGTAGCTCCAGGGCACATGAGCTTTAGACCATGCACAATAGTAGCTCCAAAAACTAGAACTTTGGTAAGTCAACAACCTACTCATGCATAAAGTAAGTCAAAAGTAGAATATGCAAATGTCTCCACCATGAAAGGTTACATGATGTGTTTTGATGTGCCATTCTAGTTTCTAATGCATAGCCCATACATCACATTGAGACCATTCTCTAAATTGCTAACAAACAAATAACATGTGGCTCTTAAGAGAGGATAATGTTTTATTGTAGTGTGGAATATTCACAATTCAAATCAACATACCACCACCATGGTGACAAAAATTTAGCCTCATCTGCACATTTTTTATATGTAAAATACATCTCTCAGTACATAATGGACAATGGTAAGATAGAGGCAAACAAGGTCTACAAAGATATATTTTTCTTTTGTGCACTTAGCACCAATACTAATGTTGTCAATGCATATTGTACATGTAGGTAGGCCACAATTTTTGTAGCTTTGTGTATTAGTTAGAAATATCTAGATCATGATATCATACAAAATGTTAAGTATTAGCCTTGCCAAGAGTCATAATGGATTCTCATTGTCATGTGGATAAAAGTCCCATGTGATGAAAAACTCCGAAGAAGGACATCAATGAAAGTAGTTGAGTTGAATGCTTATGCGACTAGACTTACTAGTGTATATGTTGAATATGTACATTCTGTGAGTATCTATCATGAAGATTAGGTCACCTTACTTAAGAGAGAGTGTTAGGGTGCTTTGAGGTAGAGCAAACATGGACTATAGAGGGCAATAAAATGCATATAGTTGGGTGGAGACTAACTTTGTGTGATCCTACAAAAAGTAGGGCAAGACTTGGAAAGAGAAACCTCTGTGTAGTTGTGGACTGTTACATGAATAAACAGATTATTGTGGACTGATTTAGATATAGATTTTATGCAATCTATTGTTGTTCACAGAGTTCTCTTACTACTTTATGTGTGAAGATTGCTCTTAACTATCCCATATCAATGCTTTTTGTGGATTGCTTTGATGCATCTTGATTCTCTACTATAATAAGATGAAAGATTGAAGTTTGGAGTATAAAGAAGAGAAATTTTGTGACTCAAAATAGGGTTAGTCATGTTTATATGGGCTGCATAGGTTCCGAGATGTTCTCATGAATATATAAGATTGTTTATGAGCCAGAAACACATTGTTTGATGCATAAACTCATGTATGGTGAATCTAATGCATATGGCCTAAATATATTTGGGATTATACTAAGTCATAGCCTCACTTCTTTATTTATATGTTGATGTACATGTAGTATATGGGTTGAGCACATGCTTTTATGTTGTAGACATAATCTATTGTTGGGATTTTTAATAAATTGGATTTCTGTTGTTTCATGTCTTATTCTTCTATAAAATTTCTTCTCTTTGTACTTCTAGCAATTCTTCCTTGATTCATTGTGCAACTTTCAGTTATACATGCTAAATACCCAACATGAGAAGCCAAAGGAAGAGTTCTTCAATAGGGGGGATAATACATGTTAATCTGATAATGTGAGGCAATTGCTTCACACTATTATTATGCATTTCTAGCAATAGCAACAATAGTTGTCTTCAACTTAGCATGATTCCATTGTAAGAAAAGCACTATAGGCTGTTGAAACCTAGGTAAAGTTGTTTGATTGACGAAATGTATAGAATTACTTGAAGGTGTATGCAAAGAAATTGATTTCTTTTGGACAATATTTGATTTGGCTTATAGTTCATGAATCCAAAGATTGAGAGACATATAGGGATGATTTGGACAAAAATATGATCTTTTTAAAATATGGAAAATTTCATCTATGTGAGATAGGATTACCACTTAGTCCAAATTTTAGAAAGGGTGGCATGCAAAAACTAGTCGATGACATGGTTATGAAATATGCATATGTTGCAATTGAAGTTGCAATCTTTGGCTTGGATTGAGAAATATCCTAGTTGTGTGACTATACTTGGCAAGGAAATAGAATTCTGGACACATATAATGCATATACTGCAAAGAAATGAAAACTTCCTAGAGATGAATTGGACAAGGTAGGTAATTTATTCATGAAAAAACAAGATGGAATGCTCTAGTTGTTCTTTCTCTATCTATGCATATCTTGTTCCAACTCAAAATACTAAGGTTGTTGATGAGAAAAAAGGAAGTAAGAAATCCAGGCACACCAAAAAGGGCAACAAATGGGAGTGGCAGGTTTGAGACTGATCAATATTCACCTCTTGTTAGGACTTCATCTCAGCATTCTATGAATGATGTATCAAAAGAAAAGAAGTATGATCATGAGAAATAAAAAAGAAAGCAGCCAAGCTACAAATTGCAATCTAATATTGAGACATCCCCATTGATTTAAAGAAGGTTCTATAAGAAAGGATTTTAAATAGGAAAGTAAAATCCATTATGGGTGAGATTCTTGGCATTTCTAAGAGATAATGTCTTAGGAGATTATCGATATTATCAAGAGAAAATGATAGTTTCGTAGAGATCCAATGCACTGTATTGTTCAAGAGAAGAAGAACCAAGTTTGCAGGGTATACATGCAATACAAGATGTGTTGAGATATTGGCAATCACACCTAGCTTAGCCTCTTTATATGAAGCTGTGTGGGCTCAAGATGCAGAATCCCATATGCATAGTGGTGGAAAGTGCAACCCAGTCTATCCCTATAAAGCATTGTACTAGCTCTCTTTTTTAATGCAATGTCATAGTACTTTTGTCCTTTCAACAAAGTGTTTGTGTCATTGTCAACACACAAGATTGTGTTTATGAGTCCAAGTCTCGATCTTGGAACCTAATTCTCTTATGTGACAATCAATCTTAATGTCTATGTCCTCATGAGCTCACTCTTCCTCTTTCAACCTCCATAGCCATGTCCTAGCTCATCTCAGCTTACTTCTCTGCTCTTCCAGCTCCTCTTCATCATTGCTTAGTTGAAGGTCTCATCTTCCACCTCTATCTCCACTTGACATTTCTTTGGCAGACATAGCCAGTCTATACCTACCCTACCTAGAGCTTGCATATCTCTCAAATTAGGCCATATCTCACTGAGCTTCCTTCTAGAGAATTGTTCCCCTACTTCCAAAGCTTCTCTGTGGCACTTCAGTTTTGCTGACATTGGTGGAGTATACTTCTAGCATTGTAAAAATTCTCCATCACTTCCCTATTTGTGCATGTTCCTATTCGTACTGATGGCGCACATCGTGCATGTCATGATTTTGGTTGAAATCATGGGGCAACTGGAGCTTCATACCTAAGCTACCCCCCACTTAGAGGGCTTCCCAAATGATCATCTCTATGAGCTACCCCAACCAAAAAATAAGACCTCTATCCTAAAAACCCTAATCTGCCGTAGCTCATTTTCACTGAAACTTTTTTTTCACATCATCTACTCCACTGATTCAACCACACTAAAGGTCTTGTCACTCAGATTGAAGGTCCTAGCATCAAATCAAGGAGGGAAAGATTTTTATTTGGAAGAAATTGAAGGATCTTGCAAATTTGGAAGACTCAAGGAAGAACATAGTGTCCATTGACACTCAGTTAGTGCTCTTAGCACTTGTGTCTTTTGACACATCTCAATCAACTCATCTACTGCTCAAATTTGATCATTATGGAGTTGATTTGCTGCTGTCTCTACCATTCCATCATGGGCAAAGACTCTCCAATGGTTTGATTCAATAGTGTCGAGTTTCACACCTGGCAAACCCGCATCAAACTCAACCTGATGAAGAAGGGCCTATGGGCCATTACCAATGGAGAAGAAAAGAAGCCTCGAGGTGCAACTCTTACAGCTACTTGGTAGAAAAATGATGACAAAGCACAAGCCATTATCAAATTGGAGTTGGATGACAACTACATCCATCATGTAGATGCTTGTGACACATCCCATGACACTTGGGATAGATTAGATACCTTGTTTGGTGCACAATCCAAATTATCAAAGTATGGTTTACTGATTGAATTCTTTCGACTTGATATGAAACCTAATACATCCCTGGCATCTCATTTGAACTACATGGATAAATCTCAAGATGGAAAGTCTCCTAACCCAGCTTGTAGGGATAAATCTCAAGATGGATGAAGATATTTGTATTGGTGTGTTGTTAAAAAGCTTGCCTACTGACTATAATAATGTGTCAACTACATTAATCAGCATGCCTAGTCCTAAACTGGTTGACATTAAGGCCTCCCTACTAGAAGAATAAAAGAAGATAAAATCCAAAGAAGAATTAAGCACCTCTAAAGATGAACAAATGTTGTATGTCGATAACAAGTACACGGGCAAGAAAGATCAGTTGGTATGTGACTTCTGCAAAAGGATCGAGTACACTGAGAAATTCTTTCATGCTAGGAAGAGGTCTCAAAATGCCTATCTAGATGCCATTAAAGAAGAAGAAGCCCATGGAGCAAAAGAAGAAGAAGAAGAAGAAGAAGACCACCAAGAGAAGGACAAGCCTCATCAGTCCTTCTACTCCTATTCTGATAGACTTTTTAGCCTTGTATTGCCTAGCCCTAATGCTTCTGACATAAGCTTGTAAACTCCTCATGTAACCTTGTACTACAGCCTCTGTACACTTTGTGAGGCTCTTATTATAGCCTCTGGATGTCCACCATGTCTTTGGTACCCACACTTAGCCATTTCTGCGATAGCCTCTGGTGTTTACCATGTTTGTGGTGTGCACACACTTTGTAGGTGGTTGCTCACTAAAGCCTCTACACACTTTGTACTTTTCTAGTTGTGATTGAGGAGGGGTGTTGAGATATTGGAAATCACACCCAGCTTACCCTCTTTGTATGGAGCAGTGTGGACTCAGGACGTAGAATCCCATATGCACAATGGTGGAAAGTGCAACCCAGTCTATCCCTATAAAGCATTGTACTTGCTCTCTTTTTGAATGCAATGTCATAGTACCTTTGTCCTTCCAGCAAAGTGTTTGTGTCATTGTCAACACAAAATATTTTTTTTATGAATCCAAGTCTCAATCTTGGAACCTAATTCACTTGTATGACAGTCAGTCTTAATGTCTATGTCCTCATGAGCTCGCTCTTCCTCTTTCAACCTCCATAGCCATGTCCTAGATCCATGCTTTTAACAAGATGATGAAGAGGAGGTATAAGTGTAATTTCTAATGCTAAAAATGTTTTTGTTGATGCTCAAAATGTAATTTTTTGCAAACACATCTCAAGAGAAGTACATTTAGTGCATTTTAGTGAAGATTAGGTAGCAAACATTATAGTTAGAAGCCACTATAAATGAAAAACTTGGGCTAGAGCAACCATAGAAATGCTAGTAAAAATGGGAAATCTTGAGGTGCCTTGTATTGCTTTGATTGATTATGGATCTAAAACTTATGTAATGGTTAGAAGTCTTTATGATCCAATGGATGTGGAGCATGCACGCTACTAATAATGCTCATGGGGACTTGTATACACCTTATCCTAATGTAGAGGCTACTATTGGGGATACACACGATGAATAATATTTCTTTGTTTGGGATTCTTCTTCATATCCTCTAATTCTTAGGAAACCATACATTAATGCAATATGCATAAAAACCAAAGTTTTGGACGATGGTTCAATATATGCAAGAATTAGAAGTCATGATGGAAAGCAGGTTGTGCAATTTCTTGTATTGTTTGTATGTAAGTAATCGTGATAGTTTGAGAGACTATTGTTTGCCTCTTAATGTGAAAGAATTCAAGGAATCTCATAAAACAATGGGTTTTCAATAGCAAGTATAATTATAAAGTGAGATTATGATGATGCAAGATAGAAAGGCTCTCACCTCATATAGTAGGTTCATGCACTTTTTCTATAGATTTTGTCAGATTTTCACTAGGTAGCATAGTATATTTCTAGAGGTTTGAAAGTAGAGCTATTAAAAAATATTTCTGCAACACACAAGAAGATAAGAAGAGACATGGATTGCTTTGAGAGAGAGAAAATTGGGGAGGTAGCACTCGCTTCCAAGCTGGTAGAACAAGTCTTAGGTCTCTATTAATCATTAGAGAAGCATGATGGACCTGTAAAACCCATGTGGTAGACCAAACATGTGATGATAAGCCTAGTGTCACTCTGTATGGATTATTATTCTTGGCCATTTAGGATGAGGATCTTAAGGCCACTACATAAGTTTTCCATCACTTGTTTACTTACAATAAACCCATCAGTGAAGGTACCCAAGGGCCTCATGGAAGATGTACTATATGGTAGGATACTTAAGTTAGATCCAAATGCCTTTTGGTTGGATCAAGCTTGTGAGTCCCTTTCCAAAACACGTACAACTCTTCCCAAAACTCTTGATGAGAAGCTCACCATTGCTAAGGCCAAGTTGTGCATGATCAATTATGGCAATGCTCTTAGTAAGGCCATGATTTCAACATTAGGACTCTTGGAGCCATTGCAAGTGGCCCAAGCATCAATAGAGGTAGGCCAAATGAAGGACAAAAAACCGAGAGAAAGATGAGCCAAGTATGAGTAGCCACTCAAGAAAATGAGCCAAAAAGGTAACAAGAAATGAAAATACCAACAAGAAGAGCTCCACATAACCATCAAGGAGTCTTTGAAGGAGGTGCAACATAGGAGGAAGGCTTTCTAAAAGGAAAAGGAGGACACGGCCATTGCCATACAATTGTCATATGAAGAAGACATGAGGAGGAAAGAAGTCTCCATTTCCTAAAGAGTTAAACAAGAACTTTCAAGGAGAGCAAGATACTCTAGAAAAGGAAAGGCAATAGGCCATTTGCATTGTACTTTCCAAAAGCATAAAGGATGTAGAGGAGCTAAAAACTTAATTAGGATTGGTTACAATCACCTTAGCCAATCTTAACCAAGGAAGAGAGCTCACATTATTGACCTTAGATCCAACAAGATCTCAACTATTTGATAACTTGTATGACATGGGCTATGGTGATCAAGAACTTAGATATCAAGGAATGGGGTAGCAAGAATCTTTTGAGCCAAGTGACATGTAATAGGAGTCACTTTTACTGAAACCTCTATTACAATAGAGCCTCTTAAGGTCATGGCACCTCCATTTGATTATATGGATCCTCACGATTTTGATGAACTAAAGGAGGGTGTTGATGTAGAAGCTCAAGAGCTACTATTAGTAAATTGACCTAGTACCTAAAGCCCAAGAGTGCCTTGATAAAATTCTCTAGGTTTTTTGGGCTTACACTCAAAGGTGCTAGAGTTTTGAATTGACTTGTAGGGTGTAGAAGCACAAAGAAGAGATCTAGATGAGCCCATTGGAAACTATCATGAGAAGCAAAAGAAGGAAGAGACCATGATTATTATTTTAATCTCTATCAAGATGCTAAAATTAGAAATCCCACACCACTAAGAACTATGCATAAGCTCATCAAATCAGGAGAGAATATTGCAAGAAAATGGTTGGAGAGACAAGATAGATGAGCTTTTGAGGATGCTTGCAAAATCCCCAAGGAGAAGAATCAAAGAGAGTATCTCATTGAGAAACCATGAGAGGTATGGAAGCTCTAGCTAGAATGGCGATATCCTATCCTTGAAGTAGATGAATTGATCGATTCTACCTTTTGCTACTCCAATCACAAGGTAGATGTGCTTTGTTGCCCCTATATAAGAAGGCATGGGAGAGAGTATGATGTTAAGCAGCATGGAAGATATAACTTTCCCAAAATTCACAATATCAATGCTTTGTTGGAGAGTAAAATTTATCTATTCCAATTTTGGAATCAATAGTCCTCCTTTATTGTCTTCTTAAATGATTCACAAATTTTCTAGATCCAACATTCATATTTACTTGTAATTATCTCCGCCTCATCTTCAAGCTCTTATAGTAACAACATTGACTTCTTATGAGGATGGCCTACTGCATTTGTTTTTTGACATCAACATAGGGATTGATTATATTGTCATGGCAAGACTTCATCTAGAGCTCTACTGTTTTCATCTTACTATGTAGCCTTACTGGACGATATGGTAGATAGAGTAGATTCATAGAGTGTACTCATCCCTTCTATCTAGAGTCCTCCCTTCAGTTTTGTGAATTTCTCAACCCTATTTATGTAGTAGAGTGTATCTTTTGCATTCCTTGTAGTCACTTCTTGAGGAGTGAATCAGTTGTATCATTCATATATTTATTTTAAGAAACAAAAAGTCAAAGGCCAAGAGTCAACAAAGCATAATTACCAAAATGTGTTGAATTTATCTAATAGTGGCTATTATTTTTGGAGCACTCCACTGTATTATTTTTGTGCACTTGAATTATTTTTGTATTGCATGGACATCACATTATTATGAATGTATGATTTTGTGAGGGTTAGTCTCACTACACCCATGTACATTGTATTTATCACCCGCAATTGTATTCCACAACTATTGCGTGGGATGCGCACATGGAAATGTAATTACAATAGTATAGGCTACGTCTAATTAGGCTAAGTATAAGCATGCATCAACGAAGGACTAGCCAAGATCCCACGAAGTGGATAGGACACTAAAAGAGGGCATAAATCCTAATTTATAGTTGTAAAAACCCCTCGGGTAAGTTACTAATGAATATATGTGTGCATCACGTGGGTTCAAAATAATGTATTTTTAAAACACCATTTTTACACATTTTTTACATACAAAAGGGTGTAACATAAAGGGGTTATTTGCAGATTGAATAGAAAAGGGTTATGTTTTATTCAAAAAAAATTCACAGATAAGGATATTTTTAAATAGGCCTTGAACACACGTGATGTAGAGGATATACATATAATAACTTCCCCGAGAGAAACCCTAAAACACAAAAGGGATGAGAACTCTAAAATGTAAATGAGGACCCACCCTAGAGAAGTGACCTATCTTTAACCCTAATCTTGGTCTATATAAGAGTGGAAGGTCTTAGTTGCATTTACACTTTGGTGTATCCATGTTGCGGAGGCTCTACAATGCAACTATTGAAGCTTTCTATTTACTTCTTCTCTTCTATCATCTTGCCTCCATTGTTGAGAGCTAGAGAGAGAGAGAGAGAGAGAGAGAGAGAGAGAGAGAGAGAGAGAGAGAGAGAGAGAGAGAGAGAGAGAGAGAGAGAGAGAGAGAGAGAGAGAGAGAGGTGTGTTTGAGTAAGGGATCGAGGGAAGGTGAAGCTCTATATCATCTTCTTGCTCCTCCTCCTCTTTTTCTCTTTTCATTGTTGTGCTTGGTGGTGGGTGCAAAGGAGCAACAACATCGGATCATATTGTTTGGGTCATGCAACTATCTTTAAGTCTTAAAGCTTTCATACTACAACGTGGAAAGGCAAGTTAGTGAGTTTATTATACCTCAAATCTAGTCTTTTGTTCTCGCTTCCTGGGATAAAGAGAAGGATGCATAATGAGGTAGAGTGAAGTGTCAAGAAGACAATGTGAGAGATTGTCGCCAAAGTGAGTTGCAGCTTCTAAAAGAACAGAAGTTCCGTCCAAAGTCTCAATTGTTGTGCATTTGGCCAACACTCAATCAAGTTGACTTCCTTTGTTGTACCTACTGTACATAAGTTCAAGTTTGATTTGATTAGAGGATCGGTTATTTTTCTTTCAAACAGATAGTTGTTGTTGCTTATCCATATATTCCAAAGGTAGAGACCACTTAGCCAATTCCAAATTGTTGGTGATATGCCATATTTCTTTTCATATGAGAATAGTGGGATGGTGTTCTCATATCAATACCTCCACAAGGCAAATAATATTCTAATTATTTTTATAACTAATAAATAAGTGTGATATTGTTTCAAATTTCCCTTTTGCATCTTGGAAACAAACCATTCCCTAGCCCTAATTTGGTTATTGACTCATTGGTCCATAGAGCTTTGCATAATATTAACCATTAAAGGCATGAAATTTTACCTTAAGTGTTCGGAATCTATACTCGCATTGCTTGTTGTTCCATTCAATGTGCTATCTCCTATTGAGTTTTTAGATGTTAATAAGGGGATATGGAGGATAGGTTTGTTGATTTTCCACTCTAGTCCTCTAGAATTAAAATTTAACCACCCCTTTATTGCAGATTTTGCAAGCCATTAATACTAATCTAGGCTAATAAGTTGTTGAGAAAAGCTAAACCACCATACAATGTCTAGCCAACACCGAGTGTGAAGTTAATGTTGTTGGAGAGAGTGATCAAGAGAGTATATTTGAACCAAGCCTTCAATCTACAGGAGAAGAATCTTTGATAACAACTTTAATTTCACTGAAGGCAACTCTAATAAGGTTTAGCCCTTTCCATCTAAAGTGCATGACTAGTCTAAATTGGCAACAATTGTGACGTAGTAACATTGCCTATTTCTCTTCAATATGGAAAAAACTTCTAGCTATCCACTTAGTAGCCATTCTATTGGCTATGATTTTTATATGCAGGAGACCTAACCCTCCTTCCTTCTTAGTTAGGGTACATGTGGCCCAAGCAACTTTTGGTATTCTAAACTCATCGTTGTCTCTAGACCAAAGGAAATTTCTAGCCAAGGTGAGTAGAATGACTCCATCAACTAGGTTAAACCATAATCCTTTCCATCAGCACAATGGATCCATTAGCTCAGTTAAACTATAATCCTTCCCATTTGCCCAATTTCTATTCTATTCTATCTAAAACCAACTCCCATCTTTGCTTTTGGGTCACCTCAAACCCTGTAGGAATATCCAAAGGTTTGAAATTTGTTCCTTCTTCTACGACCTTGCATCTTTCCCTTAGCAACCAATCAAGAGGGTCTTTGATTTATGTTTAGATTCTTGTTTTCAAGGGGTTGATAATAGAGCCTAATCCCTTATAAAAAATCTAAAGACAATTTCAAAACATTCTTATTGAGATGATATCATTTTTAACAGTACCATTTGTGTCATTTGTGAATTAGTTTAGGACCTTTTTTAAATTTCCTGGAAGCTTGATTCCTTAGAGATTTCATTTCCATATTTCTTGTTTAACCAACCATGTATTCGAGAGCATCCATTACAATTGCAAATAGTAGTGGTGTCAAAGGGCAACCCTATGTTGTTGATCTTTTGAGGGGAAATGTGACAATGATCTCACCATTGATAGCAACTCTTGCTGATGCATTGCCAAATAAGGTGTTGATATGCTTTATGAACCTCTTGCCTAGTCCCATGTCATGAAGGGATTAGAAGATAAAAGTGCAATTTGATCTGTCATAAGCTTCATTGAAGTCAATCTTTTAAAAATTGAAGACTTGGTTAGTTTTCTTGGCATGCTTAAAACCTCCCTTAAGATTAATTATTGAGTCCAAGATGCAACAACTGTTAATGAACCCTTTTTGTCTTTTTTAATCCAACCATCCAAGTGGTTTGAGAGTCTTCTAGCTAGGGTTTTTAGAAACATGCAAATGTGAGACATGTTATGGGCTACCCATTGTTCAAGATGTCATTTCATCTCATTTATGTATTGGTTTAATCACTTCTTCATTAATACTAATTGATAGGGCCCCAAACCTCATAAGTTCTCAAAATAATGCTAAGAATTCTTGGCCTCTTGCCTTTGTTTAGTGATGACACCGAAAGAGAGATAAAAACAAGGCACAAAAACATCTATACATACACCATATTTTCATCTTTTGTAAATAGAATAATATTCACTTTGTTACAAAATCACTAAAACGAGATACCACATGAGGGGGCCACATCCACATACATAATAAATAAATGGTATACACAAAAGTATATGTGCATGCATTTTTAAAAAGTTAGAAACAATTGAAATGTAAAGGCTAAAGCCTTACGAATGCAAATGTATCAAAAATTTAAAGAAATAATAAAAATATGAAGGGTTGTGAGCCTTTTGGGGAAAGGGTGGGGTGGAGTGCACTATGTATCTCTTTCTTCCTTTTCTTCCAACATTCACACATTCTCTTTTTGGATGGTGCAAAAATTTCTCTCTCCTCTCTCCTTTGTGCAAAAGTTCTCCTCTCTTTCTATTTTTTCTTTCCTCTTTTCTCTTTTACAACTAAGTTATGGAGGATGAAGTTTATTTTGGATGCTTTCTTAAATACTCTTCTTGAATGTCATGGATCCAATCCTTATGCATGGTTGAAATGGTAGAGATAGAACATACCCACATTCTTGATAAGGCATCTGCCACCACATTATCTTTTCTAGCCATATAAGATATCTCAAAGTCATATCCTTGAAGAGTAGCTAACCATCTTTGTTGCTTGGGATACAAATTTGGTTGTGAAAGGAAGTATTTCAACACACAATGATCGCTTTTGACCTTGAAATAGCTACCATAGATGTAATGATGCCACTTTTTAATAGCATGCAATATTGCCAATATCTCTTACTCATAAACATGTAATTGATGCTCCTTGTCATCAAGATTTTGGCTTTCATAAGCTATGACTCCATGTTCTTGACATAAAATAGCCCCAAATTCTCTTCCACTAGCATCCGTGCATATGATAAACTTCTTGGAGAAATCTAGGCATACAAGAATAGATGCTAAAATTAAGAGATATTTCAGCTCATTGAAACTTTCATCGGCAATGGACTCCCAAAAGAAAGCCTCCTTTTTGAGCCTATCCATCAATGGAGCCACCACATTAGCATAGTTCTTAATGAACCTCCTATAGAAGGATGATAACCCAAGGAATCCTCTCAAAGAGGTTGCATTCGTAGGAGTAGACCATTCTTTAACACATTTTACCTTGTTGGGATCCACTCTAATGCCTTGCTCTCTCACAACATGACCTAAGTATTTAACTTCATCTTCCATGAAAGAACACTTCATCATCTTGGAAAAGAGTGCGTATCTTTGTATGTGTCAAAGGCCTCTCATATATGATTCAAATGCTCATCCTTAGATTTGCTATAGAAGATAAGGATATCATCAAAGAAAAAAAGGATTGTTTTGAACAAGAAGGGCTACAATATCTTATTCATAAGGGCTTAAAAAGTAGCGCGTACATTGGAAATTCCAAATGGCATAACCAAGAAGTGGTATAACCCTCCTTCAGTCCTAAAAGCTGTTTTGAACTCATCTCCTTCCTTCATTTGAATTTGATGATAGCCCAATCGAAGATCTATTTTGGTAAAGACCTTTGCATCTTTAAGCTCATCCAAAAGATCATCAATTTGGGAAATAGGATACATGTTCTTGACCATTGACTTGTTCAAATCTTGATAATTAATACACGTACAAATGTAATGAAGGAGACCTAATTGTCCTAACTAAGGGGAAAGAGAGAGAGAAGGACTGCAGAAAAAGAGGGAGAGGAGAGAAAAAGGCAAGAAGAAGAGAGAGAAAGAGGGAGAGAGGAAGAAGAAGAGGAAGCCATGGAAGCTTGAGAAGGTGAAAAGAGAGTTTCTTGATAATTTCTGAGATACCTCAAAATACCCTTTTACACCTTATATACCGTCGGTGTGACTGGTACGTTCCCATGCCATATTCCCGTGATCCCCGTTCATTACAAACCATCCCATCTCACAAAGTTTTTGTCCTAAAAAACAAGGGATGTAGTCATGGACTGTAAGGGTGTGCTGTAGGAAATCAGCCATAACTTTGTGTGGAAAACTCCGAATGGGACAATTGAGGTGTCGTTACGGAGCCCATGAGATGTACTTTCAGCCCATGTGGGTGAGGCGGGCTGCAATCAGGTCAGGACCAAAACTGGTACAAAATAAAGGGCTGTCCAGGAATTTCTAGTGTGTAGTCCCAGGTGGTATGGCTGGAGAAAAACAGCCATAACTTCCACTAGGGAACTCCGATCGGGGCAAATAAGGTGTCGGCACGGAGCCCTCAAGGTGTACTTTCAGCCCATGTATAGAGGATGGGGCTGAGAATGGACCAGGACCAAATCTGGTACAAAATAGGTGGCTGTCCAGATGCAAACTGGCAGCCCAAAACAAGGGTCATGGTGAAGTGCCAGCCAACACAGCCTCCTTGAGGTATGGAAATTCATCCAATATAGATGCTAGGTGCCAAGAGGCTTCCTGTATTGGTAGGCCTTGCCATTTGATCAGGTAATCATGTATGGAACGAGTGTGGAGTTGCTTTTCACGTTGCCCAATGACCACTTCTGGAATGTACTGAATAAGGCCCTCCTCATCTATGGGTGGGAGCTCCTGTACATGATCTTTGGGAGTGCCAATGAAAGGTTTCAATTGGCTCACGTGGAAGACATCATGGATCTTAGTGGTGGGAGGGAGTTGGAGATGGTAAGCCAAGTCCCCGACCTTCTTAATGATCCTGTAGGGCCCATAGTAACGATGTGCTAACTTGTTGCAAGAGCCGTCCTTTAGCGTGGCATAACGGGACTTGGGGACCTTGAGGAGTACCATTTCACCCTCTTGAAAGTCAAGGGGTCTTCTTTTTGAATCAGCATGGAGCTTCATGTGCTCTTGAGCCCTTTTGAGGTTTACCTTGCATTGTTGAAGTAGAGCTTGCATGCGGTCCAACTCTTCTTTTCCCAAGGGGTTGAGCTTTTCATTGAAAATCACGGTAGGAAGGGGCACTCGATAACCATACAATGCTTCGAAGGGAGAGACTCCAATGCTTGAATGAGTGGAGTTGTTGTAAGAAAATTCAGCCAAGTGCAGCCATACGTCCCAAGAATTCTACACATCATGACAAAAATGTCGCAAATAAGTTTCAAGCCACTTATTGACTCTTTCGGTCTGCCCATCCGTAGCCAATTTGGTCCCCATGGAGCTGAAAATGGTCTGCCAAAACTGATTCATAAATTTGGTGTCTCGGTCATGTACTATGACTTAGGGCAAGCCATGCAACTTAAAAACATGCTCCATAAACTGAGTGGCAACTTGGGATGCTGTAAACTGGGATTTTGTAGGGATGAAATGGGCTGCTTTAGTGAGTCGGTCAACTACCACGTATATGCTATCCCAACCCTTCTTGGTTGTAGGTAAATCAGTGATGAAATCCATGGTAATGTGGGTCCATTTTCCTTCGAGAATAGGTAAAGGCTGCAACAAGCCACCGGGTTTAAGAGAGCTATCTTTATTTTGTTGGCAAGGCACACATCTAGACACAATGTCTTTTACATCCCGCCATAGGCCTTTCCAATGGAAGCTTTTTGAAACTCGACCATATGTTTTGAAGATCCCTAAGTGGCCAGCAATTGGTGAAGAATGCATCTCTTCAAGGATCCTTTGGGTGAAGGGAGAGGCATGGGGAATCACAATACATCCATGGATCCAAATGAGGCCATTATGGAGCTGATATTGGGAATTGTCATCCATGACACCTTGCTGTAATTTTTGGAAAAGAGGGCTGAATTCAGCATCAAGCAAGTATGCCTCTTGGAGCTCTTCAATCCAATCATGGTGGAGTTCAGTGATGGATGAGACCTTGTATGCCCCACATGCGAGATGGGTGTGGGTAATCTCAGAGTCATAGTTTTGTAGTGTCGCCACCCATCTACGTTGTTTGGGAGTGAGGTTGGGCTAAGTCAAGAAATATTTGAGCACACGGTGGTCACTTTTCACCTTAAATCTGCTGCCATACAAGTAGTGATGCCACTTTTTGATAGCATGAATGGCTGCCAACATCTCCTGATCATAAACATGCAACTCTCTCTCTTTATCATCCAATTTTTGGCTCTCAAATGCTATTACCCCGTGTTCTTGCAGTAAAACTGCACCAATACCCCGTCCACTAGCATCACATTGGAAGGTAAAATCCTTTGAAAAGTCGGGGCATACAAGGATGGGGGCTGAAGTGAGCAAGGAAAGCCTCTTTTTTCAGCTTGTCTGTTAACGGGGCTGCAATTGTGGCATAATGGCAAATAAATCTCCTATAAAAGGAGGAGAAACCAAGAAAACCACGCAAGGAGGTAGTGGTAGTGGGGGTGGGCCACTCCCAGACACATTGCACTTTTTTTGGATCAGCTTGGATGCCTTTTTCACTAACGATGTGTCCTAAGTACTCAACCTCTGTTTGCATAAAGACACACTTGCTTTCTTTGGCAAAGAGGCGGTGCTCTCTCAATACATCAAAAATCTGCCTGACATGCTTCAAGTGCTCATGCATTAACTTGCTGTAAATGAGTATATCATCAAAGAATACCAACACAAACTGGAAAATCCATGGCTGCAATATCTTGTTCATTAAGCTCTGAAATATGGCGAGTGCATTTGTGAGCCCAAATGGCATGACAAGGAAATGGTACAAGCCACGGTCAGTCCAAAAGGCTGTTTTGACTTCATCACCCGCCCTCATTCTGATTTGGTGGTAACCGGATCGCAAATCAATCTTAGTGAAGTAGCGTGCTCCCTTGAGTTCATCAAGCAAGTCATCAATTCGAGGGATGGGGTATCTATTTTTTACGGTGATCTTATTGAGATCACGGTAGTCAATGCATAACCGGAAAGATCCGTCCTTTTTCTTAACTAATAGAACCGGGGAGGCATAAGGGGAAGAGCTAGGCTCTATGAATCCCATCTTAGTGAGCTCCTTGACTTGATTTGCTACTTCCTCTCTCTCACATTTAGAGAGTCTATATGGGGGTTTATTGATGGGCTTGGCATGGGGCTCCAAGTCAATCGGGTGATCCACTAATTTTTGAGGGGGAAGGGTAGTGGGGGGCTGAAATAGGTCCTCATATTCCGCCAAAAGTGCTTTTAGTGCTACATTTTACTTCCCCAAGGTCTGTTGGTCCTCATTATCCTTATGCAAATGCAAGACAAAGATTTGGGAGCATTTCTTGAATTCCTTTTTGAGTTGTCTTACTGTTATAAGCTAAAAATCTGCATTTTCTTTTATTCCCTCCAAGTGTACAAGCTGCCCATGCATTACAAACTCCATATACAGCTGAGAGAAGTCCATAGAGATTTTTCCCAACTGTTGAAGCCAATCACATCCCAATACAATATCCATGGGGCCCATATCAAGGGTAATCAAGTCCACCTTTGCTATGTAATTTTCAGCCAGCATAAGAGACACGTGTGCATACATAGGAGCTCACTTCCTCATTTCTATTGGCCACTTGAACCCGAAGAGGTTGCTGTAATTCAGTGGGAACACATGTCAAATGGCCAAGAGTTGATTTATTTACAAAGCTGTGTGTGCTGCCACTATCTATGAGGATGTATACACTCATGCCATCAATGTTACCATGCACCCGTAAGGTGTTTGGACTCCTAGAGCCGGTCCATGCATCCATGGAGATTGAGCAGGCTGATATAGCAGTGAATGAGGGGTGCCAAGGGTCATTCCCAAGCATGTCATCAATGGGGCAGCCATCGGGGTCAAAAGGGAACCCGTCCGATGAGTCATAAAACTGATCGGGATCAATATCCTCCTCATATTCAGCATTTTCAACAAGTGTCATTATTTGAGAGTTGTCATGCATGTCCTCTTCCAACTTGTCACTATCTTCCAGCACATACATGCTATTAAACTTGACAGTGGCATTCTTAAAGGGGCATTTGGATGCATGATCAGTCGTGTACTTATCCCAGCATTTAAAACACAAGCCTTTGGCTTTTCTATCATTGACAACTTCAGGAGGAATGAATTTTTTACCGTTGGGACTGAAGCCATTCCTGGCCTTATTTTCAGCAACTTTGGGTCACTTTTGGAGGGTGGTGCTATCCCAAAACTGCCATATTTCCTTTCAGCATTAAAAGTAGGGTAAGTAGGAATTTTGGGGCTGCCATTCCCTGCATTGTTGCTGCAATAATTATTAGCATATGGGGGTTGCCTAATAGGGTATCTTTGCTATCCTGCAATGGGCTGCGTGCTCTCATTGCGGCGGTACTTTCGACCATAGTGTTCGGCCAATTCTATGGCTGCAAACAGGGTGGCTGGATTTTGAGCCATTACATCAGCTGAGAGATGCGCATCCAACCCATAAATGTATTTATGCAATTTGGCCTCATCACTAACTGCCTCAACATACATGGATAGGTTCATAAACTGGTTGGTGTACTCCCTCACGGTGAGATTTCACTGATCAAACTGATACCATTGCCTAGCCAAGCGTTCTTTTTCCACCGGGGAGACAAAAACTTGGATCATTTGCATCTTGAACTCTTCCCAATCATGAAACTGCTGGTTTTCTCATTGAACAAATCTCCACCATGTGTGGGCAAAACCTTCCAAGTGAAGGGAGGAAAAAATGATCTTTGCTTCATCGGTACGGGGGTAGATGAGAAAATAGGCTTCCAATTTAGAGATCCATTCCTCTAGTTCAGCTGGGGATGAGGATTGCCCATTGAATTTTGTAAACACAATCTTGTCACGCAGCTCATTTGGGCCTGGCTGCCCATGAATACCATGTGCTACATGCTGCCCATACATGCCTTGCTGTCCAAAATTCCCATGGGGGCCATGCTGCCCGTGCATTACATGAGGACCAAATTGCCCATTAGGACCTTGCTGTCCAAAATGTCCATGTTGCCCATTACTATATACATGCTGCCCATTGCCATATGCATACTGCCCATGCACTCCGTGTATTCCATGCTGCCCAAGATTTGCATTGGAGCCATTCCCTTGAGTGTGCAAGTAGCTTCCGTTACGGGGGAGTTGGGATGCCAATGATGAGCTAGAAGGATTCGTAATGGGGAAGGGAAGGAGGGGCTCATCATGTCGAGTGGAGGGCTCACTCGTCTCATAAGTGCTATGGGGAATGCCATGGGAACCACCAAGATCTTGTGGGCTGCGCCTGGTCTCCAAGGGGGGAGGGCGGTTAGCCTCACGGGGAGGGACATACCCCTTGGGTCGATCCGAGAGGGGGGGCAATGGCGGGGATGAGGGTGCCCATGCGCTCTATGAGTAAGTCCATCTTGGCCATCATCTCGGAATGACGATGATCTTGGCGGGTTTCCATCTCCCTGTGGCATTGCTCCATCTCTCGATGTCATTCAGCATGACGGTTCTCATGTTGGCATAGGTTTTGGTTGAGCAGAGACAAGCGATCTATCTCGGGGGCACCTTCTTCAAACAAGTCTTCACGATCCTCCTGGGCTGAGCTAGGATCGTTCATTGAGGCACGGGAGTCCCTTATTTCACGCTGAAATTCCTCCTGGGCCTTTGCTTTACCCTTGTGGCCTGCCATCCCAAGTGCAGACCACCAGACCCCTTGTTACAGAAATGATGATAACTTGAGCTAGGGAACTCCGATTGCCAAACTTTCTGATTCAAATGAAAGTCCTCAATCCCCTCTACGAGGTTATGTAAAAATATCTCCGATAATAAATGAGCAAGGCTTTGCTGTAATCACTTTTTGTGGGCTGACTGTGTAGGCTTGCTGCATGTCCCACAGTACCTTTGGGCACAAAACTAAGTGTATCTCCCAAAGCCTAAGGCATAATGGGAAGATTTTTAGCTCAGATCGAAGGGGAAGATACCCTCTTCAAATCAAGCTATAGAGCTCATGCTCAATCACATGAGAAGGCTTTTCTATAATCAGTTTTTGCAGGCTGACTGTGTAGGACTACTGCCTGTCCCATAATACCTCTGAGCACAAAACTGAGTGTATCTCCCAAACCATAGGGCAGAATGGGGAGATTTTTAGCTCAGATCGAAGGGGAAGATGCCCTCTTCGAATCAATCTTTCAATCACATGAGAAGGCTTTTCTGTAATCAATTCTTGCGAGCTGACTGTGTAGTATTGGCTGTCTGCAATATCCTGCAAAGACTCCCTCAAGGAGCATACTTTATCCCAATGGTGAGAGTCTTATCCCAGACTTCTAGGGCCTAAATGGTGGCTCTCAATTCCCCCATAAAGTCATACATCCTTTGCATCCATAGCTCATTGCTGAGACCAATTCCACAACTGCATACCCTGCCCTTCTTGCATTGCATCCACCATACATTACCAAGTGGTTTATGACATTACCAATGCATGTAGGGGTTTGTAAGCTCAAGTGATCAGGGTTTGGGCTATTCCATCAAATGTACCTACTCTTGCAATAATTTTTGGGCTCCGAATCACCGGGAGGTGGGCAAAGTTCCCCCTGGGCCGGGTTGTGCACCCCTTCAGGGTCTTTGATGGCAAGGGGGGGGGTCACCCCTCTTTTGTCTTGCCACCTCGCCTGGCATCGGGCTTTTCCTCACTCGAAATATACATGGCAGACATTTATTAATTAAACAACCAGCATGAGATGCATTTCAGGAATCAAAACTTTGGGCTTTTCATGAAGTGCATGGAATTGGAATGGGGAATAGGGATAGAGAGCTTACCGGCAGTGACTCACTGCCTACTCACCCTTATACAATGGATTTATTTATTTATTTTCACTTCTTGGCTCAGCCAATTCACAAGAAGCCAAACGGGTTATGGGTAAGCAAAATATAATCACAATGAAGCTTCAACATGAGTAAAATCCATTTCAGCACTATAAGATCAAAGGGAAATGACTGGGACTAATACTCAGCATGCATTCAAGGTCTGGGGCCTCCTATTATCTACTTGGACTCATACATTCTCTCAAACAAATGGATGGGATTCAACAAGAGGCTTAAACGGAGAGAATGAGAGCCAAGAATCGGTTACCTTGAGTCTTTTGGAGAAGAAGGCAGCCACTAATGCCACCTCAGTCCTTCATGAGAGCTCCATTTGATCCCTCATGCTCCATGGCTCCAAAATGGGTGTGCTCCGTCAAGAAAGGGTGAAGTCAAGCTTGGGGCAGGATGGTTCAAGACCTTCCCATGAAGAGTTCTTATTGAAATTGAAGTCCTACTCCATAGCCATGGCTGCCCACAAGTGCATGCCTTCAAATCTTGCTTGTAATCTTCTTCCCATTCTTCTTGATGGCTGAAATCTTGAGCTATGTTGAAGAGGGACTCCCGAGGACCAAGGAGAGACCAAAATCTTCAAGATTTTCGAGCTTGATGCCAAGGTTCCATGGCTACCATGGACTGCACCAGACCAGGGTTTCTTGAGTGCAAAAGGGGAGTCCAAGGGCTGAGGAAGATGTCTGTGATGCTACCCAAGAAAGTTGCCAAGGGCCAGGAGTGAAGCCAGGAAGGAGGGGAGGGCTGTCCTGTAGGCCAGGAAGCAGCCTGTTTTTTGCACCGCAAATTTCGGGCTGCTCGTGGGGGGCCACAAGCAAGGGAAAGGCAAGGTTGCTGCTCAATGTGTTGCTCCAACTGAGAGGAAGACCTTGGGACAAGCCAATCTTGTTGAGGAAGAGGAGGGGGAGCAAGATTTCTGAGTTTCTTGGGCTAGAGCTTCCATGGCAGCTTGGGGAAAAGAGGAGAGAGAAGGTCTTCTTGAAAAGTAACTGAGTTTTTTGCCTTCTCTAACTGTGCTACCCTCCTTTTTGCCCGAAACCCCTAAAAACTTGCATGAAAATTAGTGACGACCTGTCAAATTTGTCTGCCCACCTCCAGATTTGTCCATGGTTCTTGGGAAAGCTCCAAGAAAGGCTGCCACAGTCTTCAAGAGGGCTAACAGCCTGCCTGAGTACTCCTATGTACCTGTGAAATAGATGTAACTGGAGCTTTCTAACTGTGAGAAACTATGAGAGCCCTAAATCTATGGGGAAAGAGAAGGATCAAGGACAAAGCTCTGATACCACTTGTAATGAAGGAGACCTAACTGTCCTAACTAAGGGGAAAGAGAGAGAGAAGGACTACAGAAGAAGAGGGAGAGTAGAGAGAAAGGCAAGAAGAAGAGAGAGAAAGAGGGAGAGAGGAAGAAGAAGAGGAAGCCATGGAAGCTTGAGAAGGTGAAAAGAGAGTTTCTTGATAATTTCTGTGATACCTCAAAATACCCTTTTACACCTTATATACCGTCAGTGTGACTAGTATGTTCCCATGCCATATTCCCATGATCCCCATTCATTATAACAAAATGATCCATTCTTCTTCTTGACTAAGAGCACGAGAGAGGCAAACTGTGATTGACTTTGCTAAATTAAACCCATTTGTAGTAATTCTTTGACTTGTCACTCCACTTCTTCCCTTTCAAACTTGGACAAGCGATAGGGAGGTCTGTTGGATAGGCTTTGTGTTGGGCAACAAATCAATAGGATGGTCAACCTCTCACTTTGGAGGTAAGGATGATGGTGGCTGAAATAAATCCTTGTATTCCTCCAATAGCTCTTTCCATCTTGGATCCCTTTTCTTTGTAGAAGAAGATGGTTGATTTGATGATTGCTATTCATCTACTTTTGCAAGCAAAAGAGTAAAGATGCATGACTTGGCATTGATTTCTTTTTGCAATTTCTTCATGGAGATGTGTTCTATATGTTTGTGGTCTATGCCTTTCAATTATATGCATTGTCCTTGCCAATTAAATTCCATTTGCAATTGTTCCAAGTCTAAAGTGAATTTACCAAGTGTCTTCAATCAATTACATCCAATAACAATGTCAATAGGTCCCATATCCAAAGCGATCAAGTCCACTTGTATTGTGCAAGAGGGCAATAATTCAATTGAAGTACATGGACATAAAGAAGAACAAGATCATACACAACAAGAAGAGGATGAAGGGGTTGAGCGGACCATGTATGGGTCAAGTTGGCCTTCTTATGGATGAAGATCATCAATTGGGAGAGGACAAACAAAAAGAAGATGATGATGATGAATTTTTTTATAAAGCACTCAAGAAAAGAAGAAGGATATTAAATAGAAGAGGAGGACATAGCAACATGCCTTAATCTCCCCTTTACCCCATCCACTAGACAAATCAAAGACCTCCTTTGTGATGTTGCATTTCTCTTCTTTGGGTCTATCCCTACCCCCTCCATCTGTCATGTTCAAAGACTAGGAGAAATAGATCAAGAGGAGACAAGACAACAAGCATATGCTGAAAGAAGAAACGGGAATTGTAACATGTACTATTGGTTTTGTGGAAGGAGAAGAAACACCTTGTGCTGAAAAAGAAGGGAAGAGGAGGAGGTGAGAGGAGACATGGGAGAAAAGCTAGATCTGCTACAATACCACCTTGGCCATTAGGTTTCTCCCACTACGGAAAAGCATTTTAGGTCTTGAGTTCTAATGTGGAAGAGGTAGAGAAGGAAACAAATGCATTGAACTAGAATAGAGAAGAAGGCAAAGAAGAAGAATAGGAGCAACAAGTCTCTGGTTGCTGCTAGAGTTTTAGTAGAAAGAGGTCATCATTTGCATTTCTACTTGGACAACTCTAGCACCTTCAAATCAACAATCCCCTTCCAATACTTAGTAATCTACATATTAAGAGGAGAAGCATCATCCTATGATGTTGTTTGAGGTGAGATAGCATTCAGTTGTTTCTTTAGGATATCTTGATCTATGTATCTAGATTCCAAAGGGACGTAAAGAGAAAGAGACATCCTTCCACTTCATGAATATTATCCCTCCACAACCCCAAAGGTTGCTCCAAATGATTCAAATAATAGAATAATGAGAAAAATAAATGTGATGGAGGAATCAAGAACAGGTAGATGCACTTGTCTTGGTAGAAGAAAGAAAAACAAGTGCAGAATTTGATGAGTTCAAAGCAAAGTTTGAAACAAATGATGTTGAATAGGGCCCCAATCGGCATATTCATAGTTGCACAATGAGGATCAAAGGATTGTGAAGGCATGCTCGTGCAACTTCCATCATTGATGCATCATGCGGGTCTATCACTTTCAACATTTCTAGTAGCCCAAATGGGTGCCAAAATAAGTGCAAATAAGAAGAAGATTGAAGGAGGAGGAGGAGGAGGAGGAGGGAAGTAAGAGGTCATTCTCATCTCAGATTGAAAAGACAACATGAAAAAAAAAAACAAAAGAGGGACTCCTCTAGATCTCATCCTCCACTTGCCATGTCTCATGCCTTCTCCTCCATCATGTGCCTCACCCACCTGAAGCGTCTACCAAAGATGTAGAGTGAACACTACATACTCCTTCCTAAGGGGATGTCAATGCTACTTGGCCTGAAAATAGAGGAGAGAGATTGTGAGAGAGGATTGAGGAGAAGTAGGCCATGGTGGAGGCCATAAGAGAAGAAGAAAGGCGAGATGGTCCAGGCCTAGTAATCACAAGAAGATGGCACATGCTTCTCATTCCAATTCCTTGCCATTACCTTGTGAGGCTATACACAATCACAAATAAGGAACAAAAGAAAAATGGAGGACATCTTATCATCCTCATCCTTTTGCTCTTGCCCTTTGCACCACATCCATGCCTTGCTCTTCTACCTTCCCAACCTCACTACCCACTTCCAAAATTGTGATACCTCACCATTGGGAATATCCTTCTGCAATCTATTGCTCTTCGTGCTCTCCATATACAAGTCGTAACCCAACTCTACCCCTCTTGGTGACTATGGAAAGAAGAAGATCAATGCAGATGAAGTAGAAGAAGGGGTCACTAGGAGCAATCGAGAAAAGGAGAAGACAAAAGGTCTCTCTTTGAAATTGCGAAAGAACAGGGAAGATAGTGTTTTGCAAATTTTTTATTTTAAATAAGAATTAATCACATATTAAAAAAATAAAAAACCTTACTCTGGCTATCCTTCTCTAAGTCCTTGGCTACACATCGATTCCAAGACAAATAAGAGATAGTAATTAGATTACCTTTGGGCTTTAACCTTGAGAAAAAAACCTAATTAGGCACCTTGTCTCTTCTATTACGCTTCTCCTAAATGCCTTTTTGTGCAACCTTTGTTGCATCATCACAAACACACCAATTTGATCACCAAAAAGAGAACATCTCACGCATTACCATTATCTAACCCTTCCATCCCCATCCTTGTTCATTCTATACCTCCCTTTTTCATCCTCCATGTGATGGCAACCTAGATTTTGTTTCTCTCCTCTCACATACATGCTCATAGGAGAGAGTTTAATTAGACCACCGCTACTTTAATCAAACATATTCTTTTTTTAATTAGAAAAAAACAAACACAACAAAATAAAGCCTAAATAAATTTCCCAAAGCTTCATAATCATTCATATCGTATTATTCACATTAACAATAAAAACCCTTTTACAAAGGTAAATCTCTATTGAAGTTTTATCCTCGCAAACTAAGAATGCCAATAAAACTTCACAAGTTCTTTGATAATAAATGTTGGAGTTTTCTTTCTTTCCCTATTGGGATGGAACAAGTTGTTCTTGTGATCCCTTGTTCCAGACTGAACCCTATCCTTTGAAGAGGAGTCAAACTTTTTGGTGTGGGACTATAATGGAGGCAAGAGTTTCCTTACTCTGGTGGTCATGGCATAGTCCCTATATCCTACCATGGATTTTGCTAATAGATTTATAAGTTTATTATGTTTGATAGTGGTTCTTCTTTGACAAGGTTCGCGAGGATGCTTCACATTTCATTGTGGGAGGAAACAATGACACCAAAAGAAGCATATAAACAAGGCACAAAAACATCCATACATAAACCATATTTTCATCTTTTGTAAAGGGAATACTATTCACTCTGTTACAAAATCACTAAAAAGAGATACCACATGAGGGGGCCACATCCACATACATCATAAATAAATGGTATACACAAAAATGTGTATGCATGCATTTCTAAAAATTTAGAAAGAATTGAAATGTAAAGGCTAAAGCCTTATGAATGCAAATGTATCAAAAATTGAGAGAAATAATAAAAATATAAAGGGTTGTTGGAGGTGTTGTGCTTGGATGTCCAAGGTGCAAAAATGCACAACCCTCTCTACTATCAAGACCAAGTATGTTGCAGTCATTGAGGCTTGCAACGAGGCTCTCTGCATAGGCTTAACCTTGTTGGTATTACTGATGTGGTCCCTATATTGCATTTGGATTCTACGAGTGCTATTTAGTTGGGCCAAGAATTCGATCTTCCATGCGAAGACAAAGCACATTGAGGTGCATCACCACTTTATTTGAGAGGTCATTGATGACTAGTTCATTGAGCTTGTCAAGATCTCAACTGACCAAAATCATGTAGATCTACTTATCAAAAGTCTATTAGCAAGGCGATTTTCGTTCCTTAGGAAGTTGATGGGCGTTGGATGAGATACTGTCACTTTTTTCCCATTGTCTCCTCACTAGGGTCACATTTGCCTTTAAGTGGGAGGTTATTGGGGGTAAAGATGCATGTGCCTAGCTTCCCGTGTATTAGTTACACTTATAATACTCGTATACCTACACACTATAGGTGGTGGTAGGCACCCATCACTATCACTTCATTCTTTATTCTTTCAATAATATTTGAATAAGGGAAGGTTGATCACACATTGTGACTATTGGAGTTCTCATATCTTGTGTCTCTTGCCCTTGCTTTCTTGCTCCTTCCACCATAGATCTTGCTTCCACTCATGGGCTTCCAATCTAGGCTCACTTCCTTCAGGGAACACAAATTAACAAGTGGCTAGTATCTTTATCAAGTCATTAAGAAAAGGATGTATCAATGTATTTTATGAAAAATGCCAATAATTGATACTTATTCCTTTTGTACCTCTTCTATGTTTACCTAGAAAGGATGGAAGGAGAATGACAAAAAAACATAATGATGAATAATAATAATAAGATATATCTTCCTCTCAATCTTCCATAGTCCACATGGACATTACAAGGAGCTTATAAAATGGCCTAGCAATGCCTAAATAGTTTAAGATAAAGTGATTTACACAATCTAGTCTACTTTAAGAAGCACTCAATTCCTTTGGAGTTACTAAGGAGTGATAGGTTAATGATCACTTAATCTTTGTGATGTCCATGCAATATCATTATTAGAAAACATGTGTCCTAAAATTAAGAAATGAAATTTATCCCCTACCCCTCCCAATGACTTTTCTCAAATTCATAAGATGCTCTTCTTGAGCATATACTCTAATTTTCCCATTTCTCTTTGGTACCACTATGATGGTTGAATCTAGTCTGCATGCTTGATTTTACAAATGAACCTACTCATCCTTTACATCATTGGGTTCATGGGATGAGGCCTTTTTTTTCTACATTTGAATCTAGAATCATAGAGGTGGTGTGAATTATCATGCTTAGAGATATCCCTTTTAAGATCAAAATAATCTCAAGTGAAGGTGTCAAATATTTATTTGATGAGAGCCACTGGGTCCTTCTTCATCTATGTAGTGAGGTCCTGGACCAATGTAGATAGGCATTGATTTCTCTCTCCTCTTGCCAAATTTATCTCTTTCCATTTTGTAAGTCCTTTGATTATTTCATCATTGGTTGTTGGTTTTATTTCTCTCCAAGCAAGAGTCTCATTCAATCTCATTTTTGAACTTTCTAAAGTGATTTGGGAGATCTTGAGGTTTACCTCATTCTTTGAAGTTATCAAAGCCCATCTTTTCACTTTTTTGGTCTCAAAGGGACAATAAAGTCACTTTTTGGTTATTTTATCCTTTATGTCACCCATGGTAGCTCCCCTTCTAATGAGCTTATGGCAAGTCCCCCTTTGATAAACCCTTAGGAAAGTCATCCTCTAAAGATATGTCATCCACATCTCAATCTCCACATCTAGGAGGGGAAATGAGGGGGAAATATTATTATAGTGTTGGTCCATGCCTCCTTTTAATCTAAGACTTCCATGGTTTCCATCGAGTCATCATAATCAAGTCTTCCATGGTTTTTAGTCAGTCAAGATCTAGACTCAATTCTTTTATCCCTCATTAGATGGGTCGTTCTAAGTCTCACTATGTTCATGATTGGCTTGCATTTGCTAATAACCCACCCAATTTTAGCACAATCAGTAGCATAATAACTCACCTAATTTTAACACAATCAATAGCATAATAACTCACCCTTTTGAATCCATCCTTGCCATATGGGTAGAATAATACGAGAATTTTAAGTTGTGGATCCTATTCCATTCCCGGGTTTTGTAACAAAAACAAGTTAAAGAAGCATTGACCTTCAATCTTATCCTAAAGAATTTCTAGTGCTACTTAGCTCATACATATTCTTGGGGAGTTGATAAAGCATTTACTCATCTAAAACATTCATTGAGTTCAACATTAGTATAGGCACACTCTCTATTCCACTCTTCACATTTATAACTTTGTCTCATGATTTGAGTCACTAGTATCAATTAGATATTATACTTAAGGGGTCTAGTACTACTTATCTTAGAACTAGCTGCCTTCAATTCCTTCTCATTTCCAAATGGTAAGTTAGAGTGGCAAGTATATCCATCCAATCCTACTCATTGTAGGGTGTGGGGAAGTATCTGCTTGTTATTAGTAATGTTGGTCGGGGATGTCCTTCTTATCTTGTGAGAATCTTTAATACTAGGTCCAAGTTCACAAGGGAAATTTTGCAAGTTTTGCAAGAATATTTGATATATTGTCCAACTTTTCAAAAAAAACATTTTCATGTTTCCATTTCAACTCTCATTACTTCATTCATTTTGTAAAACACTAGGCCATTTTATCAATCTTCAATTAGACTTATAGTTTGCATAGAGATCCTTCTTAGGAGCAATTCATGGTGAATCCCTCTTATTATGATGAAATTGTATGAGAATTGTAAAAACCGATCCTTCAACACACCCATAGACTTGAGTTTAGATCCATCAGTTGAGTTGAAAAGCAATCCTCACCCCATGCTTGAAGTACTTGGGATTTGACAATGCTTACCTCCTCTTTGATGTCTATGATTCCTTATCTTGCATAATTTTCTAAGACTAACATTAGGAGCACTTTAGTTGTCTCTAACTCCTTGGCTTGTCAAATCTCCTAGGGTTGACACTATGGGTACTACATAATATTCTATCCAATCCCAGAAGTTGGTAACACCTAAGCCTTTTAGATTGTGGCAAGATGTGATGCCATCTATCAACATGCTAGGCCAATTTTCTATGTGCCTTGTGCCTCCATGTCACCTTTGATCTAGAACTTTGAAGGTCCTCTAGATGGCTAGATTCCATTTAAGGAATACTTCGATAGGTACAATTAAAGAGGTTGAGGCTAGTTCTATAATAATGTTGGTGTTTACTTTCTCAAACTCATTGTTATTGATTGGCCTATATGTTTCATGACTCCTTTTTATAAGATTTGGGGGCTCTTTATGCTCTACACAGATCATCATTAGATCCTCAAGAGACTTAACTTGTCTAATCTTCACAAGCACAAATATAAGATAAATCATAATGTGAAAACTCAAAAGCAATAATTCCAAAACAATAACTAACAAATTCTCCTAAATAATCATTTCATGATAACTCTATCCTTGATCTTTCCTATCTAGTCTTTCTTATAAAAGGTACTGATTTTCTTGCTAGGCTTTCTAGCTTTTTAAGGGATTTAGTGTTTTTAACTTTTGCTATTTATAGGTCCTTCTAGCTACTTTTGTTGGCTTTTCTCATAACTCCAACTTGTTTTTGGGTTATTTAATGGTGTATTTAATAGATGATAGTAAGGGTTTTAGTTTGATTGCATTGAGCTTTTTCTTTACAATAAATGATTAAATTCACTAGATTTAGTAAAACTATTTATCAAAGAGAGCCTAGTTATCTTGGTTAGGCCAACCATCATCTCCTTGAATTATCACTACATCATGTTGTTGAACTACTACTGCCACTTTGATTTTTGTCACCACCTCAACCACCTATAGATTCTTTATTGACAAGTCCTTTAACAATATCTCTATGTCTCTATAGTGCTATAGCATTCAAATCTTAGTACATCCCAATCATACTTTAAGATTCCAAAGTACACTATAATGTGCCATGCATTGTCATTAGCTAGTTTGTTTCACGATAGCATACATGAGTTTTCTAGTTAAATTCCAATAGTGTCTCCTTGCTTGAATCAAATCCCAAGTCCCATCATAGAATTCTAGATTGTATAAATGGGGATGTGATAAATGAGTCTAAGTTGATAAGTTGGTGTTGTAAGCTTAATAGCTTAAAAGATAAGAAAGAAGAGATGGAGGTGGCAAAGAGCAATGTGATGGTTTGGTTTGGAGAGGAGGAGGATATGGATGTGAAATAGGAAGAGAGGATCTAGAAAAGGAAAGATTAGGCCTCTCTTAACCCTTCCATGGCATTGCCAACCTAATTCATCAAGATCATGATGATTGGGAAGAGATTCTAAGTGGGTATTTGTATATGTAAGAGAGGGAGTGTTGTACAAGATATTCAAGAAAAACACTTGCTTTTCCTATGTCTGGAAATGTGTTAAGGCTTCTAGTAGGAACTCTTTATGCTCAAAGCTTGAGATTTTTTCTAGGAAGCTCTTGATATCATATCAACAAGCCAAAAAGTTCTAGAGTAATTAATTTTTTTGATTGAACATGAGTATACTAATACTCTCCCTTGGTTTCATAATTAGATGTCTTATTTAAAATTTAAAAAAATTCCTATGGTTGCGGAGTTGGGTTGCACTTTTTGTACTTATGCTCATCTCCAACTATGTAGAAGTTTAAAGGAATCTAGTAAACCATTTCCTTCAATGAAAAATTAAACTTGAGGACTCTCAAAATAAATATCTTGTAATACATATTAAATTAAGTAGAATAGTAACATAATGGGTACATCAAGCCAAGGCTCAAATAAAAAGTTGAGGCCTAAATAGTGAGCTTAACCTTGGTCTTAAAGAGTTATCTTAGACCAACTTAGTTCAATTTGGAGATTAGACCCACATATTCTATGACCAATGAAGTCCATGACAAATTCATAACATAGTTTTTTAAAATCCAAAGTTTTAAGGATAGAGAAAATGAATCTATGGATTTGTATTTGGGCATTTCTAGCATGAGAGTATCATCAATTGTGCTTTTCTAGCATGAGATCATAATCATTTTTATTTTCTAGCATTGCATTTGTGTATGAGCTTTTCTAGCATGAGACATCATCAATTTTCATTATAATTACTTAATCCCACTTGACTACATTCTAGTTCCAAGAGCTATTAAAACTTCAATTGTAGGCCTTGAGTAAGACTTCCATTCTACTCCATGCAAACTTAGTAAATGTAAGGATGGTGCCAAAAAAAAGATTATAAGGAGAGAGGATAATCTTAAACACCACCATTCTCCTCATCAACCTCTAACTTCACCAAGCTTTAACTTTATATTCATCTTATCATAATTAAACCTACAAAGGGTGACTGATTATGAAAAATCTTGGCTTAGTAAGCTTAAAGGCATGTTCTATGAGTCAAGAAAGGGATCATCGCAAGATACATATAGCACCTTAGCTTTATTTAAGTTGGTCTTCAAACTTGCAACTATGGATAAGTCATCATGCATCTTCAATAAAGTTGGCATAGAATCCATGATGTTTTTGTCTACAAACATCTAAGCAATGAAGGCTTCACCATTGAGAAGAAGGATGCTTTTGATAGGGTCACACGCAAGCTTATCATATGAAACCATGAGTAGAGTTGTCATGGTAACCACAAAAAGAATCCATGCCAATGGAAAGTGTTGCCCAATAGGTCATTGAAGTGCAAATCCCTTGGATAGAGCATTAGCCTCATGGACACTACCAAAGGTGCATTGACAAACAAATCTTACACCAAATTGCAAAAGCCATCTCAAATCCTAGGGCTTGAACTTTGACAAGAAATTTCCAAGAAATAACTATTGGGGGTAAAGGTGCTTATGCCTACACCACTATGTATTCACTTCACACGCCGTGACCACACACCTATACATTGCAGGTGGCATGCACCTATTATTATCACTTTATTCTTTATTCTTTTAGTGACTATTGAATAAGGGAAGGCCAGTCACATATTGTGACTATTGGAGTTCCCAAATATAGTGTGTCTCTCTCTCTTGCTCTCTTACTCCATTTGCCATAACTCTTGCTTTGCTCTTGCTTCTGCTTGTGTGCTTCCACTTGAGCTCCAATTTTCAACTAGTATCAGGGCCAACCATTCAAGGAGGTTCTTTATCCTTTGCTTCAACCCCAGATTCAAAGATTCAGCTCAAGGTTTCATGGTAGCAATTGTTTCTTTCTCGCGAGGTATGCATTGAGTATTTCCTTTTCTCGACTTGTTCTAGCTTGCTCCCAAATTATCAAGGAGCTTTCCAAGGCTTAATTGAGGCTTATTGAGTGCTTATTGAGTTGAGGAGTAACCATTCTATTCATTTTGAATAGATACAAAGCATGCTATAGAAGTCGTGGAAAGTTATGGTATCTTGACAACACTTTCATCTTTTCGCCATAACTTTTGCACAAATATTGGATTCAAGTGTTCTATAGCTAGAAACAAATAGCGTAATGAGAGATATAGATTTGACTACTCACAAAGTTGATTCCATGTAGTTTTCAATTCTCTATTTTACAAAAAAATAGAATCGTTTTGGTTTGGATAGCAAATAGTGAGCTATATTATGCATGTTTGATGGTTTATGGATGTTGTTTTGGTACTTGGGATGATTTGGAGGTTTGGCTTTATGCTTTGGTTGCTTTGATCATTGTCATTATAGGTTTGAGGATGGGTTCCATGCTCTCAGATATATCTTGGATTCCAAATGGTCATGTGCTTGATATATTGAGCTTGTATTGCTCATTTGGATTTTGGATTTACTTCAGTGGGAGCTATTTTCTATTGGCATTAGAGCTTTGTATTCTTTATGTAGTTTAAGATTAGTTCTTTGAGATAGTGGAACTCTTGGTTCATGTATATGCTCTCTTGTATTCTATTGGACATAGTTACCTCCACTTGTGGACTAATTTGATCTTGTATGCTTTAGACACTAGCACTTGCCTCTATCAATAGTTTTTTAGTGAAGTATATGCTTATGATATGTATAGTTTATTGATACTTTGAGTTCATGATAGTCTTTGGTGCTGGTGGTCTATGCTTAGTCCACTGCTAATTGCATTCTTTATATCTTGGTTGCTACTCAGATATCCTTGGTAGTGGGAGCTTTCTTTCTTGGCTATTTGTCCACTATTGGATTGACATATAATGTTGTATTTATTTTAGCATTGCTATTATTATAGTTTTTATCATTGTCTTGGAGAGTAGACATTGTACTTTGGTAGTTTATTACTTGCAATTAGTAGATATCTCTACACTTTGGTATTCCCTTCTATTTTAGCCTTATTTTGGTTGAGTTTTGGGGGTTGATTTGCAATCATTTACAATATCCTATTCTCTTGGATTTCGCATTGGTATACATTCACTATGGTTGGATCTTCAAATAATAGTGTTATTTTTAATATTAAAAATATTTATGTGGCACACATTTCAACTATTGGAAGACAGTAGTATGACAAGTATTGGTTCAAAAGAAGTAGGTTAGGCCTTTGAAAACCAAGAATATAAAGCCTGAAGGCATTGATCAGGATACTTGGGATGAGTTGGATGAGCTATGTAAATCCACTCTTATATTGCCATTATCTAAACAAGTTAATTTCAATGTTGTGATAGTTGAGGATAATGCTTAGTAGATATGGGAAAAGATATGCAAAATTTAAGACAAGAAAAGCTCTACTTCATAGATGTATTGGTTGAAACAACTCATGAACCTTTACACAAAGGAAGCGACTAGGGTGTCCATGTATTTGAATGGGTTTCATTTGATTTTCAACCAAGTGACTTTGTAGGGCATTGATTTTAAGGCTAATCTCCCTCCCTTGTTCTTGCTTGTGATACTTCCTGAGTCATGGGACACTTTTTGTACTGCCATGTGTGCTAGCATACCTAAGAATGGTTTAAAACTCTAAGATGTTGAGGGTGCATTACTCATAAAACAGATAAATAGAAATAATATAGATGCAACATGTACTTCTCATGCATTGATTTTTAGGGATAGACATGATGGTAAGAGCAATAATGCCCACTATGGTAGAGACTTATAGAAATCTTAATCTTGTTGGTAATCTTGTGGTAAGTCTTGTAGTCATAAGGCCTCTCTTACATGTCATTATTATGGAAACTAGGGTCATATTATCCCACATTACCATAAGATGCACTAAGGAGAAAGGCAAGGGTAAAGTGTAGGATAAGTCTAATAACTGCATCATTGTTCCTAGTAAGTCTAGTGTGAAAATTGAGATACATACCCTGTAGCTTGAGTTTGATTATGCTTACATCATGGCAGCTTTTTCTCTTGATGCTAGTTGATTGGCTATTGCCTCACTTTTGATTCAAGGGCTTCTTTCCACATTACGATGCATAGGGATTGGTTTCATTCCTATCACAACATGAAAGGTTCTCTGAGATTGGAAAATCACTTGGCATTAGATATTATTAGCATTGGTGATATTAGACTATAATTTGCTTTAGGCAGCACTTTTGTTTTGCATGATGTATACCATGTTCTAGCTTTGACCAAAAGCCTACTCTTTGTTGGATAGTAGGATGATACAAGATATCATATATATTTTGGTGATTCTTCATGGAAGATTACCCATGGGAATCTTGTGTTTTCTCAAGGTGCGAAGGTTGGCAGCCTCTATATCTTACTTATATCTAGATCTATTGGTCATGCTTTGGTTGTGGCTAAAATACCACACATATCTTTATGGCATCATCATCTTGGATACATATTCTTAAAAGGAATGAAAATGATTTCTTATTTGTAGTATCTTTCACCCCTTGACTAAAAATATTTTTATTACCAGCAATGGGGAGGGCAAGGACTTCCAGTATCACCATCAAGGAAGTAAATGAAGAGGAAGAACCAAGTATGGAAGTAGAGATTGAAAAGGCGACAATCTATGTCGCTCTCCATAAAAAGGAAACGAATCGCCGATTCTCAGTGATCCAAACCCCTTCACACTACCAAGGTAAGAATTTCAAAACCTTCATTGACTGTGGAAGTATGCATTCTTTTATTTATCCTACTTGTGCAAGAAAGCTAGGAATAACCACAATAGTTGCATCCACTTTACTTGTGGAATTAGCAAATGGATGTGAAATCACTTGTACTAGACAAACTGTCAAAGTGAGATTTCTACTCAGTGGAAAGCCAACAATTGTAAAATTCAGAGTAATGAACTTAGGGGCTCACGAATACTTACTTGGCATGGAATGGTTAATACCCAACGATGCCCACATTCAATGTGGAAGGGGCCGAATTTCCTTTCGAAGTTCTGAAGGGAAACTAGTCACAACTTAAGGGGAGGCTGGTAAACCCAAAATCCAATTAGCAAAGGCATCACAGATAGTTAAGGGAATGCAAAAAGGTTTACCCATCTACTTGATCAAGCTAAATAAGCTAGAGCAAAGAAAGGAGTCTAATGAAGAACCTTCATGGCTGAAGGAGTACGCAGATGTGTTCCCCAAACACTTGATGGAGATACCGCCCCCAAGGGAGATTGATCATGAGATCAAACTCATACCAGGTGCTGCTCCAGTTGCAAAAAGACCTTACAAAATGTCTATTCCCAAAGCTATCGAATTAAAGGAGCAGCTCAAACAACTTTTATATTAGGGGTTCATTCGGCTGAGTAGTTTGCCATGGGGAGCTCCTGTGTTGTTTCAGAAGAAGGATGGAGCACTCCGGCTATGCATCGACTACAAAGGGCTTAATCAAGTAACCGTCAAGAATAAATATCATATCCCAAGGATAGATGAGTTACTTGATCTCCTACAAGGGGAAAAAATCTTCTCAAAAATTGACTTAAGGTTGGGGTATTACCAAATCCACATCAAGGATGAGGATATTCCAAAGACAGCTTTCAACACCAGATATGGTCATTTTGAGTACATAGTAATGTCCTTTGGATTAACCAATGCTCCTACTATATTCAATAGGCTAATGCAAGATATCTTTAGACCATACCTTGACAAGTTTGTACTTGTTTTCTTTTATGACACTCTGGTCTACTCCAAGGAAGAAGAAGACCATGAGCCTCAACTTTGCATTATCCTTGAAATCATGAGGACGCTGAAGCTTTATGCCAAAAAGAAGACATTAGGAAAAAAAATGAACTCACAAATGGGCCTTTTAGTCCCCCCTCTCTCCTCCTTAAAACAAGGAAAAGAGGAGAGAAGAATAGTAAGATAATCCTCTTCTCTCTCCACTTTTGCAATCTCATTTTTCATTTTTTATATTATCTACAAAGATATACTCAGATTCCTTCTCTCTCCTCATTCAAGAAGTCTTTTTCAACCAAATTTTATATTCAAAAAGGAGTTAGTTACGGGAGTGTGGTGCTTCGTTTTCAATGCAAAATGATTAGTAGATACGAGGTAATTGATTTTTTAATCGAAACAAGGAAAACAAAATTTTGAAAATTCCTTTTAAGTATTTTGGGGATTTTTTATATTCTAGATTTTGGTCAAAAAACAAACCAACTGGTCAAATTTTGTGTTTTTTGGAGATAAAATAGAAATGTCTAAAAAAATACGAAAAGTCTTGGACATCCCTATCCTCTGAGCTATTTTCTCCCATATCTATACTCTCTCATGGCTCTATTGTGACCTATTCTCTATGTTTATGCAACCTTCATTAACAGAGTGAATTACTTACACCCTCCTTTCCCTTGGCACCTTTGTGTGCCTCTCTGTGCATTCCACTCTACCTCCTGTGACAACCAAGTAGGCTCCCCATTTCTATTAATAGTAAAATGAATACAGGAAAGAAGGATCTGCATATTGAGGTAGAGATTGAATATGCCCCATTATTCAAAAGAACCCAGCGTACCAATGTCAACCCTCAGGTTTTGCAGAGTTATAGGCAAATGGGATTGAAACATGTGGATTTGTGGGTTGATGGGGGAATCTACCCAATTGACCCCTTAAACAATAGACCTCCAGATTTCTCAGGAATCACAAATTTGCTGAAGTATGTGTGCGAGGGTGAAAATGGATTGTTCGTTTATACTAGGCGGCTCAATGATCAGTCATTCAAAGTATTTACAACTTGCCAAGCAACCATAAAAAATTGCCATGATGTGATCGATGCACATCAACTTCATATACAACAGCTCATAAGACAAGTGGTACAACTGAATGATACTATAATTCAAAAAAACAATCAAATTATTTCAATGCAAGACACTATCCATGACATTGGTATCTCATATGAGGAGGAAAAGGCACAATTGGACGACTTGAGAAAGATCAACAACAAGCTAACACAGGAGCGCAAATGAAAGAAAAAGCCAATCAATGAGTTAATTGTGAATAGTGGCTAATGGAAGTGACGTATCAACACATGTAAGGTAGCTCAGAAAGAGAACCTAGATGAGGGTGAGGTTGGATCGTGTATTAGTAGATTGCTGAAGGCAAGTACATTGAAAAACACTTTGAGCAATCCTAAGTTTAAGGCTGTGAATGAAAAGGTGATTGAGTGCACATTAAAAGATGTGTCAAATGAGTTCTCAGTTGTGGATGCACAATCTATTTGTGTGACAGGGCCGGTATTAGCACGACTTACTCAAAGATATTCAAAGGTGTGAAGACTAGGTTTGGTCGTGTGCTGAAGAGAAATAGAATCGTGCCTCTTCCTCAACCTTCAAAGTTAATAGAGGCTCGATAACAACTTAATACAAAGTTTTTGGAGCTGATAGGAGATCACATACATGTTCAATGCGTGGAAACACTAAAGGTTGAGACCAAAAATGCATATGAGGTGAAGTTCACAAAACTCAACAACTATTATTTAGATTTGTACAAGGTGCAGTCGGCAATGGTAATGTACTATAGTATGTCTATTGAGGAATGTAATGGTCAATTGCAATTTGTTATAAAATTAGATGAAAGTGAGGTTGTCAAAGGAGTAAATCTTGAAAGAGTTAGTGTAACTCTGATGAATAGAGCTTTACAATTCGATAAGAACCACCCATGGAACTTTAGTGTTCAATCCGAGTGCCATGTGTGGTGGCTCACTGCATTTGAAGTTCCTAAGGAAACACTTGAGGTGCTGCAGCTGTTCTTTATGCACACAAGCATTCCAAGCATTATCAATCATCACGAACATGGTGAGATGCTCTCGGTTGAAGGGTATGGTCAATACTTGGTTGAGTGGCATCTTGCAGGAGACTTGAAAACTTTAAAATGCATCTGTGGAATCTCCAATGGTACAAATACAAAGAATCCATGCCTAAATTTCTTGACAGAGAAGGTGGAAGAAAAGGATGGAAAGAAGAACTTGCAAAGGGTGATAAGTGCTGCACCGACGTGCAATAGAGAAGATCCCACTTGGAAGCCCATCTTCAACAGTCCATTGGATCGTATTCACATTTGTTCATTGCATGCTTTTGTCAGAATCATGGAGAAACTCGTATATGAATACATTTTCTTTGCTTATAGGATGCAACCAGAAAAAGAAGCCATTGCAACGTGTAGGAATGTGGAGTGAATGCTATCAGAAATTGGGCTACACAAGCATCAAATGACGATTGAAAAAGATGAGAAGAGATCATGAAAATCTAGTAATTTGCCAAAAAAGACTTGCTTTGGAGAAGCAAAGGCTAGGAAGTTTCTCTCAGCACCCATTAATGAGGAAAGGGAATGTCATGGTTCGTAGGCCACAGGACTACGATGGGTGGAAAAAGTTACATTTTGCAGTTCCTAATCGAAGTAATGAAGGAAAAACAAGGTAATTGGACAAAGCTAAGGTTTGGATTAGTCTTAACAAATTGGCTCCCTTACTTCGCAAGATGGTGTTTAACAATGAAGATAAGCAAGAATTTATCAATGTGCATAGCTTCTACGAAAACATGGTGGAAGCATGGGGCAAAAGCTCTATCACACATTCCATGGTGCATACTAAGTTAATATTTCATTGGAATTTGGTCCACACAAGGGATGGAAAATTCACATTGGATAGTGTGTGGTGCATACCAAAGAAAAAATGATCATGGTGGAGGGGTGAATGGTAGCAATCCAATGATCCAATTGCTATCTTGGTGGTATAGGATTATAGTAGCGGAAGAAGCTAAACTCTCGCAAAAGAGAGCAAATGAAAGTGCTGATGAATCGATTTGCAGACATGATGGAATCATGTCGTGTCACTAAAAGAGTGTGTTATGAAGTCTCAAGTGCCAAAGAGAACCATGCCAAGTGGCTAGAAACAAGGCTTCGATAAGGTACCAAATGGGTTCGAAGAGAGCTAAGATAGTAAGATGAACAATGTGTTCAGTGTGAATGCAATTCATAGTTTAAGAGAGAAAGAGAGAGTGTACATCTATGTGAATGAGTCTTACAGTTTAGGGTTATATAAAAGAGGGTTTCACTTTCTACATTATTCATTGATTTCTCACATCTCTTAATGTACAGGAAAGATGGCTAGGTCTAAGGTAGTTGCAAATAAGCTTCCGCTCAGAGCCCCATATCATGTTCAGCCCCTTGGAGCATCTACTAGCTCAAATGCACCCCCTTCTCAACCTAACCCACCTTCCTCAAGCTACCCTCACAAGGGTCCTTCTCAGCATCCCCACAAGAAACGCAACTGGAAGCCAGGTACAGTGGCCTTGAGAGAAATTAGGAGGTATCAATGCTCTTTTGATCTCATCATTCCGAAGGCAAGCTTCTCGAGACTTGCTTGTAAGATTGTGCAAGACCTCTACCGCACAAAAAGAAAGAGGTAGTTTTTGGCACAAGGTTAGGATAGACCTAATCACTTCACAAAAGAATGTCTTCATGCTCTACAGTGTGCTGCAAAGGCCTTTTTAGTTGACTTGATGAGTGATGCTCAGCGTTGTGCAATACATGCAAAGCGCATCACTGTAACTCCCAAGGACTTCCAACTTGTAAGAAATCTTCAAGCAGTGAAGGATGCATTCGTTCCAATGGAATGAACACAGTTGCAAGTACAGTACTATGCATTGAATTATGTTAACGTATGTAAATGCATCATTTACATATCACACATTATCATCACACTTATATGAACCACGCATTTATTAAATAAATATTTAACTATAGGGACAAAGTAAAATATCTTATATTCATCAAGAAAAATACATGCGATGGTGGCTGCTAGTGATGGTAGATACAAAAAGTCGATAGCCAACAAGAACTCTCAATTGTTCCTTGGTTTTTTCATCGGTGGAGAGGAGGGGCCAGCTTCCGATGAAAATATAAGTTCCTTCTTAGCTTCAAAAATGATGCACTCCCCCTTCAGCTCTTTCTCCAGGAGAAGCGGATCTGACACTTTAGCAAGGTCACCTAATGTAGCAAGCACACACATTACTCCACCACGCATTTGGTCAAACAAGTAAAGAAGCTTTGACCACTTGATTAGCACCATCTTCTCCAAGCTAGATGTCATAGGTATCATTCGAAAAGATCCAAACTTGGTCAAAGCTTGAATTTTCATGATTATTTCTTGCCCTCTTGGTGAGCACTTCTTATGGAAGACCACCAAGTCTATAACAAGGTTGCCAATGTACTCATTCAGAGCTGAATCCTTCCATGGATCTGCATGTCAAGCTCCTCCTTACCTTGATGCAAACTCATCTATATACAATATGTCCTGAATGACAAAGTCAAATCAAATAATATATTTAGCGACTAGCCTAGAATTATCAAAAAGCAATGAAACTTGACGGTAGGGTGCATCGGGTCCCCCGAATTCTACCGGTGAAATATTGGCAAAAAATGATGCTTGCAGTAGCTACCATGTCCGAATTCTGGTGTCTTTCTGGCCATGTCCAAAGTCTGGCGTCTTTCTGGCCAAGATGCCAGACTTCGGATAGGGCAGCTACTGCAGGCATCATTTTTTGCCAAGATTTCATCGGTGGACTCCGGGGGACCCGATGCACCCTACCGTCAAGCTTCATTGCATAAAAATATATGGTAGTTAGAAATATCGCCTTCTCCATATCATCTTGTATCTTCATTTCCTCATGTGTTAGTGAGGCACCTCTTTAGGCAAAGGGATCTACAAACTCCTTGGTAGGAAGCTGGGGCCTTGATCCGAACAAATCATGTTGTAGTGCTTCAAATTTAGCACCCAACACAAGGTAAACTTCTTCAACCGAGGTAATATGCTCCTATGCTACTATGATGGCACTCACTATATCTAAGCTTATGCCATCATATCTTCCAATCTCTGCCATCGTTGGATGCACATCCATGTAATCATAATCGATCAAGTGTTCCATCAAATCCCTAACTAGAATGGAAAACAACTCTTCTTCCTTCATTTCCAAGTATTGCAACACATCTTATAGAATCAAGTATTATACACCATCTACTTCAATGGGTGTCAAGGAGGCAAGGTTGAGTTTGTCGACTTGTGGTTGTTCTGAAGAAGATGGCACCATGAGAGCCAACCCTTGCTATGACACCACCCAATGTTCCTCTTCAACATTTATGAGCTCTTCAATCGGTTCTTCTCCCACGTATGTGATAGCAACAACCTATAGAGTTGTATCTTCATTGCTCTCCTCCTCTAGGGGTGTATCCAATGCAAGGAGGTAAATTGCTAATGCGCAATCACACTCCACGAGATCCAAAGGTGTTGTAGCTGGTGCACTGCCCATGGGAATAGTGCATACTCTGTGCAAAGGATCCACATGGGCTAGACTCCTATTCACCACTTTTTCGTGATTCTTTCTTGCCTGAAATACTATGAGCAATACCAGAGGCACCCAAGTCATGTCGAATCCCTCGATGGAGTATGTGCAAGTAGCAATGGTGCTCACAAAGTCTTCAAAAACCTGAAGGCGGGGATCCAGCAATCAGAGTATGCTTTCAAGGTTGAAGTTCTTAGAGAAAACCTAGAATATCTCGTCACCTTGGTTGGCAAAGATAGTCTCACGGATCCACTCATCAAAATGTGCACAAGCATCCATCGTAGTAGGTAGGAGGGATGTGGTGGATATAAAGAGATAAAGAGAGAAAGCATGAAATGAAACAATGAAACAAGAACTAAACTAGTTCTACCTTAAAAACCTTAAGTTTTAGACCATTAAGGGTTGTTCGCATACGATATTTAGTTATGGCTTTACTTACATCTTTGTAAAGTTTACATGCATCTGTAAATGTGTTGATGTGGAAAGTGTATAACAAGTGTATGATTTTGCATAAATACCATAATTTTTAGATATTGCAAGTTTACAAGTGACAATATTCTATTGGCCAAAAAAATCCAAAATTTTATAGGTATTGGATATTACAACTTGTGGTATTGGGATTTTTAGGGAGACTCTACAATTTCTAAAATATGTGGAGCCGCACACTTTCAACTAGTAACAGCTTAGCTTCAAATTTTTCTACCATCTAGTTTAAAATAGAAGCTAACAGGTGGATTCTGCATTAACATTGTAATTTTCTGGTCCATTATACTCAAGGGCCAATCACCCTCCATTTGCAACACTTGGGGCTCACAACCCTCACAAATGACAGTAACCATCCATCCACAGTTGCACTTTCACGCATGTCTTGATCAAGGCACAACCATTTACCCTTGAGCATCCTCCATCTACGATACTTGAACACTAGGCATAAATTGTGTCATGTGACAAAGTACGTGTAATTGGAAAGGAAAGTTAGTCGATTCATCCCAAAGTAAGATAATAGTCAACTAAGAGAGAAAAATTTTACTTGAAAGCCATGTCCCTTGTTGTGACTCGACAATACACTATGTCAGGACTATGAGTTATTTTTTATGTCCAAGTTTTGCCTAGAATCCTTGATACATAATCCTCTAATGCACTTTTTATGGCGTACGTACTTTTGGTATGTCTCAAACCCTTACATTCATTGAACATGTGTGCAAAAATCGCAATCAGTATAAACCAGCTTAGATGTACATTCTTTGAGTTGGTGCTTGGCTTCATAGAATTCAATAGGTTTGCCAAATTGTTTGTGCTACACATGTGCAAAATGTTGCTATTACACAATGGCCATTCTATGCTATTGAGATTCGATATGTACATAGACTCAAGGGTTCCATATTCTCAACCCCCCTTGGGCAATATGTACTTGGAGTCATAGAAAAAACAAGGTCCTCTGCGAGCTGCTTAGACGTACGCCCCTCAAAGGGAAAAATACCAATTTCAAGGTGGTAACACTTAAAAGAACCAGTGAAACTCTCAACATTTTTCCACTCATAGCAATCTGAAGGATATACTTCTACAAATACAAGACAAGTTGTTACATAGGTATCATGAAATTTCTCATTCTCAATAAGTTGCAAATACTTACTATTTGCAATGTTTCGTTGAAAGGGCACAATAGGCGCAATATGTATTTGTTTTTGCATGTATTCATGTTGTAAAAACGCCTCTGTTACAAGGTGAGAATCAACATTCCTTTATCTGAGAGCTAAAATTTTACCCTTCCAATGCTTTGATACATCTGCAATTGCAGATGCTTTCACCCTGAAAGCTCCCTTTGTACTTGGATGCATATGTACCCAAGACGAGCAATGATACGTATCAGTGATCCAATTCCCTTCTTCATCTTTTTTGTTACATACTTTTATCGAGAGAATGCTTGTTCTTCTCTCAAGCATTATAACCTACGCATTAGATGTAAAGAAGTATGTATTAACCCCTAAATAATAAGCATTTAAAGTCTATCTAGTAATCACCAATATGCTATACAAATCAACATGGCATTAAGAGATGTTTACACTTTTCTAAACAGACATAAACATCGATATCAAAATGCATATGAATATATACATCGACACAAAGTATAGATTCAATTTCAAGGCATCACTTTAATCATACCATTTACATGAAATATAATGAAAAGAATAGCACAAGAATACTCAAAGAATTTTGCCAAAATAAATTTTATTATAATGAAGAGGAGTCTGATTTGACTCAATACATTGTATGAAATGTGGGTATTATAGAGTAGTTGTTACAAGGATAGCAGCCACATGGCATGCAAATCTTAATATGCACATTGGATTGACACCTGAGATATTCTAAGACTCAACACATTGTGTGTTATATGGATGATATGATACAAGAGTTTCATGGGTCATTGCCAACTAGCATGGAGATCCAAATGGACACATAGGACCAATAAAGCAAAGGATTTTTGAACCATCGACTTCCAACATATCCATATCATCTAGTACAAAGGAATCACTCACCACATCAAAATAGTCAATCAAGAATATTTATGTGCTTCACCTAAACCTTGCACAATACATGCATGTACAAAAAAATACATGTATGAATCCCTTTTAACAAAAATACTTGCATGAATCCCTTTTAGCAAAAAATATCTAAATAACTACATGAATAGAAGCAATACAAAACATGGCCAATTTACCTATAAGCTGATCTACTGAATTTAAGATTGAATAGTTGCTAATCAAAACCCATTGCAAATGATGAACATAAGAAAACATCAATCCCATCAAACATAAAAGTCACTAATTAAATGAATAAATTTTGGCACCACAAAATATGAAAAAATTACTTGTAAATTGAGCTACATAATCTTTTCTCTACCTTGTGTTAAGTGCTGCAACAACAATTGATCCTTAAGTTAGAACTAGCATCAAACCCTATTGTAAAAATAGTAGAAAAGGGATAATGCAGAGAGGAAGAAAGAGAGAGTGTGTGAGTACACGGGAGAGAGAAAGAAATGAGAACCTATCCAATCTTGTCCAAATTGATCTCTGCAAAAGACAATAGCAAGAGTTAGTATTTACATGAATGTATACTGAAAAAACAGTAGAAAAGAGGAAACACAGAGAGACAAAGAGAGAGGGAGAGAGAGGTGAGCACTTATGCAATGTCACCCAAAATTATCTCTGTAATAAAACAACAACAAGGGTTAGAACTAACATTATGTTGTATTGAAAAGATATCAGCAAAAAAAAAAAACCAAACAGAGAGAAATTAACACCTTTGCCTCTTGCTCCAAATAAACTCTGCAAGAAAACAACAATTAGAACCAACATCAAATTCTATTGAAAACACAACATAAAAGAGAAACAAGACATAGAGAGAAGGGGGGGAAAGAAAGGAGAGAGAGAGAGACATGAGCATCTCTGTCTCCTACCCCCCCAAACAACTTCTGTAATAAAACAACAATAACTGTAAGAAACGACATCAAATCCTATTGAAAAAATAGCAAACAAGAGAAAATGCAAAGAGAGATGGGCACCTGTGTTTTGCCCAAAATCTGGAGCTACATGGAGAAGAAAGTGCAGAGGTAAGCAGAATGCTCAAAACCCTAATTACTCTCAGCATGGAGCTTCAATGGAGACGAAAATTCACGAGTATAGAGAAGAGAGGGAAAGTGGTATGTTGCTCAACTTTTGGGTCAAATTGATTTTGTGAGAGGAAAAAAAATCGAAATTGAAAATTCTCCAAAAAAAAAGGGGGAAATACGAGGTGAGAGAAACTCAAATTTTGTGTACTATTCATTCTCCTTTTTTTAAATCCCCCACTACCCCTTTTTTTAATAGAAAACCCAAGATTTGGAGAGAGAAGATTTACCCTCCATGGATGTCAACATCTAGCCTTCCTATTGGACAATCCAAAAGGCCCACATCTTAAACTGTATTATTTTTAAGGGCCCATTTGTGAGTTCATTTTTTTCCTAATGAGTGTGCCTTCCTCAATGGACAGATTGAGTATCTAGGCTTCATTGTATTAGAAAACTTGGGAATCCTTGTGGATCCTGCAAAGGTTAAAGATGTATAAGAATGCCCCCCACCAACCACTATTAAGGAAGTGCGTAGCTTTCTTAGTCTAACAGGATGGTATAGAATCTTCATCAAAGATTACGCCTTAGTTGCGGCATCCCTCACAGATCTACTAAAGAAGCAGGTTGCCATAGTATGGACAACCACTAAACGAGAAAGCTTCAACCAACTCAAACATAGCTTAGTGACAGCGCCAATTCTGAAGCTCCCAGACTTGAGCAAGGAGTTCAAAGTTGTTACAAATGCCAACTAACTTGCACTAGGCTGTGTACTAATGCAAGAAGGTCATCCCGTGGCATATTCCTCAAGGAAGTTAAAAAACCATGAGAAAAATTATGCTACTCATGAGTTGGAATTGCTGGCTATCTTTCATGCCCTCAAACTCTGGAGGCACTACTTGCTCGTGGGCAACAAATTCTCCTTGGTCATGGACCACCAGAGCCTCAAATGGATCTTCACCCAGGCTGACCTCAACATGAGGCAACGTCGCTGGATCGAGGTGCTACAAGAGTATGACTTTGAAATTAGATATAGACTTGGCAAGGAAAATGTGATCTCTAAGAGTTCCTCAACTCTCTCATTATGGAGGAACCTTTGACGGCTGCTGCTGGATCACTAGCCACCATGGTGTCAATGCTAGGCAACCCTATCCTTGAATTGGCTAGGGAGGACTGTAGACATGACCCACAATACCAGAAAATAATAAAGGAGATCCTAGAAAAGGACCAAATTCCCAAACTCAAAGTTAAATACCAAGAGTACTCTATCTATAAAGGCCTAGTCTACTTCTAGACAAGACTATGTATTCCTTCGAGCCAAAGACTTAAACAACTGATACTTTGGGAAGCACATGATTCCCCTTTCTTTGGTCATCTAGGATATACCAAGACCCTCAACGTGGTCAGGAAGAGCTATCATTGGGAAAGACTTAAGGGAGATGTACTCAAATACATCACGGAATGTTTGTCTGGCCAACGCATCAAGGCAGAGCATGTCAAGATGCCTAGAAAGCTACAACCCCTCGACATCCCTCAAATGAAGTGGGAATTTATTAGCATGGACTTTGTTGTTGGGTTACCTCCAGTTCCATGTGGGTGTTGAGATATCAAGCTCCACTCGTGATATGCCAGGGTGACCGTTGTGCATTTATGTCACCGACTTGTTAGCTAGATGCGGTTGGTATACCGCCCATGAATAATAGCTAGATGACAGCTATCCTTATCTACTCTAGTTTGTGGATCAGTTAGTATGCCACCTTAGTTAGTTGAGTTTGGTTTGAGACCCATATATATACGGTTCTTCTATTTCTCTGTACTAGAGTTCTTTTTGGCTTACACAAACTAAGAAGAGGAAAACTGTTTTCAGCCTCCACCTTTGTGTGTATTCCCCCATTGTGCAAGCAAGAAAGCTACAAGTGAGACTCCTTCCTTCTCTCCCACAATCTTGACATGGTATCAGAGCCTTGTTCATGGTAAGGAGCTCAAGAAAGCAAACCAAGTTCGCAGTGTTCTGGTAAGAGGACCAGTGTTGCTTTCATTTTTCTGTTTTGGGAGCAAGTCTCTGTAGGTAGCACAGCCGAAAAGTGCAAGAGTGCATTGTCTCAGATTGAGACGTCCTTCGTGGTGTAGCAAGAGGACAGTATATGTTGCGGGCAAGGGCTTTAGCCCTTGGTTGCCCTGTTTTTTTTATTTGAGGCCATTTCGAGGCCTGTTTTGAAGGCGGAAGTTTTCCGCACGCACTCAGAAAAAGGCCCTGTTTTTTGTTGTGCGACCACTGTTCTATAGGTCGGTGAAAAGTTACCATAGAAATTGCATTGCATGCCTGTGCACAGAGACATTGGGAGTTACAGAATCATCCTTGTTGCCTGTTGATGCAAAATCGTCACTAGGAAGTGACTGTGTGGTCAAATACCACTTTCGTCAGTTTTGCAGATTTGCCCTTGTGAGGCTGAAGCTGTGTTTTTTACAGTGACAGAATTTTTTGCAGTGTTCTGTAATGGGGTCTGATTCTCTTTCACAGATTGTCACTGAAAAGCTTGACAAGAACAACTTCCAAGCATGGAAGTTTAGAATGACGAATTTCCTTATGGGAAAAGGATATTGGAAATTCGTTGCAGGAAATAAAGAAGAACCAGTTTTTCCTGATGTCCCCAATCAACAGCAAATGCAGGCATTTAAAGGATGACATGAGAGAGCCAAAAAAGTTATGTACTGGCTGTCTATCAGTATTTTAGACTCTATGATTATGCATATTCAGGATGCAAGTACGCCAAAGGAGGCATGGGATACTTTGTCAAAAATGTATAGCACAAATACGCAAGCCAGGAAAATGCAGCTCAAGCAAGAGTTGCACAATGTGCAAAGAGAAAGTATGAGCATCAATGACTACCACATGAAGGTGAAGAAGATTGCAGATGCACTTGCTTCCATTGGGTCGCCAATGGAAGATGATGATTTAGTTTCTGTGATCTTGAATGGTCTAGGAAAGGATTATGCATAGTTCCAAACATCGATTTCCGTCAGTGAAAGATTTCCTGATTTTGAGGAGTTGATTGCTCTTCTAATTTCTGAGGAGCAGAGAAATGGTGGTGCATCTTCTTCAGGAGGAACTTCAAAAGAAACTGTCTTCTACTCAAATGCTGGAAGAGGTAGAGGCAGAGGTAGAGGAGGCCGATCTGGAGGCTGTGGTAGAAATCAGAATATGCAGCAAACTCAAGAAAACCAGTCCTATGGAGGAGGACGTGGTAACTCTAGAGGTAGAGGGAGCCAAAGAGGTTGTGGTGGATGGCAAAGAGGTCAAAATACAAACAGCAATGTTGAATGCTACTTCTGTGGTAAAATGGGTCATATGGCTAAAGACTACTATAAAAAGCAGAATGACATCATGAATGGAAAATTGCAACAAGGGAATTATGCATCTTCTAGTAGACAGGGTGATGACAGAAATGAGCATTTGTTTATGGTGCAGCACATGACCAATTCTGTGACAAGTGCAGAAGAAAGCAACGATGTGTGGTATGTTGACTCAGGTGCATCAAACCACATGACAGGTCATGCAGAATGGATGCAGGATACAAGGAAAATGGAAAAACCAGGATTTGTGGAGACTGGTGATGATACTGCACATCCTATTGTGCAGATTGGAAATATTCCTTTGTCTATGCAGGATGGGAAAAAGAAATATCTGTCGGATGTATTTCATGTCCCTAATATCACCAAGAACCTGGTTTCTGTTGGTCAAATGGTTGAGCAGGGCTTGCAGGTCAGATTTAATTCTCATGGATGCTTTGTTGAGGATATGAAAAATAAAGGTTTCTTGATAGCAAAAGGAAAGAAGAAGGGCAGAATGTTTACGTTGGATGTAGACATGCCTGAATTGAGTGCAGCAATGTTTGCACATGGAACTGGTGTAGTTGCAGATATTGATATCTAGCATAAACGCATTGGTCATGTTAATGTACAGCGACTTAAATCAATGGAGGCCCAAAATATTGTTGCAGGATTACCTAAATTCAAGGTTGCAGAAATGCATAAGGTATGTGAAGCCTATCAATTTGGAAAACAGGCAAGGAAAACATTTCCTAGACATGTTCAAGAGAGTAAGAAGCCATTGGAATTAATCCATTCTGATGTGTGGACTACTAAAGATGCATCTATTGGAGGCTGCCATTATTTTGTCACTTTTATTGATGACTATAGCAAAAAAGTTTGGGTGTATTTTATGAAAAAGAAAAGTGAAGTGTTTGGGAATTTCAAAACTCTTAAAGCTATGGTTGAAAAAGAAACAGGCCTGCAAATAAAATGCCTAAGGTCAGATGGGGGGGAGAGTACCTCTCAAATGAGTTTGCAAGGTTCTTGCAGGAGCATGGCATAAAGCAGCAATATTCATGTAGTCATACCCCACAGCAAAATGGAATTGCAGAAAGAAAAAACAGGCATATTGGAGAGGTATCTCGTGCCATGCTCAATGAAAAAGACCTGCCAGATTTTTATTGGGCTGAGGCAGTTGCTACATCTGTCTACATAATGAACAGGACTCCCACTGCAGCAATACATGGCATGACTCCAGAGGAGAGGTATACTGGTAGGAAACCAGATATTTCTCATTTGAAAATTTTTGGTTGCATTGCCTATGTTCATGTGCCAAATGAGTTGAGATCCAAGTTGGATCCAAAAGCTGAGAAGTGCATCTTTATTGGTTATTCTCTGCAAAAGCAAAAAGGGTATAGATGCTATAACCCTTCTACTCGTAAGTTTATAGTGAGCAGAGATGTTGTTTTTTATGAGATGAGTAGTTGGTATAAACTAGTAAATGTGATTGATAATGTAGATGCAAAAAATGGTAATGCTGCACAGAATTCACAGCAGCAGTCACAAGATATTAGTGGACCTGGAACGTCCTCTAGCAGTGGTTCACATTCTTCGCCATGGATAGGCAGATTGAGATCAGGAGAATCTTCTCAAAGGAATGCATATAGTGGTATGCAGGTATCACGAAAAGGAAAAGAGAAGGTAGATCAGCCCATGTTTGATGTGAATGCAGGTCACTCTTATGTGGATGGTGAATCCAATGGCTCAGAACAGAGCATTGATGATGAGTTGGGTATTCCTTCTATTGTTACACCTAGAGTAAGGAAGACCAGGGATGTTTTGAGAGCACCTGGGAGTGAACCTACTTTGCGCAGGTCTACCAGAGCTAGGTATCCTATGGATAGGTTGAAATATGATGGATTTACAACCATTCACTATGCATATATGGTCAAAGTGATACAGGAACCAGAACCCACTTCTTTTGAGCAAGCCATGGGAAAAGAAAAATGAGAGAAAGCCATGGATGAAGAAATGGATGCCTTGGAAGTAAATGCTACATGGGAATTGGTACCTTTGCCTAAAGATAAGAATGCAATTGGTTGTAAGTGGGTTTATAAGGTGAAACACAATGCAGATGGTTCTGTGAATAGATACAAGGCAAGATTAGTAGTCAAGGGGTATGCACAAATATATGGCATTGATTATGAAGAAACATTCAGTCCGGTTGCAAGGATGGCAACCGTAAGAGCAGTCATTGCTATGGCTGCATCAAAGGGATGGTCTTTACATCAGATGGATGTAAAGAATACCTTCTTGCATGGTGATTTGCAAGAAGAGGTCTATATGGAGCAGCCACCAGGTTATGTGCATGCTGTTCATCCTGAGTTTGTTTACACGTTGAAGAAAGCCTTGTATGGCTTGAAGCAAGCACCTAGAGCATGGTCTGACAAGATAGGACAGTATCTTGTCACTATTGACTTTCAGATTTCCAAGGCAGATTTTTCACTTTATGTGAGAAAAACAGAGAAATGTATTATGCTACTTGTCATTTATGTTGATGATTTGATTATGACAGGTGACAGTGATGAAGATATCCTTCATGTGAAAATGCTATTGAAGCAGAAGTTTGAGATAAAGGATTTGGGAGAGCTGCGTTATTTCTTGGGCATTGAGGTGATTAGATCACCAAGTGGGATACGGATCTTGCAGAGGCAGTATGGATTGGACATGCTGTCCAAATATGGGATGACAGGGTGTAAGCCTATTTCAATTCCTTTGGAGTAAAATGTGAAGCTGAGCGTAGATGTAGGTGAGCTTTTGGAAGATCCTACTATGTACAGACGCATAGTAGGAAGTTTGATTTATATGACTATTACCAGGCCAGATTTGAGCTATGTTGTTGGATTGGTAAGTCAGTTTATGCAGGCTCCAAGGAAACCGCATTTGGATGTAGCTAGATGCATACTCAAGTATGTGAAGTCCACATTGCAGTATGGACTACTTTATGAGACTGGGGTTTAGATACAGTTGCATGGATACACTGATGCTGATTGGGCTGGTAGTATTTCTGATAGACGATCTACCAGTGGATATGTGTTCTCTTTTGGGAGTGCTACAGTCACTTGGAGCAGCAAAAAACAGCCTACAGTTGCCTTGTCGAGCACAGAGGCTGAGTACATGGGCGCAGCAATGGCTGCATGTGAGGTAGCTTGGTTGCATAAGCTACTTTATGATATGCATCAGCCTACAGATGTGCCAGTTGTCATTTATTGTGACAACATGAGTAGTATACACTTGGCAAATAACCCAGTCTATCATGCTAAAACAAAGCACATTGAGGTGCATTATCGCTATGTGCGGGAGAGGGTTTTACTAGGTCTTATTGATCTAGTTTATGTCAGCATAGAGGATCAAGTAGCTGCCATATTTACGAAGGCATTGGGCGCAGAGAAGCTGTGCAAGTTCAGAGACCTGCTTGGTGTGTAGGAATTGGGATTGAGCATGAGGGGGAGTGTTGAGATATCGAGCTCCACTCGTGATATGCCAGGGTGACCGTTGTGCATTTATATCACCGACTTCTTAGCTGCAGATGCGGTTGGTACACCGCCCATGAATAATAGCTATATGACAGCTATCCTTATCTACTCTAGTTCATGGCTCAATTAGTATGCCACCTTAGTTAGTTGAGTTTGGTTTGAGACCCATATATAGGGTTCTTCTATTTCTCTATACTAGAGTTCTTTTTGGCTTACACAAACTAAGAAGAGGAAAACTGTTTTCAGCCTCCACCTTTGTGTGTATTCCCCCATTGTGCAAGCAAGAAAGCTACAAGTGAGACTCCTTTCTTCTCTCCCACAATCTTGACAGTGGGTACAACTCAATTATGGTTGTAGTAGATATGCTCACCAAGGTTGCACATCTCATCCCAGTAAAGACAAATTATAAGGCCTTGTTCATTAAGGATATATTTAGACTCCATGGTCTACCCAAAAGGATCATCAGTGAGATGATCGAGACTCCCTTTTCACATCTCATTTCTGGAGAGGAATATTTAAAGCTATTGAGACTCAGCTCTGTTTTAGTACGGCCTATCATCCTCAAATTGATGGCCAACCAGAAAGGGTCAATTAAGTGATTGAAGATATGCTTAGAGCATATTGATGTCACGAACCCAAGAAGTGGATCCAATATCTAACCTTGGTGGAGTTCACCTACAATGCTTCCTTTTAGCAAAGCATTCAAATGACACCTTTCCAAGCATTGTATGGGCATGATTGTCATTCTCCATTAAATTTCTCAAACCCTACTTAAGAGTAGAGGCTTCCAAGAAGATGCTAGAAGAAATGGATGAACAAGTTAAGGCCATTAGACAAGACATCAAAGTCACCAAGGATAGACAGAAGGCTTATGTGAATTTTAACAGGCAAGAGCAGCTCTTCAAGGAGGGGGATATGGTTTTCATTCATGTATGACCCAAGAAGATTTGCTTATCCTTGGGAGAATTTAAAAATCTTAGCCCATGGTATTGCGGGCCTTACAAGATCCTCAAAAGCCTAGGACCCAATGCTTACAAACTTCAAGTCCTTGAAAATGTAAAAGCTCACAATATACTTCTTGTTAGTCTACTAAAGAATATGTGCCTTATCCTAACCATGTATTGAGTAATCAACAAATTGTAATGCCTAGCCAAGGAGTCCTTCAGCTGCAACCAAATAAAATCCTAGATACTAGGGAGAGAAAATTGAGGAGTAGAACCCTTAGAGAATACCTTGTCCAGTGGAAGGATTATCCTAAAGAAGATGCTACATAGATAGATGAGAATGCTCTTCATCAACAATACCCACGGTTTCTCTTGAGATGAGGACATGTAGATTTCTCTAAGGAGAGGAGGATGTAATACTTCCTCCACGCAATTAAAAACTAGTTGGTTAGTTTGAAAGTTAGTTAGTCAATTAATAAGTTAGTAAGGTTACTAACTAAAGACTAACTAAAGTAAAAGTTAACTAACATTAATAACCAAAAAAATTCATTTAATTAAAAGTATTTTTAAAAAATTGAGAGTCGTAATCCGACATTTTTCTTGGATTGACAAGGACTGTAACCACCCTTCACGGAAGTTACAACGTGAACGAGAGTTATGAGCCATATTAATCACTAGTGTTAATGTGTATAGTATGGATGGTCCAAAAATATTAGATTTTTCGACAAAACTAGCATACTTTAGATATTACTTATTGTAAATATCCTAAAAAGCTATGGAGATTTCTAAGATAGGATGTCATGTAAAAAAGTAAGTGGTTTTTTTCAGCTTGTTTTGGAGATTTAATACAAAAAAAAGAAGGATTGGCGAAATCGTGCACGCTGCGATCGTAGTTTACAGGCAATAAATAGCACTTCGAACAAGGAGGAGTGATTTGGAAGATTTCTAAGCAAGTTTCTTGAAGTTTTACCCCCCTTTTGGAGCCAACAAAACTATCAAAATTGTGATTTGAGCATCAGATTGCTAATTTTTTTGCTATGTGTGCTAAAGGCAAAGAAGTGGTTACAGACATTAAATTACGAAAGAAATCTATTGGATATGTAAATGTACAAAGGTTGAAATTAATGAAGTCCAAAGGTTTGGTTACAGGGTTGCATGCTTTTAGAGTTGTTGAATTTCATAAAGTGTATGAAGCACGTTAATTTAGTAAGCACACAAGGCAACCTTTTTCACATGATGTACATGTAAACGAGAATATACTTAATATTGTGCATACAAAAGTTTGGGGAGGTACACAAAACATATATCTTGGTGGTAGCAAATATTTTGTCACATTTATTGATGATTATTCAAAAAAGTTGTGAAAATATTTCATGAAGAAAAAGAGTAATATAATTGAGTACTTCAAAACTTTCAAGGCTTTTGTTGAAATAGAAACAAGATTGAAACTTAAGTGCTTGAGGTCACATGGAGAGGGAGAGTACCTCTCTAATGAGTTCAATTACTTCTTGAGGTCTCATGGGATAAAGAGACAATTTACTTGTTGTAGGTATACCCCACAACAAAATGGGGTTGCAGAAAGAAAAAATAAACATATTGCAAAAGTTGCACATGTATTGATGGTTGAAAAGAATATGCTAAATTTTTTTTGTCTGAAGTTTTTCATATTATCATCTATATTATGAACAGAACTCCCACAATTGTAGTATATGAGATGACCCCCAAAGAATGATTTACAGATAAGAAGCCAGATGTATCACACTTGAAAGTATTTGGTTGTATTGCATATGTCCATGTGCCAAATGAGCTGTGAGAAGCTTGATTCAAAGGCTTAAAAATGTATTTTTATTGGATATTATTTAGAGCCGAAAGGGTATCATTGTTATAACCCTATCACAAGTGAGTTCAAAGTGAGCAGGGATATTATTTTTTATGAGATAAGTAGTTGGTATGCATTTAGTGGCAATGCATTGGATGTCAATGATCTTCATGATAATTATGTGCAAAAAGAGAAGCAAGAATCACATAGCCTTAGTGGACCAAAAACATCATATGGTACTACATCTACAATTAGCCCTTGGTCTAGGAGACTAAGGAGTAGTCCCACATCTTTAGGTGAATCTACTAGTGTTGTAGGTAAAGACAAAGGGAATAAAAAAGTATCGAACATTAATGATACATCCGCTAGTCATTCGGCATTTGATGGAGATTCTAGTAGTTATAAGGATATAGAGCATTCCACCTATGTATGTAGGTTAAAGAAGGCGCTCTACAGGCTAAAGCAAGCATCTAGAGTATAGTCTAACAAGATCGGAGAGTATCTTGTCAACATTGGCTTTTATGTTTATGATGTTGATCACTCACTTTATGTGAGAAATGGAGATGCAAGCTTGGTCATTATATGCATCTATGTGGTTGACTTGATTATTATTACAGGTGACAATGACAATGAGATTGTTAATGTCAAGGATCTTTTGAAGAAGAAGTTTGAGATGAAGGATTTGGGAGCTAAGGTACTTTCTCGATATTGAGGTGATCAAATGTGATGATAGTATATGCATATCCCAAAGGTAGTATGACTTGGATATGTTGTCCAAGCATGGTATGACAACATGTAAGCCTCCTTTAGTGCCATTGGAGCAAAATGTAAAGTTGAATGCCAATGTTGGGGATGAGATAGAATACCTTACTATATTTAGGAGGATATTAGGGAGTCTAATTTACATGACTATCACAACGCCAAACTTGAGTTATGCTATTGGCCTTGGTAGTCACTTTGTGTAGATGCCTAGAAAGTCCCATTTTGTGATATCCCAACTTTGATTTAAAATATTTTTGACTTCTCGCAAAATGGACTTTAAGAACTCTAAAATCATTAAATAGAGAAGATCTCGAGTAAGATAACCCGAGTATCGTAACCTGACATTCTCCTGGATTGATAGGGACTATAGCCATCTGTCATCACGGAAGCTACCACGTGAACACAAGTTATGGACCACAAGTCAAAATTGATCGATCACATTTAAAACTTAGCAAGGCAACTAAGACACAAAATCTTAATCTTTAAATCTTAAAGCTTTAAAAGAAGAAAAAGAAGAAGAATAGAAGATGTCGACGATCTAGTCATCCCCCCTTTTTTGGGATTAAAAAAACGGCGCAATCTTCCCCCCCAATCTTGGCATCTTCGATCCTGAACAAAAATGCTTGAATTCACTGTAAGAAATTCAGCAACAATCAACTCCAGCAATCTCTCCTCTTTTCAGTTCGACGAGAGGCTTGGGATGAAGCAAGATCATCCGAGAGCTAGGTGAATTAGTCATGGCATCTCTGACAGCCTCTCTGGACCTCAAAGATCAAATTGCCAACATCAGATTGCATCTTGAAAGTTTCAAATTGCTAATTTTGCCAAGATCCCCTCCATAAAGAGTCTTCTTCTTAGCCACAACCCTTCTTCTCTCATTTAGTTATAAATAAGATGCATGGGGAGCCGTTGAGGGTAGTCCCAACAAGAGGAGAAAGGCCCTTCTCAAGAGTATAGAGCAAGAGAGAATGACACAAGAGAAGCATGAGCACGGAAATTTCTCATCAAGAAGATAAGGAGGATACTCAACGAGCTCTCGAATTCAATTTCTCCATCCATTCTATCCTATTCCCCCCTGCGGAATCAAGACTCTTCTCGATTTCTCAAAATTCTTAGTGATCGCTTCCCCCGCCCCCCCCCCCCCCCCCCCCCGCCCTTGTCAATCAAAATTCTATCAATCTAATTACCCCCAAGCTCCTCCGCCAAATTCCCCTTTTTTCAATCTCACGATTAAAGACCATGGCCCCGAAGAAGAAAGCTACAAAGGTCGCAGAGGTAGGAGCTGCCAATAACGTCACAGACACAATTACTAAAAATTGAATGGCGAGTACGGGGATTACAAATGAAGTTGCAAATACCATCAACCAACCACCCACCGTCATGGATTCTTAGGTACTATTTTTCTTAAATAAAAATAGCTAGCATGCCTTTATCCTATCGGTAGGCAATAGAAGTTGCATATGTAAAATAAGGTTTTATTCGATTCTTGCATATAATTTCTTTGAGGAATTCTTAACCGTGAATTCCAAGGGGTAACTTGGGTCTGTACAAGATGAACCTAAGCAAGTACAAGGAAGAAACTATGTTCCTAAAATATTTAATATTGTTGACTTTTTTTGTGTTCATCAAATGAAATCTTTGATGGGTAATCACAAACGCTAATCCTCGGTATATAAGAGACCTTGAGATACAATTTTCAAATGATAATGTTCGTAATTAAACTAACCAAGATTTCCTTTTATTGCAAGCAAAGACCCACAAAACTCCAAGGGAGTTATCCTCAAGTATGAAACTCTTGCCTAAATTCAGTCCAAACTAATCCCCAAGGAGGAGGAAGTTCATGAAGACTATTGGAAGGTATTGCCACTTATGATGATTTGTCTCCAAGTTATTATTTCACTTATATTGATTTGTCTCGAAGTTATTTTGCCACTTATGTTGATTTGTCTCAATGTTATTTTGCCATTTGTGCTGATTTGTCTCAATGTTATTTTGGAAAGAAAAGATTTGTCTTGGAAACCTTTTAAGTACAATACACTCAAAATAAAGATGTTTGTGATTGCAAGCTAGGTATGAATCTTTTCTAAAATCATCAAGCTAAAAGATGGATGACTAAGTACAATCGTCGACACGAGTGAGGCAGTATTCCGATGAGCACAGAACATTGGCTGAGGTAGTGTTTCTAATGGTGCTAGACCTCCCCAAGGCCAACGTGAATAAAACATACTCCAAGGGGTTTTTCTCTTTTGTTTCATGTTAGTGAGATTAGACCAATCATGATTTGAAGGGTCTTGTCATGTAGGGAACTCTAGTCAGTAGGAGGAGGTGAGGGTACCCAAGGGGCTCTGGTCACAAACTCCTTAGGCTCTTACAAACTTCCAACTACCCTTCGATTTCCAGATTGTGTCCTAGAAATTGCAATACTAGTTGGGGAACTAAACTTGGAGAGAATAACACTTTGAACAGAAAACATTGTAAATGTCATTTTTTTTCCTGAAATGAACTTTAAGAAGGAATTGCTTTTCTTTGTTTTTTTGTGTTGTGAATTAAAGGCGTGTAACGAATTTGTATCAAGAGATAATTCAAAGAAGTTGTTTTTATATGTTGAACCTAAAGTGATAGGTAATTAGATAACTAAAACTATTCTCTCGAGGGAAGCGGGAGGATGGATCCCCAACGGGTTCCAGACCTATGGTTGGCTTGTCTAGATAAGCTTAGAGCTTTCCTAAGATAGAATAAAAATCGCACTTGATGGACCATTAGAAACTAGAAAGTCGGATTCACATCACTTTAGAATCCGCTAATAAAAATTTACCGCCAGTAATAGATTTGACTAGGAAAACTCAAGTTGATCCTCGTGGGAGCGGCTGGAACTTCCACTGCAGGGGGGTAGACTCAAGCAAGACTAGTTAGCCAACTCCGAGGATTTTATCAAAATCCCGGATGGTGCTTCCTAGGACATCTCTTGATGGGCTACTAAGAATGTACCACCAGAAAATCTTGGGTGGCATGTTACAGTTGGTATTAGAGCGCACATTGATGTAGGACACAACGCAAGTAGATAAAACTAGCTATATTTACAACATAAAATATCTTTTTCCTTAAGTAGTGAAGTCTTCTCTTGTTGATATATGTTCTTAATTTCTAGCAAAAAGATGAACCTTGGAAACGATTCTTGATTTTCCAAGTTACGTTTATGTAAGCAACGCACTCCTCTAGCTTTAGCTGGAGAAACTAGATGATGCAAATATTAGATCAGATATACAACCCTTCACCCCTGTATTACGAAAGGAAATGGATTTTAAGCAGAGGATATTGTTACATTGACGCAAACCATCTTGCTTACCTCCAGAATAATTTAAAGAGGTTAAGGTAGATAGAAGCCCTTAAGATTGCCAACATTTATCTCTTCTATGAGGCCAGAGTAAACTCAAACATGTTCAGTAGAGGGCGACAGATCAAACTAAACCGGTACATCTATGAGGAGGTTACAAGGGTTATACCGGCTGATCGACTCATGGTTGTAGGATGCTCCAGTTGCCGCAACTACAAGAAAGATGAATTACTTGATCTTCCTTTGAAATATAGATTTTTGGATATTTATTCTTGGAATCATAGTTACTATGAAATGGATATATCGCAATGACATGCCTAGATTGTGGTAGGAAAATCTTTTCCAATAATAATATGAGCTCTTAAACTACTCGAATAATGTATTCCCTTCCTATTGATATAAAGAATTATTTTTGTCCATCCGTTTGTCTCCTTGATAAATCAAAAATAGTAGATAGATTTTTTTAAACTCTCTTTTGAAGTATAAATCTTGATCATTATCGGAAGGACAAACAGGATGTAATTTCCTTCCTAAATTAATGAGGTAGAGCAAACAAGTAAACATCTTTTTGTTTTCTGAATATGATTGGAGAGAAAATTGATCATAAATTTGCATAATTTTTCAGAACATCACTCCGAATCTCAATACTACGAAAGCTCAAGGAGAAGAAGTTTCTTCTAAAGTAGTACAAGCCACCACAGTTTGATGGTAAAGGAAGGGACATTCCAACTGAAGGAGAAACATGGATAGAATGTATGGAGGACTATTTTATTACTGCAAGAACTACACCATCAAATCAAGCCATGATTGCCAAACTAAAACTCACAGGAGATGCCCATCTTTGGTTGAAACAATGGTGCAAGGACCAAAGAACGCCTGAAGACACTATCACTGAACAAAATTAAATATGCGGTACGTGGAAGATATCTTCCGCCCAAATATCAAGCCTAGAAGATGAATGAGTTCTTCAATCTAAAGTAGTTAAGTCTAAGCCTAGAAGCCTACTACTCCAAATTTGTAACACTTCTAAAATATGCACCTACGATGGATGTTTCACAGCAAGTATCAAAATTTTGCAATGGTCTAAATCCACCCCTAAATATGCATCTTGAATCAATGAAACCATCAGATTTACAAGATGCATTGATTCGAGCACCTCCAATAGTTCAAGAGATTGAACAAAGACCAAGAAATGCAAAAATTTGAAAGAAGAGCACAAGGATAGTATCAAATGCCATGGGAAGCTTTATACCCACATGAACAAGCAATGAGACTCCAAGGTGTTTCTATTACAAGGAACTGTGACATTTCAAGAGACAATGCTCGAAGGTTGGCCAAGGTCAGTTTCGCAGACAAGGCCAAGATTCCAAGGGAAAAGTCACTAGAATAATCCTAAAGGAGATAAGTAATGATAAAGATCCTACAATGGAATCTGATATGGAAAGAGCTAGAGTACACGCCACTCTCAATAAGAAGGGTCCAAATCACCAATTCTCAGTAATTCAAACACCAACAAATTATGAAGGTAAACCCTTTCAACGACTATGGAAGTACCCACTCTATCATATCACCAAAATGTGCAAAAAGGCTAGGCATAAACATTATTCTTGCACCTAGGATGCTTTTGGAATTAGCAAATGGAAAAGAAGTTCTATCAACACAACAAACTAGCAAGGGTAGAATTTAGCTTGGGTAGCAATTCTTCCAAAATGAACTTCCGAATTATGAACCTCGAGGCTTATGAGTGTTTGCTAGGAATGGATTGACTAATTCCAAATAATGACCATATCCATTGTGGAAAGGGCCATCAGAACTCAAAGGGAGAATAAGTAATCACTGAGGGGGAGAAGCAAGAAACCCTAAGGTCCAGATAGCTAAAGCATCCTGAATAGTAAAGGGACTAAAGAAAGGATTACCCATCTATCTATTTAAACTCAACAAGGCTGAGCAAGATAGTGAACCCAAGGATTTGCCATCTTGGCTAAAAGAATATATGAATATTTTTCCAAAAGACCTGACAGAGCTCCCACTAGCAAGGAAAGTAGATCATGAAATTCAACTTATTCCATGCGCTGCCCCCATCGCCAAACAGCCTTACCGAATGTCAATTCCTAAAGCCATTGAGTTGAAAAAAAAATCAAGCAGCTGTTGGGCCAAAGATGCATCCGGTGAAGTAATTCACCATGGGGAGCCCCGATTTTATTTCAAAAAAAGAAAGATGGAACACTCTGCCTTTGTATCAATTACCATGGATTAAACTAGGTGACAATGTGAAAAACAAATATCCAATTCCCATGATAGATGACTTGCTTGACCGAATCCAGGGAGCAAAGGTCTTTTCAAAGATCGATTTCAGATCAGGATATTAAAGATAAAGAATTAGGGAGGAAGATATCCCTAAAACTGCTTTTAACACAAGGTACGGTCATTATGAGTTTATTATGATGTCGTTTGGGTTAATAAATGCTCCATCCACCTTCAACAAGTTGATGCAATACATTTTTCGACCCTACCTTGACGACTTCATCCTCGTCTTCTTTGATGATATCCTAACGTATTCCAAGAATGAAGAAGACCATGAACCACAACTACAAATAGTTCTTGAAATAATGAGGGCCCACAAACTGTATGCTAAAAAGAAGAAATGTGCTTTCTTCAAGAAGCAGATTGAATATCTAGGGTTCATAGTATCGACAAATGGCGTTTCATTGGATCCTGCCAAGGTCCAAGATGTACAAGACTGGTCACCCTTGACAACAGTCAAAGAAGTGTGAAGCTTTCTAGGGCCAATGGGCTGGTATAGAGTTTTCATTAAAGACTATGCCTCAATCGCCACACCTCTCTCTAACCTTCTCAAAAAGTAGGTCTCCATTACATGGACATCCACCGAACAATCTAGCTTTGAAAAGCTCAAGGAGAGTTTGGTAACCGCCCCTATTCTAAATCTACCTAACCTCAGCAAAGAATTCGAAGTCGTAAAACTGACGCAAGCTCTCTTGCTTTAGGTTGTGTGCTTATGCAAGAAGGATATCCAATAGCCTATGCTTCAAGAAAATTAAAGATCCACAAAGGAAGCTATGCCACACATGATCTAGAATTACTTGTCACAATTCATGCCTTTAAACTATGGAGACATTACCTGCTTGGTAATAGGTTTTCTCTAGTCACTAATCATAAAAGCCTAAAGTAGATTTTTACTCAGCCAGATCTCAATATGAGACAACGATGATGGATTGAGACCTTGCAAGAATTTGACTTTGAAATCAAATATAGACCAGGCAAGGAGAATGTGATTGCAAATGCCCTAAGCCATAAATCATTCCTTAATGCTCTAATCCTAAAAGAACCCTCTAGGGCCAAAACTCTTGCCACAATGATTTCAATGCCCAAAAACCCTCTCATAGAAATGGCTAAAGAAGAGGCAGCAAAGAATCTAAGCTATCAGAACTTGTTAAGAAAATTTCCATCAAGGATTCAAGTCCAAAAGTCAAAACTGCGTATTAGCATTTTTCCATAAACGAGGAGCTTGCCTATTACAGGACAAGACTATGTATTCCTGCAAGTCATGAACTCAAAAGGAAAATACTCTGGGAAGCTCACGATTCCCTATTTTTGGGCCATCCTGGTTATGCTAAGACTCTTAATACAGTCAAAAGATTCTTCTACTAGGAAAGACTCAAGGGTGATGTACTCAAGTATGTCACTGAACGCCTAAATTATTAACAAATTAAGGCCGAGCGTGTCAAATTGCTAGGAAAGCTCCAACCATTTGACATCCCTCAAATGAAATGGGAGTATATCAGCATGGATTTCATAGCTGGATGACCCCTGGGACAAGGAGGATATAACTCCAAAATGGTAGTCATTGATATGTTAACAAAAGTTGCACACCTTATTCCTATAAAATCCAATTACAAAGCTTTTGATATCGCCAGACTTTTCATTAAGGAAATTTTTAAGTTACATGGATTACCCCAAATAATCATCAGCACAACCACAATTCTGTCTTCACCTCAAACTTTTGGAAGAGTTTGTTCAAAGCTCTAGGAACCCATTCAGTACTGCTTACCATCCCCAAACCGATTGTCAAACAAAGCAAATCAACCAAGTTATTGAGGACATACTGAAGGCTTATTGTAATAGGGAACCCAAACGATAGATCCAATACCTACCCTTAGTTAAATTTGCCTACAATCCATCATACCATCAAAGTATTCAAATGACTCCTTTTTGGGCACTATATGGGCAAGATTGTCTTACGCCATTGAATTTTTCCGATCCTACCCTACCGGGTAGAAGCACCTAGGCAAATGCTGGAAGAAATGGATCAGCACAACAAGTGAAAGCCATAAGACAATATATTCAAGCCGCCAAGGATTGACAAAAGGCATATGCCAATCAACGAAGGCAAGAATGCATCTTCAAAGAAGGTGACATGGTTTTCTACGAGTTCACCTAAAGAAAAGTTCCTTATCTTTGGGGGAATTCAAGAAGCTAAGTCCCAGGTATTGTGGGCCATATAAGGTGGTAAAGTGTCTAGGGCCAAATGCCCACAAGCTGCAACTCCCTAATAACTTGAAAGTACATAATGTATTTCATGTCAGTCAATTGAAAGCATATGTCCCTAATCCTGACCATGTACTAAACGACCAATAAATTGTAATGCCTAGTCAAGGAATCCTCGAACTTCAACTAGAAAAGATACTTGACATGCGAAAGAAGACTCTAAGAAGCAAAATCCTTAGAGAATATCTCATCTAGTGAAAAGACTACCCTGAAGAGGAGGCCACTTGGATTGACCATGAATCACTATGTAACCAATATCCCTAGTTTCATTTAAGATGATAACATCTCGATTCCTCTAAGGGGGAGAGGATGTGATATCCCTGTTAACCATTAGACAAACAAGGTGGAAAATCTAGAAAATTTAAAGCAGAGGACAAAGGCCAATGCAAAAGTGAAACGGAAGACGAAGGCGTGCCAAGAAAAATATGGAAGCACAAGAAATGCAAAAAATTCCTAAATAAAGGAAAAAGGCGCACAAGGAAAAGCACAAGTCAATACTTTTGTAAAAGAGTGCAAGCGGATCATGATTTAATTTAAGGAGCATCGGGCTCTCACCCATGCAATTTGTAAATGTAGACGGGCGGTGGAAAGAAAGCTAGGAAGATAGAAGGACAATGGGAAAAAGGGCCTAGGCCATGGCCGGCCATGTAAAAAAGGGGATAAGGGAATGAACGCCCAAAAGGGATTTAGGGTTTTGTATATAAAGTTGAAAAGTGAATGAGAAGCTCATTCTTGTGTGTGGCCAAAAGTGGCTCTCTTCTTCTTCTTCTTCTTCTTCTTCTTCTTCTTCTTCTTCTTGCTTGAGCTTGTGCTTGAGAGAGGGAGTGTGAGAGTGTGAGGGAGTGAGTGTGTGAGGGTGAGGGACCGGGGAGGAGAAGCTCTCCATCTTCTCCTCTCTTCTTCTCTTCTCTTCTCTTCTCTTGTCTTGCTCGTGGCTATGGAGCTTGGAGCGTGGAGCTTGAGGATGGAGCTTGCTTGAAGCTTGCACTTGGATCGTGGAGCTACCAGAGTGCGCAAAAGAGGAGGTAACTCGATCGGCATGGAGGTAAGCTCACTACACCCGTAAGGTAGGCATTGCACGTCGGCTATGTGAGAGGTAGCCATGGCCGCTCGGCTTGAAACGCTTGATCAATAAGCGGTTCGTAGGCCTCGGGGTAGAGCTCCGTAGCTCCCCTCCATTTTGGTTCCGTTGCCGGGACCGACGAAATTGAGCCTTGAGCGCCGCGTGCATTGAACCAAGCATAGAAGTAGGGTTTGCAGCCCGAACCGGTGCTCGAGATAGTTAGGAGATTTAGGAGGTTTTAATCCTTGAAGCAAGTAAGTATTTTGATTTGTTGTTGAATAGTAGAGTAGGACCATCCATCTCCATCTCTGGTTTTGATTTTTGTTGCATTAGGTTAAGATTAGGATAGGAAAAAAGTAGGAAAACAGAAGGGTTTTGCTGCTGCTGGAAACAGTGAAATAGGGGGCAGAGAATCAGATTTCTGGCTGGAAGAGTGTGAGGGATTAACTTCTGAGGTTGTAGTAGGCTGGGATGGGGCAATAAGAGGCTCAGGGAACCAAGAAAGACCACATTTGACATTCTTCCCTGTGAGAAGAGAGTGAGCTTGAGAACCAGGGAGAGAGAGATAGAGAGCTGCGGGGAGATTGTTGAAGTACTGATTGATTCAAGCGCCACAGTGAGTCCAGGTATGCTTGACAATTCCTTGTATTGTTTTACACCTATTTGGAAGGCATGGGACGATTCCGTGGAGTAGGCATTGACCTTGAGGCATCACGCACAACCCGCAGGCCATCGTTCGCGCCGTCAAACCAGTCCCTCCGATTCCCAAAATTGGACCATTCAATTTCGAGAGTTGGACCGTCCGACTGCTAGAATCGGACCACCTATCCAATTCGATTCCCAGAATCGGACCCAGTGTCAAAATCAAACCCAATGCCAAAATCGGACCATGTGTCCTATCGCAGGAGTCGAATCACCCTGTCCGACTAGGGAAATTGGACCAAAGTAGAAATCGAACCCAGTGCCAAAATCGGACCACCCTGTCTGATTCTCACAATCGAACCAGCCCATCCGATTCCCAGAATCTGACCACCCTGGCCGAGTCCCAGAATCGGCCCTCGGCCCACTTGGCCACTCGGCCCTCGGACAACCAGACTCGGACTGGCTAAATTTCACATTCGAACCATTTACATTCGGCCCTTTCTACTCGGCCCTCGGACGGTCGAATCGGGGATTCGGTCTCTGCAACTCGGACTTGTTGGGCCGAATTTGAATTGTTTCAAATTTTAACCCGTAGACTTGAAATTGACCGAGAGACCATATAGAACCGAAACCATATCATAGATCGATCACTGGGCTGAAACTTAGAGCAAGTAGTTCAAAATTTGGCTATAAACGGTCCTCCAAATTGCGCATGGTGTTTACCATAATGGCCCTACGGGCCCGGGGGGACTCTCCCCCCCCCCCCCCGAACCCCCGCAAAGGGGGCTCCTCCGCACCTCCCCCAAGTAGGTTGGAGAGAAAATGCGCGTCGTGACAGGTCCTCCAAATTGGACCCTAGTGTAGTAATGGCTCTACATGAGCATGGATTCTCACTTGCAAAAGAGCAACCAAAAGCCCATACCCGAACAGAGAGAAACAGAGACCCTAGAACATCAATGGGCCAATCTAGCCAACAAGGGCAAAAAGGCCACACTGCAAAAATACATACGAGAATGACTAGATATGACAGTCCTGACAATAGATGCTCCTTGAATAGCACTGCACTGACGATCCAAGACATCAGTGGAGAATCCACATCTGGTCGTGCAGTTGGGGACTCAAGGGCATTTGTCAGAAGGCTTAAATTTACAAGCCAAGACCCGGAAGATGAAGACATAGTACCACCTGCTTATTTTAGGGTCAAACTCACTGCGAAAAGAGAGCACACTATCGATGCTTTGATTGATGAAGGATCAGATTTTAATATCTTGACCTATGAAGCATGGACCCTACTAGGACAACCAGAGCTCACATCAATTAATGCAACTCTTAGTCCTTACGGGGAACACCCACAAGCACTCATAGGGAAGTGCAAAATCCTTGCGACAATTGAAACTGAAAGCTTGCCTATCCTATTTCATGTTCCTCCAAATAGTGCTAATTATGGGAAGGAAGCCCTCCTAGGAAGACCCTTCAAAAGGGCAGCCAAGTGTGAGGCCGACTATGTAGCACAGAGGATACACTTGACACTACTGGGTGTGAGGATAGTCCCAACCTTTAGCAAGGATGACCTCATTAAACCTCGAGGGAAAGGCAAGGAGGGTGCTAACATAATAGTCAAGCCTGCTAACGAGAGCAAGGACTTGTTGGAAGAGTTGATACAAGCACAGGTCGAACAACGAGAACCAGTGAGTGAGGCCATGCCTGAAACAAGAAGGTCAAGAGACAATGCCAAGGACGGGCTTTGGACTTACAAATATCGTAAAAGACCCCAGAAGAAGCCCAAGCCTTATAGACGAAGGCATCGATGGAGGGTCAGCACAATGTCATGATGGATATCCAAAGCATTGCTACATGCTCAAGGGTATTACGCAGGTAACCGATGGATTTGGGTGCCAAAACCCCTTGCTAAACCTCCCCAACTGAAGGCCAGATCATATCAAGAGCAAAGAAGCATAGAAGGAGATCTAAACGAAAAACCAAGTCTCGAGTCAACAACAGTGGAGTGACCGAGCCCCTCATGGTCAAAATCAAGAAACCAAATGGGACTAGTCAGAGGGTAGATCCTCAGCCTAGTGTGCTTGACAAGTAGATATCAGACGTAATCGTTGAAGATACGCAAAAGCCGCTAGTGCCCAAGGAGCCTTTGATTTCCCAAGAGGATAGCAAACATCATAGGCACAACATTGCTCATGGCAAGGTTTAATGCTCAACAAAGCAAATAGCAAAATCATCTAACAGCCACGAGCAAATCTCCCAGCCAGTGTCAAAGCCACTTAGAAGTCCCAAGTCTCCTACACCCTCTTCCCCTAAACGGACACAAGAAGCACAACAGTCATCAAGTATGGCTACTCAATCCCAATCTCTACCTACATCAGAGCTTCCAAATGTCCAAGAGGCAAGACACGACACCACCCTTAGCTCTCAGCCTAAGGATATGCCTGTGCAATCCACCTTGGCTAGCTCAACTGATACTCGATCTATGCAAGTGAATGCTCTAAGGGCAACAAAAGACACAACCACTTCCAATCGACCTAAGGACTTGACACCACAATCCACCAATAGTAGCAAGTCCACTGAACTAGCTACTACTACTTCCAATCAAGGATCACAGCAGTCACAGCCCTTGGCCGTGACAATGTCCCTTGCGGAACGTGTCCTTAGTAGTTTACCTGTGGAGGAGGTGTCGTAACCAACTTCATTGACAACTCCAGCACTTCCAAAGCACCTAAAGTCTAGGCCGGAGGAGTTAAAAAGAAGGGAAGAGCTAGACTCTTCAAAAAGGGAGGCAGTTGTACCCTCACAACCTAGCGAGGCTATTCCACAGGCCACGGCTATGTCCCATAAGGACACACTAGAGAAAGGGAATGCTGAGGCCCAACCAAGCACATCAACGGTTGACCTGGTCTAGGGTCCTGAGTCATTGAGAGATCCGCCTTTACTGATCCTCTTCTTAGAACTCAATCCATCTTCATTTATGTGTAGCTCCTTGGTTCTTGTGTACACTCTTACACTTGGCAGGCACTTCTTTTCCCCTTCATAACTTGCACTGCATGTACTAGATATCCTCGTCATAGTGCTTTGATTGCCCCATTAAGTGATGCACTAGGAATACTGGTCTCTAAATGGTCTCATGGCCATGCTAGATCATCAACACTTTAAGAAAAGTGAGTCATTAATTTATTGACATGAACTTATTAAATCGAGAATGCATAATAAGCAATCAACACTTAAAGAAAAGTGAGTCATTAATTTATTGACATGAATTTATTAAATAGAGAATGTGTAATAAGCAATCAATTTAGTGACACCACGAGAGATCTGTGGCGGATGAAATCGTAGTCAATCTTGAGGAGGAGAGAAGGCTAGAAAGAGTTGCTCTGCAATGCTTAGCCAGCTACAACAAGGAGCAACATGCTCATAGGCTATGCCAAGAGATAGACCTCAACAAGATCCAATGAGTCCTAGCCATTGCAAGTAGAAATAGAGTAGGAGGAAATGCTAATAGGGAGAGAGTATTAGAGGTTGATCTTACATTGAGTGAGCTTCTCATGAGGTGGTTGTTAGATAACACTGCCATAGAACAAAGCAAAGGAGACCTAGCAACTTTGTTGCTAGCTGGACTAGGAATCATCCCAAATGCTAGAAGCCAAACCAAAATACCTATAGCTACAAAGCAACTTGAGAAGTATCAAATAGGTAACAATCCTTATAGCTTCATTAAGCAGTTTGAGCAAGTGTGTGAGGCAAACAACCTCATAGACCCTGCTCAGCATGTTCAAGCTTTTGGACTCACGAACTTGGTTTACTAGCCTAAATAACATTGAACACAACAACTTCAATATCTTAAAGGATCTTTTCATTAAGAGAGTTTTTGAAGTAAGATACTCATACGACCTCATTGCTAGGTTGATGAATGTCAGCCAAAAAGACAAGGTGGAAATCCAAGACTATGTCGCTCATGTGAGAAGTCTCTACAAGAGGATTCCAACAAGATAAACTGACCCAATGAGAGAGTAGTCTCCACCATGTTTATCAATGGAATCCAAAATGAAGAACTCTATAAAGCCTTAACTAGTAACTTAAACTTGCAAAGGGACATGTTAGAGCTAGGGTCTTTGAAGAGGCAATACACACGGATGACTTGCTGAGAGAGAGAAGCTCAAGAGTCACACCACAAGAGAACATCACCTCTAGGAATACCAAGAGAACCACAACCCTTAGTGAGTAGTCAAGCCATAGCACATAAGATAAGGGAAAACACATCGATCAAAACCAAGAGATAGCTGACTTGAAATCAAAGTTGGTCAAGCTACAAGAGATGTTGAGAAGGCCAATGTGACCCCACATATAGTGTGTGCATTGTGGTGGAAACCACCTTCCACCTGAATGTCCAACCCTAGATCATGGCCTTGTGCTAACTATGGTAGATTTGGACATGATGCAATGCACTCTTGATTGCCAAGAAGGCTCTCATACCCACAATTATATACTCAGCCCTACTATCCAAGAAATAGGTAGCCCAACTTTGGAAGAGGAGCTCCATTAGCTCTACCAGTGCGCCCAATGACTCAAAGCCAGCTGCCCCTAGGACTGACACCAACCCCACAAGAATCTCGAGGCCACCTAGACCCATAGTGACCCATCCACCAAGCAATACTCCAATACACTTTGTAGAGAAGCCACTAGAGGAAAAAGCATATGTGAACCCCTATGTCTCCTATGATAAGGAGGGTAACCCTATATTGATGGACTTTAGACCAATGCCGCTTATGGCTTTAGAGACAGGGGAAGAGGTAGAGGCCTAGGAGGGGACCCAAACAAAGAGCCACTAGCATGTTGGACTTGTGGACATCCAAGGCTCATTTCATCTTGTTGCCTTGAAAAGGAGTAAGTAAACAAGGACAAGGCTGATTTGAGATGTCCAGAGTGTGGAGCTACACATTTATACGATACCAATTGCCCTAGATGGAAACCCTCCACTAATATGGCAATTGTGCCATCAATATACCACTTGGACTCTTTAGTGTCAAAACACTTAATGATGAAGCGACACTAATTCTAGTAAATGTCATGACCCGAGCTCAAAGCAAGCCGATATCTCATTACTTGGACCTAGTGACTTAGAGGCAACATCTAATGGAAAGAATGACTGGAAAAGGAGAAGGAAGAGGACAAATGCCAAGATAACACTCAAAACTAATAGTGTCACCACACTGGCTGAAGGAAAACAGCTTATGGATGCATAGATAGAAACATCTACTCCTAAGACAGTGGAAAAGGGAACTACCAAGGTTGGCTAACCCAAAACACCAATTAGAAGTTGTGGAAAAAGTCAAAAAGTAGGTGAGAGAAGCTCAAGTGCACCTCCAAAATGCAGAGCTTGTCATGGGGGATGAGATTAATGAGCTCTCTAGCATGAGTCTACCAGTCTCTTGTATGCACGTGAGATCAAGAGGCACATCAATGGCCTATATAGCACCACACAACTAGAATCTAGATGCTACGGACAGACGAACTGCCCAACAACATTGGAAAAAAGGCCTTGAGTTAGAGGAAAAGGAAAAGGTTGAAAATTTTTGCTCATGACACCAATATCAACTCTTGTAGCCTTACCATTAGGAGGATTGCTTAAGCAAAACCCCATGCTAGGGCAAGTGTTGAAGACGTGGGTAGAAAGACCTGACAAACATGGAGTGATCAACCTGCCTGACCATGATGCAAGGATGCATATACCAATCTTAACCCTAAACCCATTTTCTAAATCTCTATACATGAATGCATTTTGGGAGGACATAGAAATGCATGCAGTTTTACATATTGTTGCATTAGGTGATGCCACATGGAAAGGAGTTGTGGACACAAGAGCAGGAGTTAATGTGCTTAGCCATGCAATTTTGCAAGCTTGGGAAAACCCACCAGTGGAAACTTCATGATTTAATGTTACACTAGCAAATGGAATGAAAGTTAGACCATTCAGAGTGCTAAAGGATTAGCCTCTAAAGGTATCAAGAATCCAATCCTCGGTTAACTTCATAGTCATGAAGGGGGTGGATTACAATATTCTATTAGGCAGGCCATGGTGGATGAAAAATGATCGAGTGATAGAGGATTGGGATAATGGCCTAATATTATTGGGCAACAGAATAGAAGCTATTAGAGTAGAGATGGACACTTGGAAAACCTCACCAATTGACCTTAATGCTATCTTTGCAATATTAAAGGGTGATTCACAAGAAAAGAGTGAACATGGACCTTTAACTAAGTATATCCCTTGTCTTAAGCATGAGCAAGATTGGATGCATGTATTGGCAACCATCAACTTGCCATTCTCATATGATGAGGATGATTATAGGCTATAGAAGTAGCTAGTAAATCCAATGGAGTTACACCTTTTGAGTTACCCAAGAATGATGCTATATCATCAGTACCTCTCTACATGATGGCCAAGAATTCCATCATCCAACCAATGCCTATTACCTACCATGTACCAACTAATAAACTTGAACTCCATAGAATTCTTGAGTACCTAATGAGAGAGCTAGTTGGTAATCCAACTGCAAACTTTAAACCTCTTAAGGATCTCATAGAGAATCTGAAGTGGCGAAGGACTAAGGTGCATGACCTAAATATGTTGTACAACTAGGCCCTCGTTGCGTCTGAGAAAAGTCCTACAAACGGGAGCCATGGGAATGATGAATAGTATGAGTATGAGGATTCAGATGATGAGTATGAAGACTACTATTCCAATGGTGAGGAAAGTGAGAAAGAATCTGAAACCATAGAATATGACACAGATTGACGAGTGATTGAGTAGATAAGAGAGGAATGTAAACCCCGAGAGGCAAGAGCTTTTAGGGTGGAAAGAGGAATCATCAAGGTAAATTGCAATCATACCTAGTTAGAGCACCTAATCATACTGGACCATGAGCGACTAGCTGGATTAGTTCAATCAGGCACCACACCACTACTTAGAGTGGAATCAATCTCAAAGCTACGACCATCAAGGGAAACTCCTTCTTCTAGTGAAGGTTGTGAGTTCAATTCTAAGTCGGAAGTTAGCTCTGAGAGTGATCTAGAAATGCCATGACCACCTAGGACCAAACGCACCAAAGGGGACCTCCCAGTGCATCTAAGGTGCAAGAGATTCAAGGAAGAAAGAACGAAACAATCCAAGCCCTTGGAAGCCAAATAACAAAAGAAACCGCATGATTACCCAAACGCTTCACTAACTATAAGAAAGGGTGGACTAAAATTCATATCCATGGACATCACCATTCCTTCTTCCCATTGGAAACCTTGGACTTAGTTGAGCATGGAAATCTCAGTTCTACTTCATAGGGGAAGCGTGGACAAGTCACCCCTAACAACAATCCAATGCCCACCTAAGAAAGACTACTTTGTAATCAATCAAAGGCAAGAGTGAGGTTAACACTGCACTTGGTTCAAAGATAGTGAGAGATGGGGGAGAGTGTAACTCGATCCCCCTACCCATAAGGTAAAATCTCAGCTCCGAACCCCTAAAATAGTGTTAAACCTGGTAACTAATCCTACCGATATTGGGAGGGTCACAATTTAATTAGCTCTATCTAGTGTTGGAAAGTTATGTGACTTATTAGGTCCACCCAACCACAGGCACCTAATCGTCAGGATCAAAGCCTCCCACTTTTCTCGATGGGTTTGCTTTGTTTTCTAATTAGCAAGGCATATTGCCACACTGTTTGGACATATAAAATCAGCTTCTTTTTATTACTCCATTAAACTGGCTTCATTAAACTTGATCTTTAGCACATAACAAACAATTCAAAAATCATATACTTTATTTCACCATCACTCCGCAGAGTGATACAAGACTGTCTTTCTGCAAAAAGACACCGTCCGGGCCTTCTAGTCCCTCGGAATTGGGCTGTATGTGATCGCACTCCATCCGTTGGTCAACAGGGAATTTACTGACTCAGAGCCCCTCTAAGCTTCCCTAAGCCTCTGAAGTTGTCCTACATAACAAGGGCGCTTACCACTCGGCCCTTTGCCCTCTCACGCGCTCAAGTGATCAAAAATCAAAAACACCTACCTCCCTCAAGAGCATAGGTCCCCCACTCGTAGGTGAGCTTTTCCACACTCCACAGAGTGTTAAGGAGCACTGGGTTGGGGACCCCAACATCCTAAACCACCACAATCCACAACTCATCCGTTTGTGCAAGCACGAAATCATAAGAGCCATAATTCATCATTCACAAATCCAAAAGTAGTCATAACCATCAAACATTATTAATAGAGTTGTCAATGTATGTGATGCATAGAATCAATTCCCTTCATTAATTTACATGTTCTTTTCTAAAAATCAATTGATAATGCTTTTGCAAGTTTAAGTTCTAACTAATCATAATACTTTTCTTATGTACTAACCTGATTATCTCCGTTCGCCCATCCATCGTGATTATGGTTTATGACCGCAACCTCGGTTTGTTATGGAATAACCCACCCTTCGGGTTGAATGGATTCGAGATCAACTTCCACTTCCGTTTCAACAACGACTACTTCTTCACGTGGGGGAGTTCTTTGATCGTGACCTCACTTAGCATCTCAACATCTCTTTAGAGCCATGGAAGAAGCTTAATGGGTTCGGGTAGCGCTTCCACGTAAGAGTAGAGAGAGAGAAGAGAGAGAGAGAGAGAGAAAGAGAGGCTCGACTGATTGCATCAGAGCTTCGTTGCGTCAATAGTAGCAGAGAGACTTCTACATGGATCGTTGTGTGTCTTTGACATGACGCTCTACCCATGTTTATATAGTAATGGGGGGGAAGGGGATAAAGAGAGGGTGCTTGCTTTTTAGCTTTTTTTATGACGTCATTGATGACAACGAGAGAACATTTTCTTTTAGTGTTTTTGACGACGTTAGGGAAGGGCTCCATTTTTGCAATGCGAATATAAAAATTGATGAATATATAGGCAAGGACACAGAGAGACTTCTGCGTGGATCGTTGTGCATCTTTGAGGTGACGCTCTACCCTTGTTTATATAGTAATGAGGGGGAGGGGGGTAAAGAGAGGGTGCCTAATTTTTAGCATTTTTTATTACGTCATCGATGACAAAGAGAGGATGCTTTCTTTTAGCATTTTATATGATGTCAAGGCGGGGCTCCAGCCGCGTGGGCTGTGACTAAGGTGGCGACCAAGGCATAGACCTTGGCATCTTGGCCTTGGCATACTTGGCAACACGCTATGAAGGCTTCGTTGGCGTCATTGGCTACACATGAGAAGCTCCCACTATCTTGTAGGAAAATATTCTCGGGAGATTGCCCATCCCGACAGTGTCATCACCCAAGTGCGCTTAACTGCCAAGTGACTATCCACTAGGCTAGTTCTTTTTGTTGTTCTATACTATAAACATAGTCTTAATAAGCTAGTCTTGGGAGGGTTTCCCAAGTCTTTCTTCCATGAACTGGCATATAATACCTCATTAATAATAACAATTATCTTCATAATTAGAGCTAGTTTCATTATTAGAGCTAGTTTTGAAAATGTACAACATAAATCACTTTTATTTGGAATGTATAGGCACATTAAAATAAACTAAGTAATGGGGACATTACAGGAGCATAGTCTCATTGATCTCTTAGTATGTGGATATAGTTGCAAGTCACTAGAAGAGCTAAAAGGATTCAATCCAAGTATTGTGACTCACAGCATTCCTATGACACCCAATGCAACGCCAGCCAAATAAAGACCATACGCAGCAATGAATCCAAAAGTATGTTCATGTTGTGAAGGAGGAAATAGACAAGTTGTTGGATGTTTGATTCATTTACGAGATTGAGCACACACTAGATATCACCCATAGCAGTTGTCTTGAAGAAGGATGGGAAGTGTTGGGACCAAAAATAGGCCTGACACTAACTCTAGGGCTCTAATCGCGAGCCTCCTAAACTCACCTAAACAACCCCATGGCCTCGCGGTCAGGAGTGTATAGACACTATGAACTAATTTAACCAAAGAATGTGTTTGTAGATAAAAGCTTTAGATCGTAATCCAACATGTTGCCCTTTTCGACTCCAAACAATTAGAGTACCCAAACATAACGATGTTTAGCACCTTGTAACACAAATGAAGGAAGAACCCCTAGTTTATTGTTGTGGCCCCACTACAGCTCTCCTACATCCCAGGGATTAGCCCCATTATATGCCATTTCAACATAAAGCACATACACAACATAGTCCTCTCTTTATAATATACGTTCCAAGAGATAATTTAATCCTTGCAACATCATCGCCAAAGGAAACGATAATATTAGACCTACGGCTTAGAAAACCTCACTCTCACTGTTGATCAACCATTCGAAAACAAGTGCTATGCATCCAAAAGATAATTGTCCACGTATGAAAATGCATATGCAAAGTGAATGTCTTAAACTACACAAACAAGTAAACTTATAAATCAATCAATGTGGATGTATACAAATAGCCCTTTCATGATTTCACTCTAACGTGGTGCATCATTGCTAAGGCAGCACTGAAATAATTTGTGCTACTGCCTTTCTTTTAAAGGCTTAAAATAAGCAAATCCTATAGCTCAAATATGCATAAAATCAGTATTCTACATGATACTCAACTTTCTATAGCCCTTCCCCCTACCGTTTAAGGTTTTACATTTGATGGTAGGTGTAAAGAGTATTTTTTTAATGTGTTTTTCTTATGTGAAAAGCAATAAATATGCACTATAACATAAAGAATAGAGATAATAAACCTCATGCCCTAGCCCCACCATACATTCATGATGAACATATTCATTATTTTTAATTTTTCCATGTGTAAAATCTTTTTTTCTTAATTTTTTCTTGATTAATCTTATTATTTATTGATTCCTCTAATTTTTCAAACATGCAGATCTTAAATGAATCAAGAACCAGCATTATATTCTATATGACCCGAAATGAATACCATAGAAATCATAAATGCTCATGAAACCCTCAAATTTCACTAAATCTCTTGCATTGCATTTTTTTTTCATTTTAATTATGCATAAAAAATAAAATTTTAATTTTTCTAATTTTTCAAACAATGGAAAACATGTTCTGTCATTTTGAACCATTTTCCATAATATGCACAAAGAGTTCATCATAAAACATCAATAAATTGGCACTTACACTATGAATCGCATACGCATCTATATGCATCTCAAAGAGATAGGGAGCTAATGATGCTCATTTATAGCCATTGATGCCTTATTAACCTTCAATCTACATTTCATAGCACTTCAACATCATCACATGTCCAAGATCTATCACCTCAGCCCACCTCTCTCTCACATAGAATAAGCCATATGAACAAGGTGCAAGGAGGAGAGAGAAAGACTAAATCTGCATCTTTTTATTTATTCTACCATTTTGCGCATAGTCTAGAGCAAAATAGAGCAAAGAAATTCTACATCTCACCCCTCTCATCATTCCCCTTGATTCAAACAGTTCCAAACTTGCAAAATCGTGGATTGAGGGGGTGCACCGAAAAAATACATCCCCCCATCACATTTTGTTTAAGAGCTTAAAGGCTCTCTTAAGCTTAAACATTAAAATATCTACTTCATCTTTGGTGTGTTCATACTCTGTGGCCAAGTGGTCTCAAACCATTTAGAGGGGCAAATGACCTTGAAATTACAAATGGAATAGATGGTTGGCTTTGTAGCATCAAAAACTATATACTTGGCTTTCCAAATCTAGTAACCGCTTTATAATGTGAAACTTTGTAGACATTAAATGGGAGGTCAACAGACTCCAATCGATGAACGGACACTTGTGTTAGATTCTTGGCGTCAAAATCCACTTAGGAAAACTCTAGCTCATTGATTCGCACTCAACTCATTTCTCACCAAAAATGCTGCTTTTATAACTCCCTAGCTGCTTTTGCTTCCTAAAAATTAAACTCAAAATCCAACTCTCATTGGCGACCAAAAAATAGGGCAACTCAACCTATCAAATCCATGAACTAACATACACATACATAAACCATAAAGAATATCGAGCTGCTACAAAAAAGAATATACTACAAAACACAAACACAATGCTCACCTTACCCCCTGACCAAATCAAGGCATGAAAATCCACAAGGGATAGGCCAAGTATAATTTGACAAAGATTTAGAGTCAGCCACTAATAACTAGCTACTCCAACATAGACTGGCTAAAAAGAACTATCAAAGGAGTCATCCCAAGTGGTAGTTTATCCTACCTACCTAACCTAAGACAACTAGACCAGGAACTTCTACTAGACAAGGACTTCTATAGCTTGGTCTTGCATTTTTAGATAGTATTCATTTAGCTTTTTGTTTACATTTCAGAACTTGATATTTGAGCATGTAAAAAGGAGGGAGCTGAGGGTATTGTGACTTAAGGAGAACAAGGCATTGGCCTTAGGTCCTGTCTCGGTATCTAAGAACCTACCAAGCTCTCACAAGGTGACACTAAATCCTTTTTATTCTGCTCACTTTTATTTTTGCCCCAACCATCCTTATTTATTTTCGGCCACCCCTAGGAAGACAAATCATCAATCCCAGGTCTATTTCATCCTCAAGAACCTACCATGCCTACATAAGGCAATGATCATGTGATCTTAGAATTTTTCTTAATTTTCTTCTCTCTTTCTTTTATTCACTAATTAGAATCCCTTTTTGCACACCTTCATATATTGTATAGAGTTTTTTCAAATATATTCATTGTTTCTTCTCTTTCTTTTATTCGGTAGGCTTCTCTATCTGCCTCACAAATAACAAAAACTCCTAGAAACAATTGCCTAGTAGGCTAGTAAGATAGGGTCACTAAGGACCTACCCTCAAAAACAGCTCTCTAAATACCTGACAATGCCTTTACATGGAGTGGAAAACTACTCAGACATCCCTAGACACACCTAACCTAAACTTTGGGACTTCATGCCTTGACTTTTCGATCCCCAAAAGAAGAAAATTCCCCATATACACATATACATATATATAGCACAAAGGGAAAGAACTCATAAAGGAAGGATATCACCTGGACTTGGCCACAATAAGCTTCAGCACAGTAAGGGGCTCGCTCCAGGTACTCCACAGAATATATTTAGTGCAGCACTAAAATAAGAAACCATTAAGCTCACTCGCACCAAAAAAATACATGGCCCTCTTGGCCTTATGAAATCAACCAATACAATGCAAAAGAAATGGCCCTCTTGGCCTAACAGAACAAAACTATAGAGCACATGATACAGTGTCTTATAGCTAAAAATAAACTCTTGGTCCCCACATAAATCATACTTAAATACAATAGAATGCCAAGGGATGGACCGCTTAGGCCCTACACTAGATGCATCAGATTATTAGCTAGGCCGCTTGCATAAATAGCAAGGGGTGTTTGACGAATATGTCATTTAATGATTCTATGCGTCCATGAAAGAATAAAAAGATGGTCAATCACTACCTAACTCATCACCCATACTAACCATCGTTGGCCATAACAAGATACGTCAGCAAAAAATCCCCACAGCAATCCTGGGCTAATAAGATCATGCAATTCTAATAACCTCTCAAGACCACAATTAAGGAATACATCCTCAACAAAGGCATAATTTGCAAACAAATCTACAAAGCAGTTCCATCAACGACGAGGAACCAATTGACAAGTCATTGTCTCAAACATCTCTAATAAATCCAAGGCTGCACCATGATACATCCACATAATGGGATCCCTCACACTATAAGTCACATTCAATTGGTTGATCACTAATTGGAATCACCTTTCACTAATAGTCGATGGATACCACCACATTGAGCTATATTCAATCCCATGATTAAGGCATTGTATTCTACCACGTTATTAGTAAAAGCGGTGCCTAAACAAACTCCCATTTTCATAAAAACTCAATGTCAAGGGTCTTTAATAACCATACTAACACTCGCATGCTTAGTGGGCCCTCGTGAAGCTCCATCAAAATACAAAGTATAGGCCCATGCCTCATTGATAGGCCATGCCATACTGATCATTCTATCCATACTTATGGTAGTCAAAGTTGAGCCAAGAGAAAGGATGTACTACAAGTATAATCCCTCCTTCCTCACTAAACACAATAGGGATGCTAGTAAGAACCCTATGACAATGGTGGGAGTAGACCTTAATATCCCAAATAAAAGATCCATCTTACTACTCAATAATATAATAACCATAACTCCACCAGGTCACATAACCTTGGTGGTGACGTTGCTCTAAATATGGATTCTCTAGATAAGGGATGATTCTACCCATCCAATTGCCTTGGCACCGATTGCAAGATTAAGCCGAATCCTAGAAGACCTGCAAAGATACCAAGTCCAACATCAACCCCTACACATAACGGGGCTTCAACTTGTCAAAGCTTATTATTTAACTCTAACCCCTACAAATCTTCTAAAAGGGATGCATAGCCATTCTTCCCTATACGTACAATCTTATAAGGGCCATCCCACTTGGGTTCTAACTTTCCATGAAACAACTCGCAATGTGCATTATAATATAAAACCAACTGACCCTTCACAAATTTATATCTTTTGGCACGAACGTTGTGAAGTGCTCTCGTCCACTTCTTTCCTACCTCTTGATGTAACAAAGGCTGAAATCAAATCTCATCAAGATATACCAAGGAGGTCAACCTTTCTTGCAATGATTCCTCTTCACCCAGAGAATGGTTCAATGCAAACCTCACAATAGGTAACTTAATTTCCAAGGGCAAGACGCACTCTTTCCCAGATGCCAACTTAAATGGGATGTGGCATTTAAACATCGTATTATAAGCCCAAACAACCACATGAAGTTTTTTGTTTCAGTCATGCTTACCCTTAGATACAGTCTTGGATAAAATCCCTACAAGCTTCTTATTGGTACTCTCTACTTGTCCATTCACTTGGGGATTATATGGGGTGGTTTTATTATGTTTAATTTTCAAATCTTTAGTCAAGGCTTCTATAATCTTATTTAGAAAGTGTGCCCCACAATCAGACACCAGTCCTTTAGGTGGACCAAAACGGAAAACTATTTGTTCCATAATAAAACTAGCTATTTTCTTGGCATTATCCTTCATTGTACCTCGAGCTTCATACAATATAAATAGTCCATCGCCACAATGATATAATGTTTCCATGTAATATATGAAGGATGCATAGGTCCAAAAAATTTGATGTTCGACTTCTCAAAGGGTAAAGTCACATGAATAGGATTAACCAGCCGCTTACAATTTTCCCTAACATCATGTCTCTAGTAGACATTGCAATGCTTAACATATGCAAAAGCATCTTGGAAGACCATCGCCCACCAATAGCCAACATGTAAAGATTTTTGGGTGTGAGCTGTCCAACAAAATGACCTCCACATGTTGAGTCATGATATTCCTCTAGAATAAAGGATACCTCATTAAGCATTGCACAATGATGATAAATCTCATCCACACCTTTCCTATATAAAGCACCCACTATTATTAAAAAGCAAAGTGCTTTCTGCTTAATCTTCCTATTCTCTAATTTAGAAAGAGTTTTCATCGGGTTGCCTATTGATAGATAATGTGTGATAGACACATACCATGATAGAATAGAGGCTGCACCAATTTTACATAAATTCTCGCAGTCACTGATATCGATCCACTCTTCCTTAGGCTCACCAAAATCTACTAGACACTCAACAATACCCTACAGCTTTGGTGGCTTGCTCCTAATCTCATTATCAAACTCCTACAAAGAAATCAACCACTTGGTTAGACAATGAGGGGGTTGAAGCTTGTTCAGTATAATAAGCACAATCCCTCTACTTCGGTGAAGAATAACATCTTCTCATAAAGAAGTGTCTGAACTTCTTGGTGGCAAACACCATAGCCAAGCAAACCTCTACTTCGGTGAAGAATAACACCTTCTCATAAAGAAGTGTCCGAACTTCTTGGTGGCAAACACCATAGCCAAGCAAACCTTCCCCAAATAGATGTAACAAAAGCTTTGGAATTCCCAACTTTTGACTTGTGAATGCAATAGGATAATAAATTTGTGCCTCCCAAATTTGGGATGGGCAACAACTAATACTACACCTTGTCTCACAACTGTGAATATATATATATATAAAACTCGCCCCTTTTTGGAGCTTTTAAAATCGGTGCTTTGGATAATTTCATTTTAGCACCTTCAAATGCCACTTTGCATGCTATTGTCCATTCGGAAACATAGCTGTGAGATAAAAGATTTGTCAAAGGTAACGAACGTTTAGCCCATGTATTAATGAATCACGATAGTATCCTACAGATGAAACAAAACTATGAACCTCCCTAGGCCAAGTGGGTGGGCTTAAGGCTACAATAACAACCACCTTTTCAGGGTCTATGGTAATACCAACCATACTCACAACATCACCCAATAGCAAACCATAAGGCGCCCCGAATATACACTTCTGAGGATTCAACACTATGCAATACTCACGAAAGCACTCAAAGCATGCATGTAGATCAATAAACTTTCTATGATAGGTCACGGTAGCTGCCCCCAAATCATCTATGAAAACCTTCAGCTCTTAAGGGGGTATATCGACAAATGTTTTATCAACCGTTCTTCTTTGACAAGACCCAGGAGCATTACATAGGCCAAAAGCCATCACATGGTGCGCAAAAGTACCAAAAATTATAATGAATGTCATCTTTAACTAATCCTCTTCAACTATAGCCATTTGGTTATAACCCATAAAATAGTCCATGAAAGAGTATATCTCTCACCCTGCCAACTGATCTAAAATCTAATCGATAAAGGGCAGAGGATAATAGTCCTTCACTATTTGCTTGTTCAATTCCTTAAAATTGATACACAAGCAAATTTGATTGTTCTTTTTCTTTCTTATTACTATCGGTGAGCACCATTCTATATGTTCAATGGGAAATATCAAAACAGCCTTCCTTAAATGCATCCATTCCTCAAAAAGAGGCTCTCTCAGCTTAAAAGGCATACATCTAACCTTTTGCCTCATTGGCTTACTACCTTGTTTCAATGGGATCGTATGCATGGGAATAGAGGGGAGAATCCCCTTCAACTTGTCACAACTCCATACATATATATCTCTAAAATCCTATAAGAGTGCCACATAATCTACATGCTCATCTGCAGAAAACATAGTATCGAGTTTAATGGGGCAAGAATCATCATAGGAGTCCCAAGTTCTAGCTCTATCACATCAACATCATGAATCCTATCCTTTTCCTCTATTCACTCATTTAGACACACTTGATAAACCTCCTCGATAGTAGAACTCTCTTCAAAGTCACTAGAACTTGACGTTCAAGCAACTAAAGCTTCTTCAAGTGCCTCCCATTTTGTAGTGGGCGATAATGCCCTTTCATCCAATGGGCACTCAGGGTATGCATCTAGGGTAATTAACCCACACCCAAAAATCAATCGACCAGTTGGGATATCCACCAAACAATCAGAATGTAATATCCACGGACATCCAAGTAACAACTAATAGCTTGGCCTCCCAACAAATCAAATAACATAGAAGTCAAGGATGCACTCAATATTAGTAATTGTCACATGTACTTGCCAGCATTACCATTCCTTTCGATTGTCTTAGGCTATCATCAACCATTTTTGAAACCATCATGATATCCTTTTGGATTGCTAGACTTAGTCTCTCCAATAAATCCATATCATGATGTTTACAGATGAACCAGGGTCCACCATCGCATTGTCAATCAAGATTCCATCAACATATGCCTGCACCCTAGGGAAATACTTCTCTACATGATCCCACCATTCGCTACCCACTCGATGGACACCAAAAGTTCTATGACATAACCCATTCATAGGATTTTCTTAAACTTCTTACGAACATTCGGTGATACTTGGATTAATTATAGCATATTCACATCCAGTTTAACTTCACAAATCGTGTTTGCTAGGTCAAACTCACGAAAATTTGCCACTACTCTCTTCTCTTTTCACACTAGTCGTTCTTTTGGCTTCTTGATAATCTTAATACCCTCCTTTTCTTTTGATTTTTGTTTTCTTTTGACCACAGGCTCAAGCTCCTTCAAAACACCCTCATTTTTAAGAGCACCTACATGGGCATCCAACAGCTTCTTATTATCCCTACTAGATCTAGGGCCAACTTTGCTAGTACTAGGGTCGTCTTTCTGAGTGTTTTTCAATTTTTGACCCCTAGTTACTACCCTAATATTGTTAGGAGATAAACTCTCACTGATTGGCAAAGTTTCAACCAAACTTACCCCAATGGGCATTTCTTTGAGTGTGGCTTTATCCCTTTGCAAAATTTGCTTAGGGCCCTCCCTTTTAGTATTCTCATTATTTGCACGTTGTTTCATAAGCCGAGGTTATTGGCTACCTTGCTTAAGAGAGCTAACCCTACTCCAACAGGTAGTGGCTAAGTGACCAGACTTCCCGCATATATCGCATTTGACATTAGGACAATTACGAGGGAAATGATTCCCACCACACCACTTATAGAGCTGAATCGTGATGGGCCCCCATCATTGGGCTTTCTGGTACCCATCAAATTTTATTGATGCTTTAACAAATCAACATCCACGCCAATTTGGTGATATTGCTTAGTAACCATATTGTATAATGTTTCATCATATCCTTTACTTCCTCTACAATGTTTGATGCAAAGGACTCATAACCAGTGGCTTCATGAGCTACCCTCTTAGGTTGCACAACCTACAAAGGGGCCACTACCTGTACTGATCCTTGGTTTACAAAATGAGCTCTTTGTCTCACTAATGGGTGGCTTAACAACATTTAGAAGAGCTGGCAACAAAGGCACATTTTGCATCATGCTTCCTCTACCATTCAAGTTGGTCACAAGGGTACTGATTACACCTTGATCTCCATCAACCAATCTCGAATTATTTCTAAGACTAGGGCTTGAATTTAGATTTTTCCTCCATGCGTAGGCTGCTTGTTAGCAGGACTCTACTTCCTCTGCTCGAGTTATAGCAGTATCTATATCTACTAGAGGGACACTACTCAATTGTACTTGGATATTGAAGTCCAATTCATGCAAGAAGTATTGCAATTGGGCAATAGGTGGAATAAGAATAGAGGCTTGCAACTTACAAAAGAACTCTTTCATCTTCTTGGCATAGGCTCAAACATTTTCATGGGGCTCTTGATGTCTCACATTTAGAACATGTAGTGAATATCGTTTGCCTCTCTCAGGGGCAAATTCTCTTTGAATGGCTACAAAGAATAGATCGATTGTGGTTATGGTACCTACTTCTAAGCCATGATACCACATTGAATCCCTCCCTTTTAGGGTCTTATTAAAGAATACCATTAGATGTCCCTCGTCCTGAACTCGGTAATTAAATATGAGTTTTTGGAACTCACTGATGTGAAGCTCTGCATCCTCCTTCTCTAACCCATTAAATATGGGTAGGGGGTAACCTTAAGCTAGCAAATCCATTGTTCTTGCAAGAATTGCAATAGGTTGCACCATAATGATAATTGGATTTGTTGTAGGAGTTTGTAATGATATGATTACAACTCCTCTTAAAGTGGGCTAGCTTACTAGGAGAAGGGGAGCACTAGAGCTTCCTCCTCCTCCTAATGGACTGTTTGTGGCACTAGGGTCATTAAGACCTTTTCCTCATCATCACACACCTAAGATCTATCACCTCAGCCCACCTCTCTCTCACATAGAAGCCATATGAACAAGGTGCAAGGATGAGAGAGGAGAGAGAAAGACTAAATCTACATCTTTTTATTCATTCCACCATTTTGCACACAATTTCGTGCAAAATAAAACGAAGAAACTCTGCATCTCACCCCTCTCATCATTCCCTTTGATTCAAATAGTTCCAAATTTGCAAAATCGTGGATTGAGATGGTGCACAAAAAAAAATGTGCCTCCCATTATGTTTTGTTTAAGAGCTTAAATATTAAAATATATGGTTCTTCTTTGGTGTATTCACATTTTGTGGCAAGTGGTTTCAGCCCGTTTAGAGGGCAAATGACCTAAGAATCACAAATGGATCGGATGGTTGACTTCATGGCATCAAAAACTATAAACATGGCCTCTGTCATGTGCTTTTCGGCTTGCAAATCTAGTAGTTGCTTTATAACACAAAACCTTGTGAACATTAAATGGGGGGTTAAATAGACTTTGATTGATGAAGGGATACTTGCATTGAATTTTTGGCATCTAAATGCACTTAGAAAAACACCAACTCATTGATCCACACTTGACTCACTTCCCATCAAAAATGTCGATTTTATAGCTCCCAGACTGCTTTTGCTTCTTATAAATCGGCCTCAAGATCTAGCTCTTAGGAAGATTTGAGTGTGCATGAATTACAAAAAGTTCAACACAATGAGACAAAGAAAGGACATTATCTATTACTGTGCACCAAGCACATGCTTTAGAGAGTGGCAGGGAAGAAAGCCTATAGTTTCATGGTTGGATGGCTTCTCTAGTTAGAACCAAGTGCAAGTGCACCTAGATGACACACATAAAACAGCATTTGCAATAGAATGGGTTGTGTTTGCTGATATAGTCATGCCATTTGGGCTTACTAATATGCATGTTATCTTTCAACACCTTATGTGTGCTATTTTCAAGGAAATCCTTAGAAAGTGGCTAGAAGAATTCATTGATAATCTATGTGTTCATTCCAATTGGGAGGAGCACCTAGACAAACTCTACACAGTCTTTGAATGATATAGACATTACGGTCTCTCACTAAACCCCTTCAAATGCCAGTTCTAGATAAAGCATTGATGTATTCTAGGGCACAGGGTCTTGAAAAATAGCATTTCTACCGCCATTTCCAAAGTTAGAGTGATTGTCGATTTATCACCACCTACCAACTACAAGGGAGTTCAATGCTTCCTTAGCCACATGAGGTACTATCGATGATTTGTGTTGAAATGTGCACTCATTGCACAACCATTTTACAAGTTAATTTTATTTAAGTGGACTGAGAAATGCCAACGTGCTTACAAAGAATTGAAAAAAACTCTGACAACTGCACCTATTCTACAAGCCCCAGATTAGTCCATTACCTTCCATGTGCACATTGATGCATCAAAGCTCACTATGGTGATAGTTTTGTGCCAACTTGGAGAGCATAACTTAGAGTACCCAATGAGCTCTGCAAGTAGATAACTAATTGATATAGCATTAAACTACTCCACAATAGAGAGGGAAGGGCTAGCTATGGTATTTGCTGTTAAGAAATTTTGGCATTACCTTCTAACTACACCCTTCACTTTCTTTGTTGATCAAGCATTGCTTTATCTTGTGAACAAACCCTATGCAACAGAATGCATTGCTTGATGGTTACTTCTATTATTATAATTTAACTTCCATATTATAGTACGCAAGGACAAATAACATTACATGGCAGACCATATGTATTGCATAATCACAGGAGAAGCAATTGGGCAAGGCATTATAGATGACCTACCCAACACACAATCATCCATTTCTTCTAACATTTTTCTTAAAGATTCTACCCTTAGGGTAAGATCGAAAAAATTAAGTGGCATACAGCAATCTTGACCATGTAGTGCTTGAAATGGAGTCATCTGAATACTTCAATAATAGGAGGAATTATAAGCAAATTCCACTAAGGGTAGATATTGAATCCACCTTTTAGGTTCCTTACTGCAATATGCTTGCCACAGAATATCCTCAATCACTTGGTTAACTCGTTCTGTCTGTTCATCAGTTTGTGGATGATAAACAGTGTTGAAACAAAGTTGGGTTCCAATGGCTTCAAATAATCTTTTCTAGAAATGTGATGTGAAAAGAGAATCATGGTGATAATCCTTTTAGGTAACCCATGTAACCTAAAGATGTCTTTCACAAAAATTCTTGCAATATCTGAAGCTTTGTAATTAGTTTTTGTTGGGATAAGATGAGCTACCTTTGTTAGCATGTTTACTATCACCATCATTGAGTTATATCCTCCTTGCACAGAAGGTAACCCAGCTACAAAGTCCGTGCTAATAAACTCCCATTTCATCTGAGGAATGTCAAGTGGCTAGAGTTTTCCTGGTAACTTGATACGTTTAGATTTTACTCTTTGGTAGCTCAGACATTCGGTAACATACTTAAGTACATCACCCTTGAGTCTTTGTCAGTAATAGCTTTTCCTAACAGCATTAAGAGTTTTTGCATAACCTAGGTGTCCTAAAAAAGGATAGTCATGTGCTTCTCAAAGTATCCTTTTGTTGAGAGTCTAACTTGAAGGAATGCATAGTCTCATTCTGAAATAAACAAGTCCTTCATCCTCATCAGTTGAGAATTCTTGATACTTAGTCTTGAATTCGGGATCTTGTTCCTTATTCTGAACCTCCCAAAACAATTGTTGATAATCTGGGTCCTTATTTGCTTCATCCTTAGTCAACTCAACGATAGTATTAGTCGGCATTGATACCATTGTAGCCAAAGTTTCTACCCTAGATGGTTCTTTAGTGATAAGAGCATTAGGGAAGGCTTTATGACTAAGGGCATCTTTTCTTTACCAAGTTTGAATTTAATTTCAAAGTCATACTCTTACAAAATTTTGATCCATCATCATTGCCTCATATTAAGATCAAGCTAAGTAAAAATCCACTTAAGACTTTTATGATTGACTAATGAAAACTTATTTCCAATTAAGTAATGTCTCCATAATTTGAGAGCATGAATCACAGCTAACAACTTCAAGGCATGAGTAGCATAACTCTTTTCATAGACGTTCAATTTTCTCAAAGAGTAAGCTATGGGATGACTTTCCTACATCAGTACACATCCTAATGCAAGAGAGCTGGCATCTGTGAGAACCTCAAATTTCTTGCTTAAGTCAGGTAGACTTAAGATAATAGCACTTATCAAACTATGCTTTAGTTGCTCAAAGCTAGATTATTCAATTGGTGTCCAAATAATAGCAACTTGCTTTTTGACTAGGTCAGTAAGAGGTGTTGTAATTTGGCCATAGTTTCTTATGAATATCCTATACCATCTTATTAGACCGAGAAAACTTCTCACTTTCTTGATAGTGATTCGGGGTGGCCCATCTTAAACATCCTTGACCTTGGCAAGATCTACTGATATACCTTCAGCAGACACTATGAATCCCAAGTATTCAATCTTCCTTTTGAAGAAGGCGCACTTCTTCTTCTTGGCATACAACTTATGTGTTCTCATTGTCTCTAGGACCCCCATTGCAAACTACTTGGCCGAATATACCCTTGTTCTAGTAGTTTTTTGAGTTTCTCTTTCAGTTCGCTAGCTTCAAGAATAGACATTTTGTAATGTCTTTTTGCCTGGAGCAGCTTCTGGAACAAGTTTGATCTCATGATCGACTTCTCTTTTCGGAGTAACTCAGATAGCTCTTCGGGAAATACGTCAGCATATTCTTTTAACCAGAATGGTTCTTCTTACCATCTTGATTTACCTTGTTAAGATTGATCAAGGAAATATGTAATCCTTTTTTCATGCCTTTCACAATTCGAGAAGCTTTTGCTAATTGAACCTTAGGTTTCCCTATTTCACCGTTCAAATCCTGAAATGTGACTTGCCCTTTTTCACAATGGATACGAGCATCATTGGGAATTAGCTAATCCATTCCCACCAGTAAACACTCATAAGCTCCTAAGTTTATTACCCTAAACCTCATACTTGAAAGGTTTTCCTCTAGACTAAACTCTACCTTGACAGTTTGTTGTGTAGAAAGTATTTCCTTTCCATTTGCTAATTCCACAAGTAGTTTTGATGCATTTACCGTCTCTATCCCTAACTTCTTAGCACACTTGGGCGAAATAAACAAGTGTGTACTTCCATAGTCAATCAAAACTTTAAATGATTTTCCTTAGTGACTAGCTGGTGTCCATATTATCGAATATTGACAATTTGGACCCTTCTTATGAAATGCAGCATGAACAGTCGCGTTTTCAATATCTTCTTCCATAGTAGGGTCTTCCTCCTGATTAATCTCTTTAAGGGTAATATTTGATGTTCTTCCTCTTGCCATAACTACTTGACCTCAACCTTGGGCAGCTCCACCTTAACCTCGAAATTGACCTTGGTGATGGTTTCCACCAAGCTTTGGACAATCTCTCCTGAAATGTCTTGGCTCATTATAGTGAAAGCACCTAAGACCATCCTTGCTTCCCTGGGTAGGAACAAAATTTCCAACTGCATTGGATTTTGCCTTTTTCTTCTGACCTTGGTGAAATTGACCTTGGGTTCTTTTTGCTTGACCTTTGAATCCTCCTTTGTTATGGTTATTATTGCTCCATAACTTATTATGTGTAGGCTTTGATTATACTTCATGTACAATAGGAGCAGCTCGAATCAAAGCATCTTGGAGATCTGTTCGGCGCATTGATTCCAGACAAGTGTTCAGAGGAGAATTTAGCCCATTACAAAACTTGGACACTTGTTGAGCAGTATCCATGGAGGGTGCATATTTAAGAAGTGAAACAAACTTGGAGTAATATGCCTCATTTGCTTCAAATTAAAGAACTTGTTCATTTTCTGGGTGCGATAAGCTGGAGGTAAATACCTTCCTCTTACAGCTTCTTTCAACAAATCCCAAATAATGATATTTTTAGGGACACCTTGATCTTAGCACCACTATTTCCACTAGAGTTGAGCTTCGCCAATTAATTTGAGCTTAGCTATCATGGCCTAGTTGACTGGGACAGTTCCAATAGTAGTAAAATCAGCTTCCATATTCTCGCCTCTCCCTTCAAATTTCGAAGGTTTGACTTGCTTCAAAAGATTCCTCTTTTCTTGGGCTTCGTTGGGAACTATTGTGGAAGCAAAATTCTGGGAAATTTTCAACAATTTCCAATTTAAACTTTACGAAGTTTAAATACTGTTAATATTAGAGTTTAATACTCAAATTATTTCTCACTTAATCTATTGAAATTTCAAACTACAAATCAGAGGTTCCAAGGGAAAAGTAGGGTTCCATTATTTCTGTTATTGATAAAGTATCAATCAATTTTTATTACAATGGATATACAATGTAATCAGCGGGAAGAAATGCATTATTCAGATAGCTCATATGCTCATCTTATTTTTCAAAAAAGGATTCCCTACTACAATCTAAGCATAACACTCTGATACATTCTTTATGAAGTAACTTGGATTCTTAGAGTAGATATCTAGGAATCTATATTTTTTAGGGAGATCAAGAAATCTGTCATTCTCATAGTTGTGGCGGCTAGAGCGAACTACGACCTTTACTCTGTCAACTAGAAGGATCTTTGTAACTTCCTCATAGATATACTGGTTTAGTTTGATCTTCTTGCCTCTAGTTTACAGGGTTGAGTTTACATTGGCCTCATAAAATAGATAGATTTTGACAACTTTAAGATCTTCCATCCATTTCACCCTTTTCAAATTATTCGGAAGATAAGCTAGACAGCTTGCATCAATATAGTAGTATCCTATGTTAACTATCCACCATCTCTCACGATACAAAGGCAAGGGGTTATACAACTAGTCTAATATCAGCATCATCTAATTTCTCCAAGCAAGACTGGATGAATGAATAGCTAACATAAACATTACTTGGAAGATCAAGAATCGTTTCCAAGGTTCATTACTCTGCCAGAATTCAAAACATACATTAATAAAGAGAAGAATTCTCCCTTAAGGAAAAGCATATCCTAAGCTATATTTACAATCCAAGAAAAAAAAATTAAGCTTATGTTGTATTCCATACTAACTACACTCTGATACCAACTGTAACATGCCCGCCAAGCTCATTCTTCCAAGGCACACCCTTCATAGTCCATCAGTAGGTTTTCCAAATGACACTGCCCGACACTCCCTTGGAGTATCACAGGGCTTGTCACTTAGACCCTACTGAGTCTACATAATAATGGAAGAATTTCGGCTGAACCCGCTAGGATCGACCTGAATTTTAGGTTCTTAAAATTAGTCGGGTCTCCTAACAGCAGCTAGCGTCAATAATTTGAGTTCCCACTTCTCACAGGATCACTCGAACTGAAGTGGACTTGCCATTGCACTTGGTTCAAAGAGAATGGGAGATGAAGGGGAGTGCGGCACATCAACCCTCCTACCCATAAGGCAAAATCCCATTTCATCCCCCTAAAACAATGCAAGTTGGTTCTACCTAGTAGTTAGATTGTCATTTTATCAGTTTCCTATCTCTATCACAAATTTAGAAAAGCTAACAACTAATAGGGACTACCCTACCATTGGACAGTCAGACTCATCAAGGGTCACGCCCACCCGCTTTCCTTTGGTGACAGTATCATCTTTAGTTTTTTAATTACCTACAACACATTTATTGAAACATATACAACCAACTTCCTTAATTAGTTCGTTAATCACAGGATCTTTCACGTAATTTATCTCACAGACACATATACAATTCAAATAAACCTTGAGTAAAATAAATTTATTTATTATATTGGAAATTTATTACAATTTCCATCTTTTCGACCCTGCGGAAGATATACAAAATTCCATGAGGGTATTCTGCCCACTAAGATTCCACCCTTGTAACTAGTATTAGGGTTCAAGGATCCCATCTTGGGTCACAAAGGGGCTCATCAGATTCTAGGAGTAATGCAAAATTTATGGCCAAAGTCCCCCCCCCCCCCCGGCATCCACATTTCCTACTGCTCAAGACTATCCCTATGGACAGACCTTTCCACTATGGAGTTAGTCTAAGCCTCTCGAAGCAATAACCATGACCCCCTTGGAGTAGGGTCTCGCAGCTAGCTTGGGGGTAGCCTAGTGCGATCTTTCATTTTATCATGTTTGTTAATGTTTTTAATCAAAGATCTAGATTCTAGCAAACACAAATAATCATTTCAAACATATATCAATGATACAATGACAATCACACCATCGTACAGCTCACAGCTTCACATAGCCAAGGTAGACCTTAACCTAAGGTAACTTTACAATCTAATGAGGATTCTCCTCCCCATACGGAAGTGTTGAGTACATCTCTTTCAACTTTGTTATGCAAGGCATAAATTTCCCGCTTAGTGCTAACTTACCCAACATAAGCGATACCATGGCATAAACTATTTATAAAGAATATGCAATATTCCTCCATTTTAATTTTTGGGGGTTTGTAGGTAATACGATAGACTAGAAGGGTCTAAGTTGTTCTTCTTCTTTTTTTAATTCTGTCCAATATTTTCTTAACGTTGAGTTGTCCTAAGAAATAGTGGATTTCCTTTAATTGGTACCTAGAAAAATACGGCAATGATAACCTAACAAATAGACTTTTACTTTAACTAATCTCGAGTGCGCATATAGTCCTTTACTCATTCCATGCAATGCAATAGAAATTATTTTTGTGTGCTAACTAATGCATAGTTTGCAATTCTATTTTATCACATAGATCGTTCTGTAACTAAGTTCTTTGTTTATGCAACCATCTACACAATTACCTAATAGTTTAGTATCTAGTATAGTTTTTCTACTTCATAACCTATACAATATCCACCTGCAACTATTTCTATCATGATTCTATGGATTATAATCTTAACTAATCTAACTACAAACCATGGTAGTAGTTATCAATTTATGCATGCACTAATGCACATTCTAGATGAAAGTTGTCATTTCGTGTAAGTGTAAATACAGAAGCCAATATTTTTAGTACTTGATTTTTATATGGATGCTATCCATGTAATCTAACAAGTAGTTCATATACCATTTAATGAAAAAGCTAACATTTTATGTAAAATTTCAGCAAAAACCTTATTATTTTATGTGGAAATATGAAAACAATAGCCTATTAGTGAGACACGAGTAACCTAGTTTGGCACGACGACATTGGGAATTTTGTCTTTGCTTGAAATAGTGTTCACCACACCCAATGTTCCATTTTGGTAATGGCAACTCCAGCAACCTCAGGCACTCCCATATCTCTGGCAATATCCATTCCTTGGCCGGTTGCAGTGGTTCTCATGGTCTTTGCACCTCATTGCTTTTGAAGCCATCATCGAGAGAGTGGGGTTGAGAGATAAAGAAGGAGGGTTGAGCGTGAGAGAAGATTGCCTAGTCAATGATCGAGAGAGGAGGGTTGAGTTAACTCTCTCTATCACTAACTCTCTATTCCCACTAACTCCCTCTCTCTCTCTCTCTCTCTCTCTCTCTCTCTCTCTCTCTCTCTCTCTCTCTCTCTCTCTCTCTCTCTCTCTCTCTCTCTCTCTCTCTCTCTCTCTCTCTCTCTCTCTCTCTCTCTCTCTCTCTCTCTCTCTCTCTCTCTCTCTCTCTCTCTCTCTCTCTCTCTCTCTCTCTCTCTCTCTCTCGGAGTATCTTCCTACTTTTTTTTTTGAGTAGAGGGCATGCCTTTATATAGGCAGAAGTGAGTACATGCTTTCTCTCCCTTCCCTTCTCTTTCTCCTCCCTTTTTGGCCATAATAGCTCCTTCACTCTCAGTTTTAGAGTGGGAGTTTTTTTTTTGTTTTTTTTAACATGTCGTAGATGATGATGATGATGATGATGATGATGATGATGACGACGACGATGACGATGACAATTATGCCTGCGGCCTATTTGGCAATTGGATTCAGGAGGCGCCCTTTATGGTGGCCGATGGCGACGCTTTTCTTCTTTTAACGTTAATTATAACATTAGTTTTATAACATTTATAATAAGTAACTTATATAATATATAAGTTATACAACATTAATACTAACCTTACTAACTTATTAAACTTACTAACATATTAACTAACTAACTTATAACCTTATAAACTAACTATCTTACTAACTAGCTTACTAACTTATAGACTAACTTACTAACTTAGTATCAACTAACATTTTTGTCTTAACTAACCAAAAATTATTAGTGTGGAGGCACGGGGGGGATGTTACATAGATGTACTATTCTCATCCCAAGAATGTACATCAAAGTCAAGTAAGTGCTTGAGCCATTAAGGCTCAATTTTTGGTGGCAATTTTCAATTTTGGCATTGATTTGGGCAGCCATTAGTGGCTAGGATTCAAGCAAAACAGCTTGGCTTTGGATGCTTGGAAAGAGATATTGGTACATGGTTTTGTTGTATGCAAGCATAGGGCTTAAGCAAGGGGCCAACTTGTCAAGTTGGGGCCTTAGAAAAAACTTTGCTTATGTTTATAACAAAGAAAAGAAAAGAGAGAGAGACTTGATGGTTTGCAAAGTTCGTGATGTCTATGGACTTTACCATTGGTCCAAATGTATGTAGAGATTGTTTATGCTAAAAACAACTTCTATTGATGCAATATGGTCCATTAGGATACTCATGCCATTTTTGCATGTTTCTTTATGTTCTAGAAGCCACATGGAATCTATCATAAAAGCCTTTCTATGGTCTTTCTATAAGGTTCAAATATTAGCCAATAATGACTAGTTCATAGTCATAGGCTCTAGATTACCCTAGGCTTTATATTGCACTCATATTTTGATGAATTCTTCATCTTCAATTATTTTTCATGTTGTTTTATGCTCACTTTGCAAAGATTGTGCAATATAAAATTGATTTTTGAAGGCAATTTTAACATACATGATCTTTGATGGATGTTCTATGCTCACAAGATAGTTTGAATACTTGGGCTAGCTTGCAAAGAATTCATATGCATTTGGTAGTGCTAAAATATCATTTTTGAATCATTTTATAATAGTTTGATATTTGGATAGCTATCATTTGGCTTTGTGGGACATTCTATTTGTAGTCCATTGTAGTTGAATATATTTTACCATTTTTAATGTGCAGGTGTATGCTTGTCAACTCACATTGCCTGGGAGTTTGGATACTTTCAAGACTAACATTAGTAACTTCATACCTATAGGTGGTCTTACAGATGTGAATAAAAACAATAATGTAGGCCTAAAAAGTTCCAATGCATTTATGGTGAGAGGACAGTCAAATACTAGGGGAAACTCTCGTGACAAAGGCAAGTCAAGAAGCAAGTCACACAACCAAAAGGATGTGGAATGCTAGTTCTAAAATAGGAAGGGACACATAAAAAAAGGTTTAGTTGAGATCACAACCATCAACTCCTATTTGTGATCATTGTGATTCATTTTATATGAAAATTATCAAGATTGAGTCCCTTAATCATTATTTAAATCAAAATAATTCCTAAAGGACTTCGCATGCCACCTAAATACATAGATATTCATAGATATGATAAATAATAAACAAGTAATGCTTCAACAACAATTGGCAACTATTGACGTTCTTGCAGTTAAGGTGCAATTGTCAATTGCAATTGCTTTGGTTTTAACTATGGTTTGCGATACTCTCATTAAGCCCCTAAGAGCTCAATGGTGGAGACAAGAAAGAAGGTGAAAGAAGAAGAAGAAGAAGAAGAAGAAGAAGAGTAATGGAAATAATAAAGAAGAAGGTGAGAGGGAAAAAGGAGGAAGGAACTCTTGCTTTTATCCAAATTTGTTTAAAGCATCGGATAAGGCATTTTTGTACAATCTAAGAAGCCATGTTCTATTCCCATGGACAAATTCTAGATATCTAGCTCTGCTCATATGAGGTGCTATGAGCATGCCAAATAAATAGAAAAAAGTAGAACAAAAATCTATTGCTTTGTGGCCTACTCTTAGGGTCATCAATACACAATACTTATACTTCACAGACTTGGGATTAATAGATTCCACCTTGAGCCTTAAGCCTTCACCTATTATTTCTATTACTCTCCTTCTTCTATGCATGTATACCTTTTTTTATTCATCCATTATCATTCCACACTTGAGTGGACACTTGAAGCTTTGTGACAATTATTTTTCCCTTGGATTCTAGTCAAAGACTCTTCAATACAATTGGATTTATTTGAATGATAGTTACCTTTATCAAATGTCTCATATGTAGTGTTGATCATACTTATTGGTTGGATGTTCATACAAAGACGTCCTTGTTTTCCTAATTCACCAAAACTTTGCATTTATCATTGCCATGAGATTTTGCACATGTATTCACATACATTTTGATCGACTATCATTTTTACATTACACATATAGTGGATCACTATGTGCATGTTCACACATACCTCTCTTACATTCTTAAGTGTGTGTGTTCTCTCACAAGCTATTCCTAGTTGTGTGCATTGACATTCATCTTTCATACTCATCACCTGATCATCTCTTATGTGCATGCATGTCTTGTACCTGTTGCCTCTGACTTCCTCTTCTCATCACACAACTCTTTCTAAGCATTCACATGGATTCTTCTACCCACATTGCTTCAAGCAATCATTTGCATACATCCATGTGCTATTACATGCAACACCTAAAAGGCTCATAGCTTAGTCTTTATGTATGGTTGATCAAATGTTTGATTTAATAAAGATGCAAAAGGGTGAAATTGGGATTTTTGGGAAAGGGTGGTTGAGGAGGTTGGTTTGTGCCTCTTTAATTGCCCTCCTCCTTCTTTCCCAAAATCTATTTGTCCATCCTCTCTTCTCTCTCATATACTTATGTAGAAATTATGGATTCTTGGTGTGTGCATTCGAAGGGAGAAGCCACCTGATCTCATCTCTTGATCAGTGTGGGTGTGCCTTGGGTCTTTTGTGTGTATGTATTCATGGAAATGGAGGTGCATTTGTAGGTTTCATGGTGAAGATCTTAGCTCTATGCATATACTTTGATGCATGGTTACCTAGGTTTTGTGTTCATTCAACTACTAAATCATCTTGACCAATAAACAAACCATGAGAACATACAAGAACCCAACTAGATCGAGTATGAAGTAGATGAGCCATGCAAAAAACTAGAATAACCTCATGGATCAAAATTTTGCAAACTATTTTACAAGATAAGTCTGTCAAAATAGAACCATCCACCAAGGAAAAAGATAGGCTTGATAAATAACATGGATTTTATCTAAAAATATCTACAACACTTAGTATCCTCTCTATATCTGAATGAGCCAGCAATAATAAGTGACATCATCCCATCCTCCAATAACAAGGTGACTCCATATAGGATCATGGATTGATGGATCACTACAAATACAAGAATGAGACATGTGATCCAACATAGAGTGAATCCTCTAAATCAAAGAGCTCAAAATCGTGACTTGCCATATAATCATATTTGTACAACACTTTGGATAACTAAAGTGATAATCGTAGTAGTGCTCTCTAGAGATGGTAAAATCATCCAAAAAACTATAGAATCCATTAAACCCACGTGGATCAACTAGAAGAGATGCATTTTATAGACTTATAGAAATTATATAGTGCAGCCGATAGAATCTAAGTAAGGAGTAGATAATACATAACAAATATGAGAAGAATAGAAACTACTTTAATTTCAAAAAAACTAATACAAAGATGACTCTATCCACCCGTGTGAAGCTTAAATGGTGATCTATAAAAATGATAGGCAAAGAGCTTAAGGCTAGTTGGAAGAGCTCTAATTAGGTGAAAGATAGATTGATGATGGCTTTGGAGGGGTCTTCCTTCTATAGCTCGAGAAGATAGTCTAGTCGGCCTATCCAATAATATTATGAACCTTCCCTAGTTGGCCAAGGAATATTCCCTTTATTGTGAGGCTAAGGTGATGTCCCCAACCCCCATCAGCAGGAGGGCCATTGGCCCCCCCTAAGATCCCCCATCCAGGGGCTACTTCCATGGCCCAAACTAGGGGTCCTTAATAAGTCCCATACATCACAACTCGATGCATTGTGCCTCAAGTTGCTACCAACATAATTACTCTACCTAACCTAAAGGCAAGATCCACAAAGGTCACATTTTTGCCATCCAATCACATAGACCTCATTTGATATACAAGTTAGGACCCAACCAATGTCTATGCTTACACATAGCTTCTCCCCGTAATGGAGGCCTTACAACTTAGTGCACCATGGATCATCACTAGTACCTTATGAGAATGGAACATTGAGCACATCTAACACCCCCCACAATGTCCAAATTTATATCATTGGTCCAACATTGAGTCTTTGAAGATGAACTTGAATCAAAGCCTTTGTAAGAGCTTTGGTGAAGATATTTGCTCCATTCTCCTACATTGGATAGTAGACCAAGTCTATTATCCCATTCTCGATCAAGTCACACACACAATGATACTAGATCTCAATGTATTTGGGGTGTGCATGAAAAATTGGATTTTTGGAAATAGCAATGCAAGATTGACTGTCACATCTTAGCACTGTTGGATCTTTATTTGGGGTGTGCATGAAAAATTGGATTTTCTGCTAACTATCACATCCTAACACTATTGGATCTTCATCTTGTACTTCCATAGTTCCAAAAATTGGATTTTTGGCAATAGCAATGCAACTCTAACTATCACACCTTAGCACTATTGGAACTTCATCTTGTACTTCCATATGCCCATAAGATCCTCCCCTTAACCATACCGCTTCACATGCAACAAAACAAGTTGCCTTGTGCTTTGCTTTAGTAGAAGGAAATGCCACAATTGGTTGCTTCTTACTAATCCAAAAGAATATTCCTGAACCTAAATAGAAATAATCACCAAAAAGTGGTTTTCTAGAATCATTGTCACCTACCCAATCTAAGTCAGTTTTCAACAAGAGCACTTCCGAAACTATATGTGATACCATAGTCAAGAGTTTCCTTCAAGTATCTAAACACCTGCATCCCAGCTTTTCAATGACGTTCGCATGGTTTGTTTGAGAACCTGCTCAAAACACCAACAACAAAACTAATATTTGGCCTAATGTTACTCAAGTAGATGAGGTTGCCAACCAACCTCCTATACCTATCAATGTCTGCTAGTGCTAATGTATCCTCAATGGATAACTTTATATTAATCTCCATAGGTGTAACTATCTCCTTATACTCTGTCATGCCAAATAGCTTTAAGATCTCCCATGTATACTTATTTTAAGAGATGAAGATTTCGCCAAAGATTTCAATCCCCAAACAATAGTGTAACAAGCCCAAGTCTATCATTTCAAATTCAGAGTTCAAATAATTTCAAGTCTATTGGATCATATCTTCATAGTCACATGTAATAAGAAGGTTGTCTTTATATAGGACAATCACTATAGATCTTTTCACCATCCCTATAAACATACAAGTTAGCATCTGGGGTATATATTTTGAATTCAAGCCTAAAAAGAATTTATCTATCATCTCATACTATTCTCTAGGAGCTTGTTTCAGCCCCTGTACAATGCCTTCCTCAGCTTACAAACTTTGTTGTCAGAATGGGAGGCCTTAGTCCCTAATGGCTAAGCCATGTACATCTCCTGCTTTAGATGTCCATTCAAGAACATTGATTCAACATCCATTTGGTAAACTGGCTACTTCTTAAGAGTAGCCACTGCAAGTATTATATGAACATTGGTCATTCTAGTAGTTGGAGAAAATGATTCTTGAAAATCAAATCCTTCAACCTATGAAAATCCCTATGCAACTAATTTGGCTTTCTGCTTTTCTAAGTTGCCATCAGCATTGTACTTTACCTTCCACAAACCCACTTGGTGCCAATAATATTCTATTTTCCTATCAATCCATTAGCTTCCAAGTATCATTCTTCATTATGCTATCATACTCAACTATAGATTCTCTCCATGCTAAATCAGCAAGTGCTTCTTCTAAGACTTCTAGCTCCTTTAGTTCTCTCATAATCTCAGCCACATCAAGGCCATATTGACTATGTAAGCAGAAGCCTTCTTTTGCTCCGCTATTCTTAGAGACCTCCTTGGTCCATCTATCTTTTTTTCGATTATGGAAGGCATAGGATTATTATGATCATATAGCTGCTTCACCCATCGCAACAATGGCTTTTTCAGTGCCATGATTGCAGGTTGGTGAACTTTTTCCTCCTCATCTAAAGATGGTGCTTACTCCTCCTTGAGGGTAGGGGGAGGGACAACTCTTAGGATATGTTCATAGCAAACTACTACTTTGCTAGATGATAAAGTGGAACTTATATTCTCCTCCTCCACTATATGTGGTTGCTCCTTGAATACCACATCACGACTCACTATGATCTTCTTTGCCTCTTGTCATACAATTTATAAGCCTTTTTCTCATCACTATAACCCAAGAAGATGCATTTTGTGCTTTTGGGTTTAACTTGTTTCTATTATCATTTGGAACATGTACATAACATTCACATCCAAAAGTTCTAAAGTATGAGATAGATGCTCTCTTACCAAAATAGGTCTCATGAGGAGTTTTGCCCTTAAGAGCCTTGTATGTCTCTGATTCAAAATGTAAACTACAATATTAATGGCTTCTACCCAAAACTAATTAAGTAGTCCCTTTTTCTTAAGCATGCACCTTGCCATTTCCACAATGGTGTGATCTTAGTATTCAATAATGCCATTCTATTGAGGTGTATGAGAGGCATCATCAATTGGTGCTTAATCCCTTTGCTCTTGTAAAAGTCTTCAAAATCCTTTGATTTGAACTCACTACCACCCCATCAGTTCTAAACTTCTTCACACTTTGCCTTGTTACATTCTCAACAAGTTTTAGCCATTCTAAGAAAAATAGAAACTACTTTAATTTCAAATGAACTAATACAACAATGACTTATGAACCTTCCCTAATCAACTAGAGAATATTCCCTTTATCATCATGCCAAGGATACTACCCTCAAATCGCCACTAAGAGAGGATCTAGCTCCCCCTAAGACCCCGATGCCACTTCTGTGACCCCCAGACCCCAAAATAGGGGTCCTAATAACTCCCGTGCCTTACAACTTGATCCATTGTGCCTTGAGTTGCTACTAGCATAACTACTCTATTTGACCCAACGGTTAGATCCACAAAAGTCAACTTTTTCCATCCAATCACATAGACCTCATCTAATATACAAGTCAAGATTCAACTAGCGTTTGTGCTCACACATGGCTTCTCCTCATAATGGGGGCCTTACAACTTAGAGCATCATGGATCATCGTTGGCACCTCACAAGGGTGGTATATTGAGCATATCTAACAAGACTTACATGACACAATGCACCAAATATATCATTATAACCTCTATAGATAGGCCATGCATGCCATTGCATGACCAAATCAATAATAACTATACAGTGTCAAGGGGATATGTGTCAAGTCACTACCATTGGGATTCAAGAGACTAGATAGGAGAGGTGAAAGAATCAAGATGAAATCAAAAGATATTGAATAAACTCTTGAAGAAAACTTTGTACATTGTAGTAGTAGACACAGATTATAAACTTTGTATTTAAGATAATGGCTCGAATAAAACTTTAACAAGATGATAGCTTAAACACACTGTGCAATCTATAATCTCTTTACTACAATAGTATGTTGAAAATACAATGCTTTTGTCATTGACAAAAAATAACCCAAAATGCACAATAGATAAACCAGATGTACTTTAGCTCGCTCTCCTATCAAAATCTTATGAGAGCAACTCTATTACAATTGTAAAACCTTTCAATTTAACACCTATAACAATAGGTATCTCTTCATGCAAATTTGTCCCAAATTTAGTATGCTTGAGCAAGCCTTGCTGGGCTAAAGTGTTGGGGGTAAAGGCGCCTCCGCCTAGCCGCTCGTGTATTACTACACTGACAGTACCCGCCACTGCACACTGCAGGTGGCAGGTTTCCGTCACAATCACTTATTCTTTATTCTTTTAGTGACAGTTTGAATAAAGGAAGGCTTGGCCACACATTGTGGTTGTTGGAGTTCCCACTTTGAGTTTCTCTCTCTCTCTTGCTCTTGCTCTCCATTTGACATAGCTCTCACCGCCAAGCTTCTTCCTCCTGGGTTCTACTTCCCTTTCAACTGGTATCAAAGAAAAGGCATTGGAACTTGCCCGGCATTCTCTTTTGCCCAGATTTGAAGAGCTTCAACTCAAGCTTCAATGGCATCCATGGCACCTTCATTTGCAAGTATGTTTTGATCTCCCACCTCCTCCCTGATCTTCTCGGCCTTCATTCCGCACCTTGCAAGGCTATATTGGAGCCCGCTAATCATTTCCAAGTGCTCAATAGCACTATTGAAGACTCCCCAACCCCCATAAGCAACCAACACAAAATGTGGTGCATTTTTAGGGGGCTAGGTTGATCCACTTTTGGCATTTCCAGCTTCCCGACATTGATTGCAAGCCTTTCGATCATCTTCGGACTCCCCGATATTGGTTCTTGGATTTCGGTGATCTATATAAGTGCTTCCACCTTCAACCATTGCTATATACATAGTCCCAAGACTGTCAAAAACAGGGAAGCACTTGACATTTGATGTTTGCAATTTGAATGATCATACCGATGTATTTGGAGATTGTCAAATGCTTTTTTTTTTGTTTCGGAATGCTTTTGAACTTGGATTAGGCTTCATCTTGGTCATCATTCACTTGCATTCGGATTGATTTAAGATGCTTTGGATCGGTTTATGCCTATTATCACTACTTAACATTTAGGCCTCTTGCATTTATGCTTTGGTCAGATATAGCTGCCACTTGGTTTGCCCATGCATGATAGCCACTTGGAACTTTGTCTTTGGATGTATTTGAGCATTTTGGACCTAGTAGTCATTACATTTGGTTGTCAATTACATGTTATTTAAATGCTTTCAGGCTTATGCTTTACGGGTTTGAGATAGCTTGGGATTTATGCTCCGGATGTACCCTACTGGGATTTGGAATGTCTGATGCTATGTACTCGATGTATTTGAGCGTTGCTTGCTCTATTTGCATCTGACTTTACTTCCTGTGGGAGCCTCTTGTATTCGAATGTACACAGAGTTTTACTCACGCTTGAGCTTGAGCTTGTGGGACAGTTACATGCATTTGCTTTCTTGAGAGCTTTATGTTTGCAGTTAGCCTGTAGTGGGCTGATTTGATATGCCTATTGGGGCATGCACCTATCTTTGTCGCAGGTTTGTCAGTTTTTTATCCATCTTGGATGGTTACGCATTGAGCTTCTTGCTCTATCAGTTGTGTGTGTGCTTGGTCTCTTCTCTTACCCCGAGACCCATTACATGCATGACTTCTAGACCTATGAGATGTATCTTGCATGCTGACAGGTTATTGGTTTGACAATCCTTGGTACCTTCTTGCCCCTTGACACTCACTGTTGGATGTATCTTGCTACTTGGCAATTGTAGTGACATATGTATCAGTGATTGCTTCACTTTGGGACAATTTTACATACTGCTGTAATTTATTCTAGCAAGCTGAAATCTGCAGATTTCAAGCACTTGTATGAGGGTAATGCTTATTGTTTGATGTTATCTTGGTCATATTTGGTGGACAGGTGGTTCTCTTGGTGATATCCACTCTTTCAGCCAGTTTTAGCAGTGGTTTTAGTGCATTTTCTGCTAATTATAGCAACCTGCAATATTGCATTTTTGCTTTGATTTGGGACAGTGTGGCTGGTCATCTGAAAGACACAGCTCTCTTTAACATTGCCAAGTTGGATGGTACCAACTATGAATCACGTGCCTACCTAACAATTCCCTAATAGCACGTTTTAGTGGTCTCTGGGAACTATCCTAGATGGCTTCGTCCGGCATCACGAGAATGCACAGGATCTATCGTCTAGGTTTCCCGGAGTCCACCCCGTAAGGGAAGGTACCAATCGTCCCCACGAGGATCAACCTGCAAGCTCGGCGTCCTAATTTGACAACTAAGGTCTTGATGCATCAGCTAGCTCCATCGGAGGTGTCCCACAAGGGCTTCTTGTCCGATTGGAGTGATCGTAGTTACCATTGGTTCATGGAGTGCAACATTTTTTTCCAACAACTAGTTAGGATTCAGGGAACCTTAATGGAGTTCTGGCATAGCCGTTGTACCTTTCCCCTAAGATAATTATTGATCAAGGTTTTAAGACCCGACCCTAGGTAAGTCAATGCTCGGCTCTACCTAATTTCTCCTAGTTAACATTTCATTCAATCTCTTGAAAGAAGCTCCCAACTTACCACAACCACCCATCTGTAGGATGAATTCGTCAGGGATCTTGCCCACGCGCTTTTCACAAATGGTTTTCTTTAGTTTTCTAATTACCTATCACATTAAGTTATGGCATATAAATGCAGCTTCGTTAATTAACCCGTTATCATAGGTTCCTTTGTGTAATTTTACGACACAACACAAAGACAGAGAAAAACAATCTTTTGGCAAAATATATTTATTTATTATTTTGCAAAATTTATTTACAATGCTTTTTCCCTTCTGGCTATGCAGAAGGTAAAACCTCCATATCGAAAAATCCCTTCTATTTGTGCAGAAGAAAGCAAACCCTCCAAGATTTCCATCCCTTCACTAGTACTGGGGACTCCAGGATCCCATCCTGATTCGCGTGAGGGTCAGGCAGTTCCTAGGAGCGATCGAGAGATTTATGGCCAGAGTCCCCTTGCATTCCCGCCTCCTCTTACCTAATGGATTCCTCACCGAGCGACCTCTCGCCATCGGGGCCGGTCCAAAGCTCCTCGTGGTGGTACAAAACATTCCCCCTTAGAGTAGGGTTCCGCGTCTAGCCGTGGGGGAGGCATAGCACGATCTTTCATCTTATTATCCTGATTATATATTTACAATCAGATCTAACTGCTACAAGCACAATTAATCATTCTTGTGCAACCATCAATACATGCACAAACTTAAAAAAAGAAACGGCAGCAAGTGTTTTTAGCATAGGAAGCAGCCCCACCCAATTCTAGGGTTTCTCTTTTAAGATCCCACCTTATTCTTAGGGTTTCGCTTCCTACTTGCAACTCTTTTTTCCGGATCCACAAGTTATTTCGTGAATTTGAAGTCTATTTTATCATTATGAAAACTTGGTATTTTCGTCCTAAAAGATAATATGGGCATTTATACCTATGGTAGGCAATTCATGTGCTACCCTGCCCTAACCCACACTTAGCAAGATTTCAAATGCTTTTCCAAGTCTGTTTAGACATTAGAATTTGTATCGACAAATTATTATCAATGTCCAATAAGTCTTACAAACTTTTGATATTTATTTAATTTTATGATATTGATAGTTTCAGGGTTGTCAAGTATTTCATAGTTGTTTTTGCTTCAACATCCTCGATATTTTAGGTAAGGTTTTCTCATTGATTCATATGTGGGTCGACTCATGATACTGACACTCTTGCTAATATAACCATTAATATTACATTGTGTGTGTTTTCAGTAAGAAATTAATTTTTATTTTATTTTGCTCATATTCTATGGTTTAATCGACGATGTGCGACCATTTGTCGAACTTTCAACATTATCTAAGAAGATCAATTTTCATTTAGCTATGTCATAAATGCAATGCTAATTCTTTTTCTAAAAAATTTATTCTAAGCAATGTAAAAATCATAAGTGTAATTTTTATTTTATCTTTTAGACATCGAATTATATTACTGCACACCTTATTTATGCGCGTCTAGTATATATTTTCTTATACAATTTTCTGTTGATTTAATGCATTGATTATTTCATGACATTATCTAAATGATTTTCTATAAATTATTATAAGACTCATATATGTTTGTTTATCATTAGCAAAATGAAATAGTGATAGTCACTTTCATGAAAAAATTATAAAATATTCCCTTCCCCAACACCATCTACCTCTTTTCGTTATTATAATCACATACATCATTAACGAAATAACAATAAATATCATGAAATAAACCATAATTACGATATTTTCTTCATGATAGGCATATAATCTTTTTTCAAGTGAAAGAGTCTTTTCACTGAATAGTTTATTATTATATTACTTAAGCCATTTTCCTAAGCGGCAGTTCATATGCATCTTCTTTAAAATGCATTTATAATCATTTAAAGCCAAATATAGCAATAAGCTTATAAAACTTTTTTTTTCCCAAACCGACAAGATGTTACCTCTATTAGGTTTGTAGTAACGGGGGTTTCACCAATTCCTACCGCGTTATTTTCTCCATCGACAGCGTTTCTTGTTTCTTTTGCTTCAAATGGGCTTCTTGAATTTTTGCGACCTCGTGGAGCCATGGATGTTAGGCGAAATTATCGTGGTAGCTCAAGGAGAGTTGGTGGTCATCTAGAAAAATTTCGCCAACGTTTTGCTTAGCGATATGGCTGTATGGAAGAAAGGTGTAACAGGGGGTAGAGAAAATGGAAATGAGGTAGAAGAGGGGCATTTTCCTTTTTCAAGGCTCAAGCTAGAATGGAAAAGAGATGTAGAGAAAATTTTCCATCATCAGGAGGTCTTCCTTCTTGCTTTCTTTGTGAAGAAGAGGGGTTGTATTTATAACCATGAGGGGAAAGCATGCAGTCACTCATTCTTTTGGCTAGTTGTCAAAAGCTAAGTAAGCTTGATAAAAAATGCTTTTTGATTGCCTACCTGTTGGATGGTGGCATAGAGATGATTTTAAAATGCTTTCTCTCCCTCCATGCATAAAAAACGTCATGATTTATTGCATATTTTTTCAAAAACATCTTTTTTTCATCAAAAATACTTCATCTGGTAGTTTTTGGCCAAGTTACCTCATGACTTATCTAGTTTATAAAGTCATGCTATACTCTTTGATACTTAACTTACTCAATATCATGCTCGTTCTTGTGTGTTCTTTGTCTATCGATTAATTTTTCTGATATAGTACCGAGGCTCCCCATGGTGACTTACTTGGCCAGATGTATCCCTGGTCTAATAGCTACTTGAGTTGTTCTTTTAGCTCAATGGCTTCAGGAATTAACATTCTGTAGGGCAGTTTTGCGACGAGGGCAATGCGTGGAATGAGTTGAATTTTGTGATCTACTTCCCTTGCTGGTGGGAGCTCTGTCAGGTCTTCTGGTAAAACATCCGCATATTCTTTTAGCCAAGATGGTTGATCCTTGGCTTCACTATCCTGCTCAGCCTTGTTGAGTTTAATTAGATAGAGGGGCAATCCTTTCTTCAGTCTTTTTACTATTCGAGAGGTTTTAGCTAGTTGAATCTTAGGGTTCCCTACTTCTCCCCATGAGTGGCTATTTGTTCTCCCTTTGAGTTTTGGAATGTGATTTGGCCCTTTCCGCAATGGATATGGGCATTATTTGGAATTAACCAATCCATTCCTAGCATACATTCATAAGCCCCAAGGTTCATAATTTGGAAGTTAATTTTGGAAGAATTGCCACCCAAGCTAAATTTGACCTTGCTTCTTTGCCCTTTGCTAACTCCACAAGTAATCTAGGTGCAAGAGTAGTGTTTATGCCTAGCCTTTTTGCACATTTTGGTGATACGAAAGAGTGGGTACTTCCACAGTCGATTAAAATTCAAAAGGGTTTACCTTGATAATTTCCTAGTGTTTGAATCACTGAGAACTGGTGATATGGACCCTTGTTATTGAGAGTGGCATGTACTCTGGCTCTTTCCATATCAGATTCCATTGTGGGATCTTTATCATTAATGTCCTCCTTTAGGTTTATTCCAACAACCTTTCCCCTAACATCTTGGTCTTGCTCGAGGCGAAACTGACCTTGGCCAAAAGCTTCAGGCATTGCCTCTTGAAATGTCATGGTTCCTTGCAATAAAAGCACCTTGGAGTCTCATTGCTCGTTCCTGTGGGTATAAAGCTTCCCACGCCATTTGATTTGGTCTTCTTTGTCTTGTTTGGTTAGTACTACCCTTAGGCTCTTTTTGCATAACCTTGGAAGTTGCCCTTGTTCTAATTGTTTCTTTTCCAATTTTTTGCATTTCTTGACCTTTGTTCGATCTCCTAAACTATTGGAGTTGCTCGAATCAATGCATCCTATAAATTCAATGGTCTCATTGATACAAGATGCATATTCAGGGGCAGATTTAGACCATTGCAAAATTTAGATACTTACTGTGAAACATCTATCATAGGTGCATATTTTTGAAGTGTTATGAATTTGGAGTAGTAGGCTTCTAAGTTTAGGCTTAACTGCTTTATATTAAAGAACTCGTTCATCTTTTGGGATTGATATGTGGGCTAAGATATCTCCCATGCACAACATCCTTAATCTTGTTCCAAGTGATAGCGCTTGTGGATGTTCTTTGGTCCTTACACCACTATTTTCACCAAAGATGGGCATCTCCTATGAGTTTTGATTTGGCAATCATGGCTTGATTTGATGATGCAATCCCTATAGCATTGAAATAGTCTTCCATAGATTATTTCCATGTTTCTGCTTCAGTTGGGATGTCCTTCCCTTTACCATCAAACTCTAGTGGCTTGTACTACTTGAGAAGAAATTTCTTCTCTTAAGCTTCTGTAGTATAAAGATTTGAGGTGACGTTCTGGGGAATTATGCAATTTTGTGATCAATTTTCTTTCCCAACCATATTCAAAAAAAATGTTTACTTTCTTAATCTACCTCATTAATTTAGGAAGGAAATTATGTACTACTTGTCCTTCCGATAATGATCAGGGTTTACACTTCAAAAGAGAGTTTTAATTTTAATCAGAAAAAAAATCACATCAGAGTAATAATATCTTTCCATTATTTCTGATTATCAAGGAGACAAAGGGATGGACAAAAATAATTCTTTACGTCAATAGGAAGGGAATACATTATTCGAGTGGTTTGAGCACTCATATTATTCTTGGGAAAGGTTCTTCTACCACAATCTAGGCATGGCATTCCGATACATCCATCGCATAATAATTAGAATTCTGAGAATAGATATTCAAAAATGTATATTTCAGGGGAAGATCAGGTAATCCATCTTTCTTATAGTTGCAACACTTGGGGCATCCTACAACCATGACTCGATCAGCCAGTATAACCCTTGTAACCTCCTCATAGATGTACCAATTTAATTTGACATGTCGCCCTCTAGTGAACATGTTTGAGTTTACTCTAGCCTCATAGAATAAATAAATCTTGGCAACCTTAAGGGCTTCCATCCACCTTAGCCTCTTTAAATTATTTTGGAGGTAAGCAAGACGGTTTGCATCAACGTAACAATACCCTCCACTTAATATCTATTGCCTTTCGTAATATACAGAGGTGAAGGATTGTATATCTGATCTAATATTTGCATCATTTGGTTTCTCCACAGATGAAACTAAAGGAGTACATTGCTAACATAAACACAACTTGTAAAATCAAGAATCGTTCCCAAGGTTCGTCTTTCTGGCAGAAATCAAGAACATATATTAACAAGAGAATATTTTCACTATTTAAGAAAAATATATTTTATGTTATAAATATAACTACTTTTACTTACTTACGTCATGTCCTATAGCAATGTGCACTCTGATACCAACTATAACGTGCCCTCCTGAGCTTTCCTTGGTGGTACGTTCTTAGTAGCCCATCAAGAGATGTCCTAGGAAGTGTCGTCCAAGATTTTGATGAAAACCCTCAGAGTTTGCTAACTAGGCTCGCTTGAGTCTACCCCACACTGGAAGTTTCGGTCGTTTCCACGAGGATTGACCTGAGTCTTTCTGGTCAAATCTATTACTAATGGTTGATTAGTACTAGCGATTCGGGATTCCATCCCCTATAGGAATTGCTAACTGAAATGGACTTAGATTGCACTGGGTTCTAAGAGAATGGGAGAAGTATGACACTTTAATCACTTCTGCCCAGGGTTCTAAATTATGCGAGTCATGCTTTCTTGTTTCTAATGGTCCATCAAAAGTGTGATTTTTATTCCTTCTTAGGAAAGCTCTCAACTTACCGAGTCCACCCAACCATAGGTCTAGATCCGTCGGGGCCCATCCTCCCGCTTTCCTCAACATAGTGTTTTTAATTTCCTAATTACCTACCACTTTAGGTTCAACATATTAAAAACGGCTTCTTTGAATTATCTCCTAATACAAATTCGTTACACTCCTTTAATTCATGACACAAAAATAGAGTTAAACAATTCCTTCTTAATAGTTCCTTTCAGAAAAAATGACTTTTACAATGTTTTCTATTCAAAGGTATGATTCTCTCCAAGTTCCGTTCCCCAACTAGTATTGGAACTTCCATGACACATTCTGGAAATCGAGGGGTAGTTTGCACTTCATAAGAGCCTAGGGAGTTTATGACCAAAGTCCCCCTGGTATCCTCACCTCCTCCTGCAGACTAGAGTTCCCTATGACAAGACCTTTCACATCATGATTGGCCTATTGTCACTAATGCAAAACAAAAGGAAAACCCCCTTGGAGTAGGTTTTATTCATGCTGGTCTTGGGGAGGTCTAGTGCCATTAAGAACACTGCCTCAATCTAGCATTCTGTGCTTGCCAGAGTACTGCCTCAGTCGACGATCTATACTCAATCACCCATCTTTTAGCTTGGTGATTTTAGGAAAGATCAATACCTAACTTACAATCACAAACATCTTATTTTGAATGCATTAATTTTAACAAATTTATTTACAATACAAATATTTTCTTTTCAAAAATAATAACATCAAGGCAAAATCAGTGTAAGTGGAAAATTAGCATAAGTGGCAATATCTTTCGATAGTCTTCCCGGATTTTTCCTTTCTCGGGATTAAGTTAGACTAAATCTAAACAAGAATTTTATTCTTGAGAATTTCTTCTTTTGGAACAGCACTGGAGCTCCCCATGGTGAACTGCTAGGACGAATGTAGCCTTGATCTAATAGTTGCTTGAGTTGCTCCTTCATCTCAATCGCTTCCGGGATGGACATTCTATATGGTCTCTTTGCAATTGGTGTAGCTCCTGGCATTAGCTTGATTTCGTGATCGACTTCCCTTTGAGGAGGAAGTTCTGTCAGCTCTTCAAGAAATACGTCTGCATACTCCTTTATCCATGAAGGTTCTTTCCTAGACTCCTGATTTTCATCTAGCTTATTTAGCGTAATCAAATAGACAGGTACCCTTTGGAGTTTTGTGGGTCCTTGCCTGCAATAAAAGAAAATCTTGGTTAGTTTAATTACGAACAATATTCTTTGGCAATTTCATCTCAAGGTCTCTTATATATCGAGGATTAGCGTCCATGATTACCCATCTGAAGTTTTGTTCAATCAACACAAATCAAACATATTAAATCTTTTAGGGACACATTGCCTTTCTTGTACTTGCTTAGGTTCATTTTGTACAGACTCAAGTTACCCCTTGGAATTTGTGGTTAAAGATTCTTTTAAAAAGATTATATGTAGGAATTGAATAAAATCTTATTTTACAAATGGAGCTTTTATTGCCCGTTCATGGAATGGTAGCTTGCTAGCTACCTTAATTATGATGGGTGCTTGGTTGATGGTATTCGCAACTTTGTTTGTAACCCTAGTACTCGTCATTCCATTTGTAGTGATTGTGTCTGCATCGTTATTGGCAGCTCTTGATTTCGCAACTTTCATAACTTTCTTCTTCGAGGACATGGTCTTTAATTGCAAGATTAAAAAGAGGATTTTTTGCGAAGGAGATTGGGGTAATTAGATTGACAAAATTTTGATTGATGGGGGAAGGCGATCACCAAGAATTTAGAAAAATCGAGAAGAGTCTTAATTCCACAGAGAAATAGGATAGAAGGGATAGAGACTTTGATTCCAAGAGTTTGTGGAATATCCTTCTTGTCTTCAAGACAAGGGTTCCCATCCTCGTGCTTCTCTTGCCCCACTTCCTCTTACTCTATACTCTTGAGAAGGGCCTCTCCTCTCTTGCTTGCGGACTGCCCTCAAATGGCTCCCCATGCCTCGTATTTATAACTAAATTGAAGAAGAAGGGTTGTGGCCAAGAAGAAGAGCTCTTTAAGAAGAGTATCTTGGCAAATCAACAATCTAAAAGCTTTCAAGATGCAATCCAATGCTATAATTTGATCTTTGAGGTCCAGAGAGGCTTCTAGAGATGCCATGACTGATTCGCCTGGCTCTCGGATGATTTTACTTCAATCCAAGCCTCTTGTCAAAGTGAGAAGAGGGGGAGATTGCTAGAGTTAACTGTTGAATTACTGAAGGAGAATTGAGGCTTTTTCATCCAAAATCAAGAATGCCAAATTTTGGGGTTCATGGCACCATTTTTTTCTAAATGGGTTTGGTCAAATTCGACTTATGGCTCAAAACTCACGTTCACATTGTGACTTTCGTGACGGATGGCTATAGTTCTTATCAAAATGTCATGTTACGAACCTTGGACCATTTTGCTCGAGATCTTCTCTACTTAATGATTTAGAGTTCTTCAAGCCCATTTTTCAAGAAGTCAGAAAGGTTTGAAATTAATGTCGGGATATCACAACATCAAAATCCCCTATGACTTCAGTTTGCATCATATCATTTAAATAATGTTTTTGAGCATCAACCCAAACCAACATAACATGTATTTGCTAATTGTCAGAGACTCTTGAGACTGTTGATCTTCAAATTTCTTTTGTAATTGTTGTTTTTTAGATTGCTATAGCACTTTTTGCTATTGTAAGAGTTGCAAGAATATAGATTGTTGTTGTAAAAACAGTAGGAATGTTGGTTGCTAGTGCAAGAAGTCAAGATACTATTGCAGAAATTCAGAGTCCTACTCCAAGAATCTCTGAAATTTAGATCCTTCATATCACTCTGAAGCTTTCTTGATACAAAAAACTATAACATCCTCTTGCTAAGCATCCACCTCATAGAGAATCAGCACTATCATGCTTAAAAACCAATCAATGTGAATAACATCAACCATTTTTGGTACAATATAGACTCCATAAATATCCACTCTAAGTACTTCCATACTTCCAAATGCTCCAACTTCAATGATAGACTGATCAGAGTCTTCAAAAACTTTAGAAATATCAGTCTAAATTGAAACATCAACAACCCTCAATCTTTGGCAAGACCATGGCTAAAGAGCACCAATCATCATCGTCATCACTTGAACTTGAATCGAAATCTAAATCCAAAACATTTTCATATCTTTCCTTGAGCTTTTCAAATGTTGTAAGCAATCTCCCAATATGCTTAACACTTGAACAAGACCTAACTTTCTCACCTTTATGATCATCATGCCATTCATAAGCAACATGAAGAATATCCTCAAAAGAATCCAACTTCTTCCATGCTTTATCCATCTTCGAAATTTGAACCCTTCTTTGCCTGCTGGTGCTGATGAAAACTTCTTGCGACAAATACCATCAAACTCAGTGTATAAATCAAATATGCAAAAACACACATAGGATTTTCCTTCTTCGCAAGACCCATGAACATAAGAACAATTCTTTGATGTATGCCTAGACTCAAAACAAACTTTGCATCTCTTTGTCTTATCCTTTTATTTACCCATTGCAATTGATCAAATTGAAATTTTTTAACTTTAGAATTGAAAATGAAACCTAAATGCTCTCTCAATAATCCTGTGTAGGCTTCCTATAGTAGGCAAAAAATAGTGCTTCCTCTTTCTCATTAATTTAGTCGAAGTTTATTAGAGAGAGGGCATTCTTGTAATAGTGCTTACATTTTGAAAGTTCTATGTGAACAACCTATCTCTATTTTCATCCAGGATTGAAACTCTTCATGCTTCTCCTCCTGCAATCTTCTAAAACTCCTGCCATTGTTGCTTTATGTATGGTTTCTTTAATTCATGAGACTTGCTGCTAGACAAAATAACACAATAATTGTCTATTATATAAGCAATAAGGTGAAATTAGCCATGTAAACTACATCATCCTACTTCAGATAATATATCACTGCTTCCGACAATTATCATTGCTTCAGGTTGTGACAAAAGAATTCAAATTTTTGGCATCAAATAGAGGTGTTTTCTAGTTAGGCTATAAAACTAGAGATACAGGAGGGTAGCAATGATAAAATTTCATCATCTTGCTGTATGAAATGTATCACTACTTCATACAGAAAATTTAAATGTCTACCCATCAAACAAGGTCATTTTGCTAATATTTGAAATTAAAGCTATAGAGAAGCAATGACAGGGTATACACATAGAAAACCCTTTAAACTACATACAACAAATTTGTTTTTTGTCTATAAAACAAAGTCATTTTCCACGAAGCTTCACACTAGAGGTTTAGAATGATAATGATAGGATCGCCAAAATATTTCAACCCCAAATCTATGCATAATGCATAATAGGACGGAACTGCCTCATGCAAGAGAATAGACTATACTGCTTCAGGCAATGTGGAAAATACATAATGTTGTATCAAGAAATCAACCAAAAACTAAGACACAATAATATACAAACATAGAACCACACTCTATAATACTAATAATGACAAATCAGAGACAGAAATCAAAGTGTATGATGTTGAAAATAGATTAAAAATATAGAGAAAACCATGGTGCCAACTATTAGATCTCATATAATATCATAAAAATGCATCATACATCAGGTTGTAGTCGTCAATAATGATAAAAAAATGTGAGACACCCAGAACACCTCTTCAAGTCACACCTAAAAACTGCATACATAACTACACTTCATGAGGCATTTTAAGTCTACTTCATACATGAAATAGTAAAGACTAAGGTTCTAAACCATGCTAAGGGCAAACATAATGTGTCAAGCCAATGACTACCAAACCTATTGGCATGCACTCACATAGTGCACCTACACACTAACTATACCTAATGCATTAGTGCTTTATGGGCCCACCTAGGTGCACCTTGTGCATTAAAACCTACACATGAACATTCATATATCTTTACTACACCCATTGAGGCATACCATATACTAAAGTGCCCCCGAATGCATTAGGATGTGTACTGATGTTTTGAGATAGTCCATGCCCATATACATTGGTGCACTAGTTTAATACACCTTAGGGACTCACAAGCATACACATGCATGAGAGCAACACAACTAGTGCAGTTCAAGCATTAGCATCCCCTTGGTGTGGCACACCTACATTCCTGATGACTAACCATGTACACACATAAGCACATTCCATGTTAATGTATGTAGGCTGGGCATAAGTGCACCGACATTTAGGTGCAACTTAGGGCACCCAGCGCACCCACATACTAAACACCTTACCCTTGCACATTAAGCTGGTTCATATTTTTCCCTTAGAATGCATTATGGCATTTCTAGTACTTCATAGCACAACTAATTTCTTAGTACACCCAAAGTGCATATGCGTTAAGGGCTCGCACATTGCATTAACTTACTTTTCTTATATCATAGGCATATACACATGCAATCATACCTTTATGCACATAAGTGTTGCACTCACATACTTTGCAATGCATCCCACACTTGCATGCTCTTATTGTTTGCATATAGCACATGTTACATCTAAAGTACAAACACAAAATTATACCTTTAAAAATGCATAGCACCACACCAATCCACAACTACCTTTCGCATGACACCTATTGATATACTTGCAAGTTGCATGTCATCACAATCAAGCAATGTTCTTAAAAGAAGCTTAGTTTAAATCTCCTTCAAACTAGATGAAACTAGAAAAATGCAAAAACCACAAACCAACAAACAAAGTAACAAAACTTACTAACACTGATGACATCCACTACACAATCTTAACCCATGGACTTGGACTTGCACAAGGGTGCATGTGCATAAGAAGTGGTTGTGAGCTTCATACTCTACCTATCAACACAGCATGGACCCAAACTCTAATCACAATCTTGACCTAGAAAATACACATGTATGTGACCTCATTTATCACGTCATCACCCTAGTCAATTTGGAGAGCATGGGGACCACTGCAAGCACTATGGATAACTCGAGGTAATTTTGATAACTTCCAAGCCATAGTTGATAGCTCTTAGCAAGCCATGAGCTTCAATGTTTCAAGGATGACTCTCGAAGCATTACACAATGAAAGCTCATAGAATTGAAGGGACAAGGTATGCTTGCTCTCAACCACCCAACTGATCTCAACAATGACACCACGCTACAATTTGCCACTATGTAAGTAGAAATAAATAGCATCCATAGGATGTTGTTTAACACATGAGTAATTGGCTGGTCACAAGAATCTCTTTGATTTCGTACAATGAATACTATTTGACCCATTAGAGATGCTCCAGATCGGACTGCATATTGCACAAACCATCGTGACTAGGACAGGAAGCACATGGACTCATAAAGACCAAACTAAAATCCCTTTAGTGGGGCCAAATAATTAGACAAACACTGGACTCTTGCAATTTCATAGAATAATTTGAGCAAGTTTGCGAGGCAAATAACCTTGTGGATGAAGGCAAGAAGGCTCAAGCATTTGGACTTTGCCTAGGTGAAAAAGGGTGCACCTAGCTCACAAGTCCTGACGGTGTAAAGAAGGTCTCCTTTGTATTGCTAAAAGCCTCGTTTATTAAAAATTTTGCTAAATTTGGTTATAGGGACACCTCATTGTTCGGTTAATGAATGTAGACCAGCAAGAAGGGGAGAGCATGAGAGATTACATCTCTAAGTCCAAGAGCCTATTTAAACGCATACCCCTAGCAAAGAGACCCACACCCAAGGCAATTACAAAAGCCTTCATCAAAGGCATCAACAATGAAAGGATTTATGAGACCTTAGCTAAAAACTCTAAACTAAGTTTCTCTCTTATCAACAATGATGTCCTCGATGAGGCTATCCGTGTGTGGACAATAGGAATAAACAAATAATGGGATCCCATCTAGAAAGCTACATATGGCAAACAAAAATAGAGAATAAAGAGATGCTAGCATTAGTGGCCGATGTTAGAAAATAACATCAAAAGTTGATAAGATGGTAGAGTCAGTGAAATTATCAAAATCATATCGCCAATTTATGCAATGCATGCATTATCGTGGAGACCATTTCCCCTCAGAATGCTCTAGACCACCAAGAATGTGCACAAATTGTGGATGTTTTGGATGTGAAGTCACATTTTACAGAGCCCCATGAAGACTTCATGGCCCCAATTTTTCCTATCAACATTATGAACACAATGATGCTTATCCTAGGCAACCCCTGTTTGCTCCACAATTGCCTTTACTGACCCCTTTGCATCACAAAGCAACCAGTTAGGATGTTGATATCAACCCCTCTAGTATTCCTAGGGCCTTGATGCCCATTATTATGCACCCATTTATTGATGCCCTAGTCCACTTCATTGAAGATCCCCAAGGAAGAGGACAAATATACAAATCCTCTTGTCTGTTACGATGATGAAGGAAATCTATGTGAGAGTGCACAATGAAAAGAGAAAAGTGAACACAAAGAGAAGAAGGAGACAAAGAGAGAACACATTAGAGAGAAGAAACAATGTGAATGCAATGGCTGAAGGTACAAGGCTACAATAGTCATCCCCAATGCATAGCTCTACACGTTAGTGTGGGCACTAGATGGTAGAGGGGGATGAGAGAATGAGGAGGGCTAGTTGATCAAAAGGATCAATGATAGATAATGGATAATGAAAGTGGGAGGGCAAGCCACCTACATGTAGACAAAAATGAGACAAAACCCTAAATGTGGTCAAACCCTCAAAAAATAGCCAAAAGTGCACAAAAAGAAATGCACTAATATGCCCTCCATCTAAAGTTTCTAAAACATATAAAATGACAAACAAATACAATGTCAAATCTCCTAATGTCCTAGTCTAACTCAAACTAAGGCTCATAGGCAAGAGATGACCACACATTACATAAAAATGGTATATACTAAAGAAAGCATCCCTATCCCAATGCATGCTATCACTCGTGCTCAGTGCAAACTAGGGAGTCAATCTCAAGGGACCCACAATGATGAATGGGATGGCAATCAATAAGAAGAATGCAAAAAAGAGAAGAAAAAGAGTTGAGCTCAAGCTCAAGAGCAAAGGACTCACATCCCCACCCCAAACAACTATTGTTTCTAGTGTAGAGAGCGTTACGATTGCACCCTAAACCACTAAAGAGACCCTCACTAAGGATAAATCCTACCTTGATCCCATGCAACAACTTGCCGCAATCTATAAGGTAAAGGAATGGGTAAAGGTAACACAAAAAGAAATGCATATTGATCGAGCTGATGAAATCCTAAGCATTTCTACCTTGTCCCCACTATCCCTTGCCTCTCTCCTAATGAGGCCACAACAACTTGACAAAATTTCCACAGATGCATCAATCGATTTGTAGCCCCAAGGACAAGAGATTTCTCTCTCTTCTAATGGAAGTCGCTTGCCATAAGGCTATAAGAATGTTACACCTACCATTATCATAGCCCTTGCAACATTTTTGTTCCACTTGGACCTCTGCTCAAAGTAGTCCCATAGGCATTGAAAAACTAGGTGGAAAGTCTAAACCTTGCAAACTTGCCTCGAGTATACCATACTTTGCAACTTAACATCAATGTCCCTCCAACCCTCAATGCCTTAGGAATCAACACATTCTAGGAAGGAGCTGAACAACATGTTGTGCTTCTAGTAGAAACCCTTGGAGACACTACACAATGAGGAATACTAGACACTCGAGCCATTGTAAGTATCATCAATCAAAGAGTACTCTAAGCCTAAAGAAATCTACCAATTAAACCAGTGCATTTTAATTTGACTACAATTGTGTATTTAAAGTCAAACCCTTGGGAGGCTTATAGGATTGGACGATCAAAATTGCTAAAGTATAATTCAAAGTAAATTTTGTTGTTATGAACCCTACGCTATTGTGAGGAGACTCTAATGATCTGCTAATCATGCACCCAATGAACAAATACATCCCCCCCCCCCCAAAGATGACCAAGATTGGATGCACATACTTGCAACCATTGAATTTCCATTCATTGAGGAATTTGAATATCATTGGCCCCATGAATACTCGAGTCAGCAAGATTCACAACTTGCTATAGCTCTCACCATTGAACCTTTGATAGGGTCCATTTTAGCACCTTTTTTCATGATGACCCTAGCTTAATGACCACCACGTTCAAGGGCTATCCAACCCCAATAAACAAGCTCGTGTTTGCAAAAATTCCTTAGTCAATGGTGATTGTGCTTCAAAATAGAACAAATACCAATTTAAGTAACTTTGAGGAACTCATGACCAATCCCACATGGCAATGGACAAACTTGCACCAAATCCTATTTGGTGACTTCCACAACAACCTTTTCATCTTGCTAATGTAAGACCAAGGAGCTAATGTTGAGGAACTAAGTGACTTCAAGGATGCTCCGTCAATTTAGGGATATTGAATATTTTGATTCTGACTTTGTAGGTTATGACAGTAATAGCTACACCATTTAGCAAATCTGCTTGGATCCCAAGCTCTCTCAATCTGAGACTTTGCTCATAGATGCCGGGGTTGTCAAGGTAACATTCAAATTGAAATGGTAAAGTTCTAAACCACAAATAAATGGGACATTAGAGCAATAATCCATGTTCAAAACCTTGAGATATTGCTCACCGAAAGTGGCAATCATAAAGCCCAGGAGACCAAGAGAGCAAGCTCTGACTCTAACATAGAGGCCAATAGCAATTCTAACCCAGAAAAATCCCCAACTTAGCTTGTCTTCTATGCACTCTAAAATCAAACTTTCAATCCATTTGTGAAGGAAACATTTGAAGAATGAGACATGTGCACCGCATCAAAATCTTGTAGTTAGAAAAAGCCTAGAGACTTACCTCCACACTTCATGAAATTTAAGAAAAGCAACCAAGTAATCGTATTACTTGGAGCTAAGCAAGAAGGAACATCTAGTGAACCCATTAAGGGACCAACAAAGAGGTGAATATCACATAGTTTGGGGAATCCCCTAAACTCATATATATTGTTGAAGACCTAAATGAAAAGGATGAAACATGACTTTTAGAATTGCTAAAGGAATATTTGAATATTTTTATGTGTAGCTACTCTAACTGTAAGGAATTCCCACTATAAGTCCTTACTCACACCATTCCGCTTAAGCCTAATGCCAAGCCTGTCAAGCAAAAGACTGTACCCCATGAATTCTCGTTATACCCATCATGTCAAGGAAGAGATTGAGAAATTGCAAACAACATGATTCGTCTATGAAGTTGAGCATAGCAAAATTAGAGTGTACATTAATTATAACAAACTAAATGTTGCAATGTCCTAGGACCATATTCCATTTCCCACATAGATCATATGATAAAGCGAGTAGTAAGGAAGGAAGCTCATAGCTTCTTAGATGGATTTTCAAGATATAACCAGAGGTCCAAGTCCATTCAAACAATAGATTGAAAATTACCTTTGCAACCATTGAGCATGGGGAGTGTTTGCATAGATTGTCAAGCCTTTTGGGCTAACATATGCTCCCATGACCTCCCAATGCCTCATGTGCACATCTTTAAGGATATGCTATGTAAATGGCTGGAGGTGTTCATGGATGATCTTTGCATCCATTCTAGTTGTGGGAGGAGCACCTTGGGAAGCTCTCTGATTTGTCTTTGAGAGATATCGATAATGCCACTTGTCCTTGAATTCTCTAAAATACCAAATTTGGGTAAAGCATGGCATCATCCTAGGTCATGTTTCATTCACAAATGGAATTGCTATTAATACAACTAAGATCAAAGTTATTATGAACCTCTCTCCATCCATCAATTCAAAGGGAGTCGTTGGCCATACTAGTTGCTATCATTGTTTTGTACTCAATTATGCCGAATCACTTGGCCACTTGATAAGATATTAGTCACTTGGGCATGGATTGAGGAATGTGATTGAGGAATGCCAAGCTACTTACAAAGCATTGAAGAAGGCTCTCATGATAGCACCTATTTTAAGGGCCTTGGATTGGACAATCACATTTCATGTACACATTGATGGCTCCAAGGTGTCGTTAGCATAGTGTTATGCTAACCCAATGAACACAACATGGAATTCCCTATGAGCTTTGCCAATCGACCAGCTCACATAGCTGAAGATGAATTATTCAACCACAAAATATGAAGGCTTAGCAATGGTTTTTGCTATAAAGAAGTTTCACCATCATCTTCTCACTACCCCTTTCACCTTCTTTTTGGACCCTCAAATGTTGTTGTATCTTGTGAACAAACCTTGTGCTACTAATTACATTGCTTGTTGGCTTCTCTTGCTATTAGAATTTGACATTTCTATTGTTGTACATAGAGGAAAATAGTACTTCATGGCTTACCACTTATCAAGAGTGACCAATGACGAAAAGGCCATACAAGTTTATGATCAACTTCTTGATGATCACTTATTCCATATTCATCAAGAAACTCAACTCTTCAAGGTCAATTTAATATCTCAGTGGGCTAACGATATAGTGCAAATCCTTGAAACACGACTACCACTAGAAGAACCCGTCGAGAAAGCACGACTTACGTGCCTCTTAATTAAAGCCTTCTTAGGGCAGGATGGTCTTCTTAGGAGATGCATTTGTGAAAAAGTGCTTCTATCATAGTTACGATGGCCCACTCTTTTTAAAGATGCTACCTAATTTGTTCAATAGTGTGATGAGTAGTAACTAGAAAATTTGCCAACTAGGAAGGATAGAATGAAACTTACACCAGTAATTGCACACCAACCCTTCAAGAAATTGGGTGTGGACTTCATGGAACCTATCAAACCAGCTACTCAATATTTTCAAGCTCAGTACATCATCATGGCCACAAATTATATGAAAAAATGGGCAGAGGCTAGGGGCACCCAAAAAAATGGTGTGAAAACTAGTGCTCAATTTTTGTAAGAGTAGGCTATCTCATATTTTGGATGCCCCATCGAGATCATCAATGATCAAGGAAGGCACTTCCTCAATGATGTGATTTGATGTCTCTTGTCCACATTCTTAATTATCCATCAAAAATCTAGCCCCTATTACCCTCAACAAATGGTCTGGCAAAAGCAACAAGATCCTCATTAATTCTTGACAAAAATGGTTTCGACTTTACGATCTAATTAGGATCACAAACACATTGCAACACTTTGGGCCTATCGCATGACCTACAAGATTGCCACAGGTTAAACTTCTTTTTGCCATATATATGGCATTAATGCCATTATACCAATAGAGTTCTTGATTCCTAGCCTATGCATTGTAGTCTAGGAGTGATGGGAAGGCAACAAGGCTTGGCACTAGTTATGAGGGTTGTTGAAGCCATTGGTTGCCTAAAGTACCACGCTTGGACCCAAATCAACCCCTACTACTACCTCTTCCAGCCCAACTCCTATACAGTCCACTCATGGCATGCCTATCATTGAATAGGGCTCCATCTTAACCTCTCCTTTTCCTTCTCCTTCTCCTTCTCCACCTACTCCATCTCCTTAGGAGGACAAAAAGTGTTAGACCTGTCAGCACCCACCCTACCTACACACTTGGCAAAGGATACACTACCTTCAAAAGAGGCCATTCTTTTCGATCATCATATATTTTCCCCATATCAAATTAGCAGGTATCGACCCCCACCACCAACTACCCTCAAGAGACCACACCAATGCCAATCAATCTACAAAATGCTTGAAGATTTTTTGATACTCTCCAAAAGTCGATTACGGATTGCTTTATGCAATTAGAATCCACCTTTGACGCTTTTGCCAAACTCTTTGCTCTCATGGACCTTGGATTGGTCAACCTTGACATGCTCCTACTAGCGTCTCAATGGCATCCTACATGGGAAGAACATGAACACCTCTTTTGCAAAGGCCTAACAATCCTAGATAAATTAACACAAGAGATCTGATAGGAACAACTAGAAAAGTGTTGAATACTTCCATCCTATGTAACATATACAATTCTTAAGGACCCTCATGCTATCAACTATTTAGAATAATTATGTGGATTTGCCACTCATTTCTTAAATAAATGATATTCCTTTCAACATGAAGTTACAATGCTCGGCTGGCAAGGTCATCACCAATACTGAACATTGAAAGGTTGTAAGCTTCCTAAAGTGTGATCCTACATACAATGAGACCACATCTCTTCATGCTATCATTTAGCCTCGTGCACTATCTCCACCCAAGGATTTGCTTCACCATCCACTCCTTGACAAGCTACTATCCGAAGAAGAACTCCACATCGCTAGTCACTTCAATGGACATTCACTCTTGGATGACCTCATGTCATATCTTTGCGAGTTCCTTGTCTAGATTGACAACTTGGATGGTCTTACTGACTTAGAGTACAATTCAGAATTCTACAACTAGTGGGTTCCCAACACTTCTATTCCTCAATAAATGGCTATGATTGTATATACAAACAAAACGGTCATTTTATGACCCAACAACCCAAAAATAATTGTACAAAGTCCCCAAGCTCGGAAGCTTGCCTTATTTTCAGCAAGGGAAAGAAGCTTGACAACTAAGCCTAATTAATCTTGAGAAGCGCTGCCCTCAATCAACCAATGAAAGACCCAACCCACCTATAGTAAAATTTATTGTTATGGTAACAGGTTAACTAGGTAAAAAGATGATAAGTAAAATTTTATTATAATATCTTTTATGATAGAATTTAATCTTGAATTTCCTATTTTTTAGATGGCATCCCTGCATGTTCTTGCACTCAAACCCATCCCAAACCCCATATGCATCAAGGATGCCCTCAACAAAGATAAAGTTGTGTTCTCTGCTTCTGGACTATGAGATGGACATACAGAAATGGGGAGTAGGCTACCTGAAGTTTGGAATATTGACCAATCTAAAAAACTTGGTAAAATCAGGCACATTGGGCTACCTGAAATCTGGTCATTTGATGAGGCATGGTTGAGTATGTTAAAGCCATGAAGAGACCCATTCATTTTTTGACTTATGATGGTCTCATAAAAAACTACAACCCCGATACTTGAACTAGCCGGTTCATGTACTTAGTGTGAATGGCTAGTGTTATAAAGACAAAGAAGCAGCCATTGTACTCACTCCAAAATTGATTGAGAAAACCCTAGGCATCAAGGCATGAACAAGGAAATATGTTAGATCATCCTGTGTGACTTAAATGACTTGACAATTGGGGGAATTAGCAATAGTTACAGATAGGGTTAATTTGAAAAATATCCTAGAGGAGGAATTAAGAGTCACAACACAAGTGTTTCATCATATATTCACTTACTATAAAACCACAACTTGTCCATCGAAAGTACCCAAAATGGTTGATGGAGGACATTTTAACAAATAATCCAGTCAATCAAGACTTAAATGCACTATGTATAGAGAGCATCATAGAATATTTAGCCAAAGCACACAAAGTCCTCCAAAAGAATCATGAAAAGCTTAGTCAATCCGAAGGAAAGCATGGCCTCATCAACTATGGAGAGATCCTACCAAAATTCTAACCAAGACAAGTGGGCAAGGATCTATAAGATTAGTCCACAAACAGTCTAAGAAGGATATGAAGAAGATGGAGGAGAGAATAGTGCAATCTGTCAAAAGCTCTTAATTAAAAAAAAGAACGTGAAGGAATAGGGACAAAAAATGGCAAACAGAAGGTAAGTGAAGGCTCACAAACTATCCAAGCAACAACACTACAGAACCTCATAACAACCATAAAAGAACTACAAATTGAGGTTGCAGACTAGGTCAAGGCAAAGACCATGGAAGGGAGTCTTGAGAAGATCAAACAAGAGCAAGCTCATGACAAGGAGATCACCAAAACTCAAGGTCAGATTACAGAAGTAAGCATAGAAGGAGGTCTTGAAGCCTTGCAGAAACTATGCAAAGAACTTAAGAAGGAGACACTAGAAGCTATTATGAGCAAGCATGAACTTCAAGAGCAATTAAATGAGATACAAGAAACATATAGAAAGTTCATCATCCAATCAAAGGAATAGGTACAAGACCTTCAAAATCAACTCCAACAAAGTAATTTCATGCTTCAAGAGGAAAATACAGAGATGATGGAATTGTGATAGTAGTTACAGGGGATGAACCACCAACTTACAAATGACGTGCTCCAACTATCAAAGAGGTAACAAAAACAACACTACAAAAAAGAGAAAAACAATTACGTCAACAAATGCAAGGATGATGGAAGCTCACATGTGCAAGCCTCAAAGAAACTACAACCACCCAACCAATTTGAGCTATGAATTCAATGGCAAATCATACTCATTAGAAGCTTTATGAAGAAACCCTTATGAAGATGTCCACATGCTTGGACATAGCACTATATAATAAAAGCCAACATAAAGTGAAAATGGAAGGATATAGGCATGCTATCACAAAAGCAATAGGAAATATTTAGAGAAGTTGCCTTGTTGGCTCACATTTCACACACAAAAGACATTGAGGAGCTCAAGGTCCGATTAGACTTGGTGACTGGTACCTTAGAAGATTTGATCTATTATATGAACTAGAAAGAGTTTGGGGGGAGAGAGTTAAAAAAGCAGTAGGCCTCTTGTAATTAGATGCAAATCCCCTAGGGCCTCCCATTATCTTCGAGCCACCAACCATCGTGACACTATCCACAAATCTACTCGACATTAAACCATGGGAAGCCTAGCTGGGACAACCAGAATGGAGATATCCCATCTTAGATAATGACAAGATGGCTTAGTAGGCCTTTGTTTACTCAAGAAACATTGCAAAGGCGAACCCAATCCATTGCCCCTACCCTCATTGACACAAGAAAGTATATAAGGAAGGAGAACATGGTAGGTGTAACCTTCCCAAAATTCCCAATGTAAGATCTTGATCCTTCTTTTATCACCACTTGCAACTATCTTTGCCTTCTTATTATGTTACTTTGGTAGCCCATCATGCCATATGAGGAGCGACTTCCACCATTGCTTTTTAATGTGAATATAAGGATTGACTGAGTAGCAATGATACACTTCATTTTAGAGCCACACTATTACCTCCTTATTGTATTGAGCTACCAGAAGATATGGTGGACAATCGATTTGTGACATGTACATATCCCTTCTACCTTGAGTTGCACTTGCAATTGCACAATTCACTAAAAGAATACATGGTCAACGATGGGATGCCTCCAGCATGCACTCAAGCTAGTCCTTGAGTAGCTCGACTACATGTCAGAATTATTCACCGAAAAAAAAGAGAAAAAAAAAGCACAATGACACACTCACAACATGTAAGGTTCCAACCCCTAGCCCATGCCACCCACCACAACCCTAGGGCACATCAAGGGCAGGACAACTCAAGCATGCTCGATAGACCTATCATGTTGGGTGTAGCACCACACCCAATCCTACACCAATTGGATCCTCAAAGTAATCAACTATTATAAATGAGGGCTATGCTCCCTCCTATGCAAATTGTAATTAGTTCTAGTAGCACTTAACATAGGAACATGAAATCAAATACATGCTTAAAAGAAAGACTAGTCTTAAGCCCAAAAAGTTGGTTGGATGCCCAAGGGAGATGGAAAAACCCTAACCCTAAAAGGTTGTATAAAAAATATGAAAGAGAATAAAAAATTATATTCATGTGTGTGTTCATTTCTTGTTCTCACTTTCTTGTTTTTGATTGAATGAGAGAGAGAGAGAGAGAGAGAGAGAGAGAGAGAGAGAGAGAGAATGTGAGAGAGTGAGAGAGTGAGTGAGTGGGTGGGTGGGTGTGTGTGTGTGTGTGCGTGTGCGTGTGTGTGTGACCAAGGGTGAAGTCCCTATCTCTTCTCCTGAGCACTCTCTCATGCCTATCCTCATGCTCCCACCTTGGTGAAGGTTGTAAAGGGTGAGAAGGGAGAGTGGGTAAATATGTGAATCATGGAGCCTTCCAAGAGCTACATTCATTCTTGAAGGAAGGGCAAGAGCTCACTATGATAGTTTTGGACTTTTTGCAATGTAAAGAAGCTAGGTGAGAGCTAGCCCAAGGATTTCGTACATTGAAACTCCTAAAATAATAGGAGTATGTCTGATGATCCCAAGACATTGAGCACATGTTGCTCAACAAATATCATGGAAAAATGAAAGCCTTGATTCAAGTTCATGCATATCATACTAATTGATTAATATAGAATGCCATTGTCATGTTGAGATACCTACTAAGGAAAAAGATGGATGCCGAGGGAGATAGTGGGATAAAAGAGAGATGACTCTCCCTCACTATCGAAGATCTCGAAGGCTTCTAACCAATCGACCCAAGGGGAACTTTGCCCACCTCCTAGTGATTTAAAGCCCATATTGCGAGCTGATCTTGACATTTTATGTCTAATAAGGATTGAAGAGGCACTATCATTGAAGATTCATGTCTATTTCTAGCCCCTAAAGTGATTTATAGGTTACTCTTCTACTCATTATATATTTAACAAAAGGAAATAAGGCTTATAGTGACAAACATGGCATTTTTAAGACCAAGTACAAGCGGTATAGAACATTTTTCACAAGTCATCTACGAGTGTCTTAGTGTCTTGCAATGTCCTCTTAACTCAAAAAATGAACCTACAGGGTTAAAAATTGCTAAAATTGGGGTTAGTAGTCTTCCACAAGGTCACTTAGACAAGGACATGTCCTAGATAGTTTCTATTAGACAAATTTAGGTTACTATAAGTTTTTCCATCTTGATTGAAATTGCAAGGTTAAATACTCCATTTGAAGAGAGAGAAGTAAGCTTTGATTTGAATAAAAAAATTTGTCAATTAGAACTCTCTAGCAAAAGGTATAGCAAATTTAGTGATAGTAGGTACTACAGGATCTCACTACAATGATAGGTCATAATAACAATAAAAATAAGGCCCAAGAGGAGTATGCTCAATGAATCAGAGATTCCACGCTGGATAATATACCAAGAAAGTCTTGAAGACCCTTGACTGTAAGGAGAACTTAACGCTCTCAACCATACCATGTGTGAATATGAAAGTAGGCATGCTCATAGAAGACATGCTGACTTTCTTTCAAGGGGAGAACAAATTGTTATATCTAGCCATCAAGCAACGTCTTCCATTGAAAAATTAGTGGATTCAACAACTCAAACAAAGACTTCAACTAACAAGCTAGTGGAGTTCAATATGCAAATTATGGCTCAATGCACCCAATGGTTGGATGCAAATGCAAATGGAAAACAAGGATACAATAGAAAAAGTTGAGCCAAACAATGAACCTTCTGCTCCACTTGGGCCACCCAATTCTGATCCTCAAATCCAAGGCATTATTGGATATTGAAGTATACCCAATAGCCAATATGGAGTAGAAGAATGATGACTATTTGGTAGTACTAATGGTAGTTATCCACAAGTTCATAGGGTGAATCCTCAAGTACCAAGGGATCCTTTGCCTTTGGAAGGTTTCAATCCAATTCTCAACCACCCTATGGAAGAGTTTTATCAAACTTTAGAAGCCCGACAGGTACAAACCATGATCAGCATATTCTAGGACAACAATATTTCAATGAACATGAGTTAAGAGCTAAAATAGTGTTGGCAAAGTACAATGGGTAGTCATCTTTTCCATTCGAGCTAGAGGAATGGATTTCAAAGTTGGAGTTATACTTTGACATATTCCCTAGAAGTGACGATATAAAAAATCACTTTGCCACATTACACTTGGAAGGATTTGCACACACTTGTTGGAAGTACATTAGGAAAGAGAATATATTGGCGGAAAATTGGGATGCATTCAAGACACTCATGATTCAAGTCTTTGTATCTTTACTTGAGAAATAAAAGTTGGCAAGAAGGTGGTATGGACTAGAGTAAAGAGGTCTTAGTGTACGAGAGTACACAAACTAATTCCTTAATCTCACTATGTATGTGAAGAGCATAAACAATGAAGCCAAGCTCCATAACTATATGTATGGCTTAGAGACTTCATTGTTGACTAATGTTATGATACACCCCACTACCTTTTTCAAGGCTATTAAGCTTGCAAAAAGGTATGGAAGAAAGTATAGAGATCATAATTACGAATAGTTATCCCATCCCTAGGGTAGATGATTTACTTGATGAGCTAAAAGGACCAAAATATTTCACCAAAATAGATTTAAGATTTGTCTATCATCAAATTCATATGAGGCAAGGTGATGAAGTTAAGACCGCCTTTAGGACAGATTGTATATTCTATCATTTTCTAGTAATGCCATTTGAATTAACAAATACCTAGCTACCTTTTAAATTCTCATAATAAGATTTTGTATCCTTTTCTCATTTATTTTGTGCCAGTGTCCTTTGATGATATACTCATATTGAGTAAATAATTACATGATCATTTGGCACATGTGAGGAATGTATTTGATGTTTCGAGATAGCATAGGCTATTTGCTAAGGAGTCTAAGTATTCATTTGTGCAGATTGAGGTGGAGTATTTAGGACACATTGTTTGTGAAAATGAAATTCAAGTTGACCCTAAAAATGTGCAATGTGTTAAAGACTTGCCTATGCCCACTACTACCACTTCTCTTCATGGATTTCTTAGTCTATCTTCATTTTAACTGAGATTTATCCACTAATATGCAACTTTTGTAGCATCTCTCATAGACATAGGCTAAAAAAAGAAGTTTTCTTTTCGGATACCATAACTGATCACAGTTTTAATTAAGTCCTATTATTGTTTGTCCTTGACTTTTCCAAAGAATTCATTATTCAATGCGATACTAGTGGGTGGGACATTGGAGTAGTTTTATTGTAGGAGCATAGGGTAATAGCCTTTGAGAGTCGCAAACTCAATGACAATGAGATGGCAATAAATGTTTATTGTCACTAAATTGATTGCTTATTACACATTCTCTATTTAATAAATTCATGCCAATAAATTAATGACTCACTTTTCTTTAAGTGTTGATGATGATCTAGCATGGCCATGAGACCATTTAGAGACCAGTATTCTTAGTGCATCACTTAATGGGGTGATTAGAGCACTGCGACGAGGATATTTGGTATAGGTAGTACAAGTTATGAAGGGGGAAAGAAGTGTCTGCCAAGTGTAAGAGTGTACACAAGAACCAAGGAGTTATACATAAATGAAGATGGATTGAGTTCTAAGAAGAGGAAGTGCATTAGCATTGTATATATGTATTTATGTGTGCATCCAGGGACGCCTGGGAATGTTTACTTGTGTGTAATAAGCATTGCATTCATTTGGGGTCATCCTCTCCCCTACAAGTCAAGGTTTAAGGTTTTTTCTTTCATTAAAAAAAAGATGAGAGAGGGAATTCTCTCACTAAGAAAGACAAGAGACGCGATCCTCTGGAAGTGAGGAGAGAAGTGATTTTCTCTTTCTAAGGTCTAAAATGACACAAGCTTTTGTGTGGAATTCAATCGTAAGGTTGAGGCCCAAGGCAATATAATGAACTCTCCTTATCTATGACTCGAGGTCGTTGCATGGACCACAAGTTGAGTACAAGTTTAAAAAGCTATTTTTTTGGAAAATCCATTTTTAAAATATCTCGCAATAGAAAAACGATGTCTAAAAATGGGCCATGAAGGTTATCGAAAACAGCGAGATCTCCAACTTTCGTGTTGGACGTTCTTTTATCCAAACAACGCACAAAGAGATATCTCAAAATTAGTGCTACAGAGTGGAACAACCACATATTGGATGAAGATCAACTCAACTCTCTCTCCAAGAAGAGAAGCTCTTGAAAGCCTATAAAAGAGGATGCTCTCCTTGGGCATAAGGGAGAGGTGAAGGAAGCATCACTTTGCATGTATTGAAGAGGAGAAGAGAAGGTGCAAGTGCTGCGGAAGCTCTGCTGAAATCAAGTGCTGCAGAAGCTCTGCTGAAATCAAGTGCTGCAGAAGCTCTGCTGAAATCAAGTTCCAAGAGGAGAAGAGAAGGTGCAAGTGTTGCGGAAGCTCTGCCTAAATCAAGTTCCAAGAGGAGAAGAGAAGGTGCAAGTGCTGCGAAAGCTCTACTGAAGTCAAGCGCCAAGAGGAGAGCCCTACACATATTGTGTAGGAGAGAAGGAGACTCAATAAGGATCAAAAGGTGCAAACTTTCAAGTTGTGCAAGTGTTAGTCGGTTGTATACCGTGCAAGGAATCGTGATCTTGTTTCCAAGATCTACAAGTAAGAACTGGCTTATGTGTAACGGAGGAGCTTGCTCCTTGTCAATAATAATGGCCCATCTTCCAGTCCCTAGTGTGTTTCCAATTTCTCTACCTCTCTCTGTACATCTTTATTTTCTCTAATCTATTCTCCCTCTATGCCAACATAATATTTGCCATATATATTTTAAGTATATAAGAAAGTCAAGTGTGTATCTCGGATTCTATAACATTTATAACCAAGGAGGAGATGAATTCCTTGCCTACAATTGGTCATTTTGGTGTGTTCAAGACTTATAACAGGATTGCTAAAAGTTTTCGTGGAGAAAGCCTTTGGAAGGATATGAAGGCTTTTGTCTCTAATTGTGTACCGTGCCAACAAAACAAGGACATCATATTGAAGCCAAGAGGTTTATTGTAGCCATTAGCTATCCTTGAAAGTAAATGGACATATATTACTATGGATTTTATCACTAGCAATGGAACAACATTTATGTGGTAGTGGATAGACTCGCCAAGGCAACCTGCTTTATTCTCACAAAAGTTCAATATACAATATCTCAAGTAGCCACTCAATTCATGGAGCACGTTTTCAAGTTACATGGATTACTATAGATTATAGTGCATGATAGAGATGTCAAGTCTATGAGTAAATTTGACAAGTGGCTTTCAGCTCCATGGATACTAATTTAGCTTATTTTATAGCCTACCACCCTCAAACAAATGGTCAGATAGAGAGGGTTAATAAGTGATTGGAGACTTACTTAAGATATTTTTGTCATGATGTATATAATGTATGGGATTTGTGGTTACACTTGGTTGAGTTTGCCTACAATGACTCCACCCATTCAAGTATAGGAGTTTCACCTTTTTTAAGGCTTTGTATGGATATGAGGTATCCCTTCCCACAGTCATTTCATTTACAAGATAAACCCTAAAAGCAAGGAAGAATTGGATTGCATGTATGCTTTCATTCAACAATGTAAAGTGAATCTAAAGAAAGGCAAGGATCAAACGAAGCTATATGTCGATGAGAAAAGGTGGAATCTAGAGTTTCAAGAAGGGGATTTAGTGCTTTTGAAAGTCATTATGCACTCTTGAAGATGGTTCCAGTACCAAATTGGCTAATAGATTTTATGGTCCCTATAGGATTTTGAAGACTAGAGTGGGTGACTTGGCATATCGATTGAAACTTCCCTCATTTACTAGGATTCATAATGTCTTCCATGTGAGTCAATTGAAGCCCTTTATTAGATCTATTGTGGATTATGTAGAGGAGCTTCCATCCATGAATAAGGAGGACATAATTCAATATGTACATGAGGAGGTTATTGGCCCCAGTGAGACAAAAAACATAGATCAAGAACAATCAAAAAATATTTGATTAAATAGTGAGGATTACTATTGGAAGAAGTTTCTTGGAGATCGGCTTCAATTATGGAGGAGTTCCCCTATCTTAAGGAAGCAATCTTGGCTAAAGATTAGTCATTTATAGCCTTGATCCGGTTCATATAGATTGTAGACATCTTTATTTTAAAGTAAAACTGATTCTATACTATGAACAGTAAACAAACACATACATGGCCTAAAAGTATTCGAAAAGAGCTTCATTTTGACATATATCATACCACAATTAGACCTTCCCACCAAAAGCTATTTCAAATTTACTACAGGAAGGTCCTGTAGTAGACAACATACTATTCCATGTTTGTAGCTCTCATTTGGCCAAATATTTATGATCAAGTTTGGATTTTCTCATTCTCCATTGATGTATATACATTGTACTTGATCATAGCTCCTCTATTCATTCAAATTTCTTGGAATTTTCATCGATTAATTCCTTGAGTGGTTGAAACAGAGTAGTACTCAGTTTTGCTTCTATCCCATACATTATAATAAGTCCCAAATTCATTTTTGGAGACAACAACATTCAAGTAGGGATCGAATGTTAGAGGCTAGAAATAATGTGGAAAATATTAATGTGACATAATACTAGCTACACTGGTTGGTATATATCATGGGAAAATACTAGCGACATTGATGGTTAGCATATAAGGTGTAAGGGACCTCTATTTTTCACCATTGGTTAATATAAAAGTCTCTTCATCTTACATATTCTCTCTCTTAGCTTTCATGGCTTCCTTCTCTCTCTTTCTATCTTTCTCTCTCCTCTGCACTCTTCTTTTCTCTCTCATGTAATATTCTCTCTCCCAGCTCACTACATGATATCAAGCTGCCATTGCAACCATATAATCATTCTACTTGCAATATACATGTTCACATTAACCTTGCAACATTGTTAAAAGAGACAAGTCTTATTTAATGGGATGAAGCTTCAATGATGTATCGTTATATTTTTGAAGCACTTGACAAGACTCTTAAGGATATAATTCAATGTGGTAATCTTAAGCTATTTAGAAGTAAGGTTGTCTTGCTTAGTGGATATTTTAGGGAGATATTGCTTGTTGTACCAAAGGGCACCCATGAGGATATTGTTGGTGCAACTCTATGCTATTCCAATATGTGGCAATATATCACTATTTTGAAACTTACACAAAATATGTGAGTGACTATGAATAAAGTTTACTTTATTGCATGGTTGCAAGATATGGGTCCTTCTTTAGTGAACGTGCCATCCTTGCACCTCAAAATAGTGAGGTGGAAATTTTAAATAACCATGCATTGTAGTTGATGCTAGGAGAGGTTAGACAATATATCAATGTTGATTTCGTTAGTAAGATAAAAGAAAACTACTTCCTCTACAACGTAGAATATCTTAATTTTCTTGAGCTCGGCGAAGGTATTCCTCCCTGTCTGTTTTTTGTCATGTGTTCACAACATTTTCATTTTAACAAAAGTAAGTATTTGCGATATCACTAGGATGCATCGTGGCACTAAGCCAAAGCACTTAGTTTTTTCAAAAAAACCCTAAAGTCCCAATGTTTATCCTTAACAACTCTCAGTATGACAATGACCTCCTATCTAAGTTGGTCAACACAGTGATTAGGGAGCTCCTTAATGCTTCCCTAAAAGGCCTCATCATTCCTTTTAGACCAGATAAACTTAAGGGTAACCTTGGAGATAAGACCAAGTAGCCTCTAGGTACTTTCATCCAAGTTCCCATGGTTAGCAAAGAGGGTGTTGCTCATGCTAAACTCACTCCCGAGATTGGCATTCTTAAACTAGAGCCTGACCTTCTTCCACACTGGGGCCACATGCAAGCAATCCCAAAATAGATGTTTCTTAGTCTCTTTAGCTCACCCACACAATGGGTATAATGGGGAGACTCTAATCCTCTTATTCAAATGAGAGTGAAGTGGAAGCTTCTTTACCATCAGCCTCCATCGTAGGACATTTGCCCTGTAGGAAGGGGATGCTCTCCAAACAGTATCAAATCTCCTTCTCCACATATCAAGCTTTGACACATGACACTCTCTCTTCCATTTCTAGGCCAAATTCATTGGTATAGCTAGAGAAGGGGCTCTAAAATCATGCACTGATTTGGAGCAACTGAGGATTTTGCTCATCGGGATACATAAATCTTGAAGTATTCGAATCATTCTCCCTGTAAACTAAGGTAGGGTAGTCACTTTTATAATCTAGCATCACCTTAATCAACCAGACCAATTCCTTTTCATTAAGATCATACTGAGCAGCAACATCTTCAAGTCGTCTTTACGAGTACCTTCTTGAATCCCAAAGATCATCCCAAATCTTAACCCCTTTAGCATGTAGCAACATTGACTACACCCATCCAATGTAAGCCATCCCTTGCCTACCTTGATTACTTCAAAGGAAATGCCTGAAATTGCTTTCAATGCTTGACCATGTTGTCGATGAAAAGGGCAACACAAAAGCAACATATATTATCCTTGCATATAGTATAGATTCCTCCCCATGTCTTGCTACAAAAAATAAATGCTTCGATAATGTTACTTAGGAATTTGAATCCTTCCAAAGATTTATGCAATGGTACTAGACTTATGTGCAAGGCATTTAACAACAAGGTCGTTGAAGCATAGATAATAATATGGATCAATAGTGAGGAGAGAGTGTTTATTCCAAGATTAACTTCCATCCTAACTACATTACAACTCCCTTTCTCTATGAAACATTTACAATTCTCTATCGGATATGAAAGTTTGCATCATGAATTTACATATGTGATCAACATCTTATTACATGTATGCATATAGTATGTGGATTTATATAGTGATAGGCGAGTAGGATATAGAGAAATTAAAGAAACTTGAAACGTGTTTTTTTCGAGGTGAGATGGAGCAATCTTTTTGTAATAAAAAGTATATTGTCATTGGTAGAAGCATTATACATGAAAGGGCTGTCTAGGGGAGATCGAACAAATCTTTTGTAATGAAAAGCGTATAGGCATGGGTAGAGGCATTATATGTCAAAAGTTTGAGAAGGATCAATTTACGGTAGGCCTGTAAACGGTGCACAAAGCGCTTGATTATGCGTGTTTCCTGATGAGTGGGCCAAAGACATATTAGGGCAGAGACAAGTCAACTAAATGCCTTTTGCGCCGGCGGCTGCTGATTTTTATTTCTCGTTTTTGGCGCTGAGGAAAATCACGAAAATTGGAATTATGGAAAAAGAAAAAAAAAAGGAGGATTATTACCTTTGATTTTTCTTTTCGGGATGACGGGCGCGCGAGAAAAAGGCTTATTGTGTATTCTTCCGTCGGGGCTCGGCCTCCGCCGACCTGCCCCCTCCGCCCCCTCCTCCCCCTCTCTCTTCTCCTCCTCTCCCCCTCCCCCCTCTCCCCTCTTCCCGTTCTCAATGGCTTCCGTATGCTCGCCTGAATACTCCCCCTCTCTTCTCTCCCCTTCCCTAGAACCCTAACACAGGGCTTCCATAGCTCATTTTAGGCTTGCCTCGAGGAGTTTTGTCCCTTCCTTCATTGTCTCACAGTCCTCCTCCTCCTCGGTCTCCATAGGTCATTTTAGGCTTGCCTCTACAGAGTTTTGTCCCTTCCTTCATTCCCTCACAGTCCTCCTTCCTCCTCCTCCGTCGTCCGCGGCACAACAACGTACTCCTTGGACTCCATCCCTCACAGAAGATGTCATCTCCGCTGATCCTCCTCCTGCTCTTCATTCTCGCTTCAGGTCTGAGCTTCTCCTGCCTTTTTAGAGAATATCAAAGGCTTTTGCAGCATATCAACGAATTTTCTTTCCCGTTCGGAGCATATCAAAGTCTTTTTGAGCTTGTCAAAGTTGGATTTCCACTTTTCGACAGGTTCTACCGTGTTCTCTGCGAGCCTTGCCTGGGATCATGAAAAATGCGATTCGGCTCTGCATAACTGGGCTCAGGACGCCCTGGAGGACCTCGCTAGACATCAACATGGGGATCGACGTTCCTTGAAGGAACTTCTGTTTTTCCTGCACGTTCCTAGGACTGGAGGACGAACTTATCATCAATGGTAGCTTGCCAATCTCTCGGAGAAGCTCCTGTTGACTGCCTTCCCCATCTGATTTTTTGTTGTTGATACTTTGCAGCTTGCTTCGTAATCTCTACCCGCCAGAACAGCACTGTGACAGGTCCTATGACAAGCTTCGCTTCAATTCAAGGTATGAGCTTAAATCGGACGACATCTCAATGTACTTCGTGAACCAATCATTGCCAGCGTTTCGTGTTATCATAAAAACACGGGATATTTCAGACCAAGTGTTGTTGTTCAACCTTTTTGTCCAGTTATCAACGAAGAAAGATTGTCTGTCTGATGCGATTACATAATTTTAAAATCTGGTTTTGTATTGGCAACACTTTTATCTTCCTCCTTTTACTGGCAAGTTTTCCCTTAATCATGCGTGACATATTGGTTTCATCAGTATAGATGAGGCCTTCTGTCGGTTATTTGCGAGATTTGTGGTGAATGCCTAGCATGCCATCTCAGAGTGTGAATCAGTGAATGCATACTCATACAAAACAGTGATGTATTGAGGTGTGGTCTATCCATTTTAGGCCTTTGATCTACCTAAGGTGGGCAGTAATTTGTCTTGTCTTGCTGTGAGCTGGCCTATCATCACAGCTACAAGTATGATCAGCACTCAGCTATGGTGCAGTAGCAAGTTCTTCAGAGTATGTTCTATCAGATGGACAAATGCAATCTATCTTGAGCTCTGTCAGGCTCTCCCTCTTTGCTGTTTGTAAGGATGATAGATGCACCCATGGAAGTTTGACTGGATCGGACGGTTAATGTAATCCAAAGTCCATTAGAGAAAATGGCATCAATAGTGCCAAGAGCAGCTGACAAGAGACACAAGCAGCACATTATTGCCAATGTAATTGCTCTAAGGAGATAGTATAACATTTATGATGGACTTGTCCTGACACCAGAGGACTTGTACTAGAGTTATCTGGATTGCTGCATTCAGATTTGCTGGGGTGTTTTTCCACAGCTGCCAGAGTAACGGGTTTCCTATTTTCTTGATAACCCTAATGTACCTATAAAATTTCTAATCTGGCAGCATAAGAATAATTTGACAATGGAAACGGAAGATTTTGGGGATGAAAGTGTTGCTGATTCATCACCAACACTGCTGTCCAGGCCTGCACTACTGCAAATATAGCCTTTGCTACGGGCAATGACTAGTAAAAAGATTGCATTTTGATGTCCTGCAGTTGTCACTGCTGATGTTATCAAGAGGATTTGTATTTTTAATGCTTAGCTTTAGCATTATTTAATTGTGCACTGTGAGGCACACATGTGAAATGCAAGTCAGTTAAGTGACAGTGAGACCTTAGTACCCCGGTGATCAATGGATGACATTGGCAAAAGATGTAACAAGTTATGCTTGATAGGTGCTAGGTGGTATCTAGTGTTAAAAAATTGGTCTAGAACATTTAATTAGCCATTAGTGTTAGTGGTGACACTAGCTAATTGACATCGATTAATTAATTAATGCTAGCTTCAGGCTAGTGAATGCTAAGGATCACTTGGCTGATTAATTGGTCTAGCCAGTTTAATTATTGGCCATTTGGATTATTTTTTTGAACCATAAATAATTGTTAAATTAATTTTCAGAATTCAAGTTTGAAAATTAATTTAATAAGGTTGGAAATTCTTTTGGAAGATTATCACTTTTGGCAAATCTTGCCCACGCAAGTGGAAAAAACGTTATTGTGGCTAGGGGAGAGAGAGAGAGAGAGAGAGAGAGAGAGAGAGAGAGAGAGAGGGTCATTCTAGCCTTGTGCAAGCTCTCAGAGAGAGAGAGAGAGAGAGAGAGAGAGAGAGAGAGAGAGAGAGAGAGAGAGAGTTGGCTCTTTTGAAGCGTTGAATATTGAATGTCATTGATTTATCTCTTGTCCTTTAGCCAAGGAAATTTGGACTTTCTTATCGGATATTTGGAGAACTGTGGCTGGTCCAATACTGTGCCCCCTTTGATTGGGTTTTTGCTCGGCCAAAATATTCCACCCCGCCACAACAACACATGAAGCTTATGTTTTCTTTTTTCAGATTTTGGGGTTGTTGGTATAATTGGATCACTCGAAAGGCTTTCATATTTGATTCAATTGCAAGTGTTCAAGGACATAGTGCGAGAATCAAGGGTCTTCTGCATTGGTAGTTAGATCTTATCTAGTATGTTGACCTTCTCCCTCGGGAGTATTTAGTTTCTTGGTATATGGCAATCTCCTTTGTTTCTTTGCTGTGACTTTGTATTCTTTTTGTGCACGATGCTCTAGTATCAGCCTGCATCTTGTAATCTTGCAATCTTGTACTTTTTTCGTAATTAATACAATTACCTACTATGGAGAGAGAGAGAGAGAGAGAGAGAGAGAGAGAGAGAGGGCTCCCATTGCTATTGCAATAGTTTCCAGTTAAGAGGAGACCCTTCAAGAGTTGGTGATATTCACAGAAGAGACTACAGTAGTGGATGACAGTAGTTTGAGGGCTGTTTCAGCCAAGGAACATCATATTTGGGGTGTTGCAGTAGAGGAGATAGCCTTTATGGTTGTCTAGACAAGGCAATGGTAGGTGATTTCTTCCATTTCCTCACGATGTAAGTTTGAATTTTCTCTCTTCAGCATTCTCTCTCATCCTCTAGCCTATTCTCATCCTTCCTCAGCAATTTCTAGCAAAATCAGCCGTTGGAGATGGAGATTTTGAGTATCTATCTTGCAAGTCCTAGTTTACGATAAAAGTTAGGGTTTGATAGCTACCTTGGGAAACGTGCTCAGATATTGAAAGCCTAGAGACTTGAATTTCAGACATTGAAATTGGGGCAATTTTAGGAGATTTAAGTGACCATTCAGCCAACAAACATTTGGGGCTGAATTTGTCACCCAAGGAGCACAATTGAAGGCTAGTCCGGAGCAAAACAAGCCGCAAATTGGCTTGAAGGCTTGCTGGTCATTTATGATAGCAAGAGGCAATTGGAGAGGCAAAGGAGATTTAGGGAATCTCATTGTATTCTATCTAGATTGCATTTCAAGATAAAGATATATCGCAAGGGGTGCTAGTTTTTGGGCCAATAGTTCATTGTCCAAGGTTAAGTGGTTACATTTGTATTGATGTGAATTTTATGCTTGCTATAATTAGTGCTTAATCATGTTATTTACCACCCTATCTGAGAAGGAAGGTTGTTTTTTGTTGTCATAATCAAAGGTAGTTGCCATGTCATTCTTTCGTTGGGCACATCTTATATTTTTTTGTTTTATAGATTGTTGTGCGTTGTTTGATATCCATCTTTGGTGAGTGATGGAGTGCTCATGTATGTTCCGCTCAATGAGGTAGGATCAATTGAGAGAGATCATGGAGCTGCCCAAGATTGCCTAACTAATTGTGCCTCTAGTACAATTAGGATTGGTGTAAATCTGCAATGAGAGTCATTCTCCAAAACACAAAACCCAACATGTAAGTATTAGAAGAGATTGGAGTGATCATATTTTGATAGTGGATGCAGTTCCATATGGATCTCTTTAGCATCCTTGCCTTGGGCAGATGTCCCTGAAAGGAATTGGCTTTGGCCAAAATCAACTAGCTTAACACTTTGAATAGCTAAATGAACTTTCATATCATAAAATGAAGATTTATATACCAAGCTAGAAGTTTATGATTTTTCTAAGACCAAAGGTTTAACCTCTGACCAATGGTTTGTGTTTCCAACAAAATAGACATAAATTTTATTATTAATTAAGCCTTAGGATTGATGTAGCCTTTGATTGCATCACATATAAGTAGTTCTCCAATACATTAGCTTCTTTCTTAGTCTCAACAAAGATGAATATGACTTGTGGCAAAGAGCACTCCATTTGGCTATATTTATAGTAGCATGTAATTGGGTCTATACCTTCAAAAGTCCCTCCCTTTGTACTTTTGTTGCTTTGGACATAAGTCATGCATGTGTGCAATGGAAGAAAAAGAAAGTACTTAAGGTATGTAGCTTGTCAAGTAGCCAATGGGCTTGACATGAATAGCCTTAGGAGCTAAGAGTAGTGTATGAGTAGTATAAATGCTAGACTAGTCTAAGGAAGTACTAGCCTAGTGTACCTTAAGGATCTTAGAAGGTGCTAGTCTAAGAGTGTGGGCACCAGTGTGCACATTCTTCAACGAGTCTCTGGCAAGGGAAATTATGATGAGGGGGATAAACTAATTGGACTATGGTAGCATCAAAAGTCTTTGAAAGAGTGGGTAGAGGAGCTTGTGGTGTGAAGTCCAATCTGGTTGGTGCACGAGAGTTGTAGATGATACCTTCAGTTGTCCTAAAAGATGTTGATTGAGGGGGGTGTCCAAATGGCACATATCTAGTGGTTCACCACTAAGTTGGTTGGGTACTAGGAGGAATAGGGGTAGTAGGTGTAGTTGCTAGAGGAGACCCCCCTTGGCTGCCCAAGGGGAGTATTGCTTGTGGATGTAGTCATGGTTTGTTGTGGAGATGATCTAGGTGGAAAACCTTGGGACTTGTTACAACGTTCCTTGTCTACATAAGGTGGTAGTGAATATAATATCTATTTTTCAAGGCAAGTGTTGCCAAATGGGTTTAATATCTTGAGTTCCATTTGAAGAAGGGGTGTCACACTCTTTATGACTTTCCTCCGCTTCTTGAGAGTTCTTGCCTCCTGTGGACTTCCCCTTGGAAGGAGAGGATAGTAGAGCTCTCTTTGAAGTAGGCAATGTGGAGGAGGTCTTTTTGTTGACTTGGTCATGTAGCCTTGGTGTAATACAAGAATTGACATTCAAACTCATTAACGGTTGACAATTGGGTGTGCTATGGAGGCAGTGGTTTGGTCAACTGCTAGGTTCCAAAGACCCTGACACTTCGGCACTTGTGGCATGAGGTTCGGCCAAGTTGTGGAGTTTGACTTGTTAAACGAGTCTTGTCACAAAAGGCATTCTTGGTTGTAGCAATTGGGATCCGAGTGCTAAGTAGTGAGGTGGTTGTCTCTATTCGGCCAACTTGACTTTTAGATTATCCCCTTCCTTAATGGAGAAGAGTTGCCGGTCATGATGCCATGATGGAGATTGATATATTGAGTTTGATTCCTTGCCGCTTAGGCATCGATAAGATGACTTTAATAGTTGGATTCAAGGGAAAAGTGTTGAAGGTGTGAGTGAATCTTGGGTAGTAGCCAATTGTTAGGTCCCAAAGACCTTGACACTCCAGCACTTGTTGCATGAGGTTCGATCAAGTTGTGGAGTTCAACCTATTAAAATGAGTCTTGCCACAAAAGGCATTCTTGGCTGTAGCAATTGGGATGCGAGTGCTAAGTAGTGAGGAGGGTGGGGGTTGGATGCATTTGGGGTTTTGCCACAAGGTGCCCACCATGTATTGGCGAGTGTGCATAGTGGATCCAAATGTGTGACTAGATTGACTAGGCATAGACATGGTTATTGTATGAGTAGCCCAAGGAGGGTGGATAGGCATACGATAAAGAGAGGATGGATATCCCTATGTTGGAATGGTCCATGGTATGAGGAAAAATGCACCACAAGCAAAGGATGGATATCCTAGCTTTTGAGTGGATATGGGGAGATGTCCAAGGGGCGTGAGAGGTATACCCAACACAACAATCCTAGGAGAGGCAGGCATGCTCAATTGTGGGGTAGGTGTGAGGTATGTTGTGTATGGGTGGCATTCCTAGCAATGGAGTGCTAAGGTGCAAATTTCATGTGCCTATGGCTCTTGAATGCTCTTTTTTTTGGGGGGGGGGGGGGGGGTTTGGTGCGGAGGGGAATTAAGAATGATTAGCACCAACAACATGCTCAAATGAAGTAGAAGGTAATGTAATAGGAATACCTAAAGATGCACATTTGCCTCTAGAGCCTCCTCTATGAACATTAACATACAGGTATCAGTCATGCATGATCTCCATGGTGTCTTACAAATCCGATCCTACACAATGGCGGAAATAGAGGGGTTCTGGCCCTCTGATCAAATGGATTATAGGAACTTAACATTGGGCCTGGCTGTGATGAAGATGAGGGTTTGCTAGTTGTCCCAAATGTGGTTTGTCCTCCCTGAGTGGAGAGGTGGTCAGCCTCACTAGCTGAATACTCTGATTGATGTGTAGCTCTTGACAGAGTCTAGAGTGAAGATAAGAGGAGTATAGTTGGGCCAGAGCTAGAAGAATATCTAGTGCTCTAGAACTCTCTAGTGTGTCATACAAAATGGCTAAACTGCTTTTTTGCAGTTGTTTTAATGAGCCTAAAAATGTGAGAAAAATGGGATAATTTAGAGGCAAGTTTTGGTAGCTCAACAATCTGAGCACCATTGGATTGTTGTAGTTTAGATACATGTGAGGAATGGACAGTATTATAGCATATGTTTTAGGGAAAAGATGGTCATTTTGCTGGTCATGACAGTTTTAAATGATAAAACATGCCTTAGACCCTTTGGTCTGTGTGTGGTGTATAATGATCCACATGGTAGTTGAATGTGGCCCAATGTTTTGAATTTGATTCAGGTGTAAAATCAGCACTTAACTATAAACTTTATAGATTGAAGATCCCCTTGGTGTGATGAATGAAACACAGCAGCAACTGGACCTAGTGCTGCAGCAATGTATTGAGCAGCATGTAGGCAAGCTGAAATAATGAAAAACACAGCAGTTGTTGGCTGAGTATGGCACTCAACATCCAAAATCTGCAATTATAGGGGGCTTGGACAGCAAGCATGTAGCCACACATGGACATGCACTCAGACAATTTGGGCTGACTCATGGAGATGTCATAGTCAGCACTACGGGATATAATGGCCGGAAAAGGTGCTCATTTTACTGGTCAATGCATTTTTTAAAGAAAACATAACTTTTTAGGGCTGGTGGCATTAATTAAAGTTTAAACATGACTCACAGCCTTAAGCCTGTGTGCTGTGTAATAATCCACATGGTAGGTGAGTGGCAGTTCAATGTTTAATGAATGGAGGAGCTTTTGAATGTGGTTGTGGTTTAAAATCAGCACTTATGTTAATGGATTGATGATGACTCTGTGTGTGGTAATTTTGACAACCTGGAGATAATGTCACAATTAACTTATGATGTTAATGATGGGAAAAGTAAATTGGAACAAACTTCAGCTTAAGCTTCAAAATGTTTTGTGGCAATGCCTAATTGAAGTTTTGCTTTCAAGTACGCGCCTTGCTTCAAAAAGATTGGCAAGGCTAGAGAAACAACCCCTCACGTATTATGTTCATTCTTGAATTCACACCCCTTCTGCACATGTTATGTACTCCGTTAGTTCAGAACAGTGGTTTCCCAGACCGAGGTTTGTCTGTTCTAGAAATGCAAAGTTGAAAGGTGGGCTTTTGCAAAAGCCTTAGGAAGATTGTAGAAATGCATTCATTATAACATATCTGAGAGGGGTGAAGAACTTGAAATGAAAGTTTTTAAGGAAAGTGAAACAGCTCCTCACTTATTATGGTTGTTCTTGAATTCACCATGCCTTCTGGACAGTTTTATACTCTATCTAATTCAGAACAATGGTTTGCCAGAGGGAGGTTTGTCTGTGCCCTTTAACAGAAGCTACTTATAGAAATGTGAAGTTAAAAGGAAAGCTTTTGCAAAAAGCCGTAGCAAGCTTATAGAAAGAAATTATGACATCATCTCAGAGGGACAAAGAACTTGAAAGAAAGTTTCTAAAAAAATAATTTCAACTTTGATTTAGAGGTCCCACTTCTTTGTGCCAACTTTAGCTTCTCGTGAATTATGGCTGGCAACTCATTCCTCTACAAGACCGAGTGTTGTTTCCTTTAAAAAGATTTTGTCTTGGTTAGTTTTGGCTGACCTTGGTGATTGTTGAGTTGTGTTGAGTGTTGATGGTTACTTTATATAGGGATGTATTTAAGATGTAGGTCCCAGCCTCAGGAAAAGTGAGGCTCATGATCAAAAATAATAATTATTACAGGCAAGTAAAATCACAAAATTGACCTGTGTCATAGAACTGTATTAGGTTGAACGATAATATAATCAATTATGCTTCACAAAGATAACACCTGCAAACAAAATTATACAAGTTGTGTTAATTGCGATTTTAACAATGGAAGTTCTATGGAAATCTGTGTGTATTTATGGGGTATGCATTGAAAGATCAAACCTCTTCAAATCATGAGTGTGATCTGGTTAATCTAGGTTTTCTGTTAAGATGTCAGCCTTGAGTTAATACATGATAGTATGCATTCAAATTTGTAAAGCTGACTGTTCAACTTCTGATTTTGGTTTTGGATTTTTGTCGAGGTTTTCACGACAGCCAGCACTGCAAATTGTTGGTCACTCATGACGATTATAGTGTCCTGGCCAAGCTTCCATCAGAGTCAACATCTGTGGTTACCAACATGCGGCATCCTGTAGATCGTGTCTTTAGTGCTTATGAGTTTTCTGTTGAGGTAGCCTCAAGGTTCTTGGCTCGGAATTCAAAGAGGAAAAATTCACTTTCAAGAATTGTAAAAAATCCCGGCTCAAGTACATTAAATATCTGGCCATGGAGCGAGCTTGTCCCATGGATGCGTGATGATCTTGTGAGCCGTGTAAGTCAAGATTCATTTTAATAAGTTTTACCTATCCATCCACAAGTCAAGTTTCATATGAATAAGTTTTACCTGTGCATTCTCTATTGTGAACTTTTCTATTGCTGTTCTTGTGTGTTTTTGCCTTTTACCTGTAAAGCATTTATATCAATTCTGTGTGCATGACATGTACAGGCTGTGTCCAATAAATTCCATGCCCAGACTGCTGAAATTTTTCTGAATTCCTTTTTGCCATTTCAGCAAGCATCTAGGCGATCTGGAGAAGTAGCACCTCCTGTTAGTGATGTTACCCACTACAATGCTAGTGCTTATGTAATGCCTTTACATGAATTTATCCAGCAGCCGTTAGTCACGAATCTACTTCACAATGGTGCCACATATCAGGTAATTTTCCTCTTCACCTGGTGTCATTGGGACTCTGCTAAAGAAACTAGGTAAGTTTCACGTTCATCCAGTGCCATAGGGACTGTTTTTCTTGGAAATAATACAAATGCACCTGAACAGCCACCAAGGTGGTGCCTCCCTTCCAAATATTTGCTGAGAGAGCGGGCAAGAGCCACCTTGGCATTTTTCCTATGTGTGTAGATAGGATAGCCTGCATGCTGAATAAACAATGGAGCTTGATCACATTCGAACCCTCCTCCTTGGTGATCCTACCAATGGGAGGACCAATTGAGAGTTTGCGTGGGCAACAGTCCAGACTTGAGGTGAACATAGGTGTCCGACCAAGTGATGCACCTAGTAGGACTTGAACACACAACCTCACAATTATGAGCCCTAGTGTTAACCCCTAGGTCATCACCTTTGGCATGTGTGACTGGAACATGCATCTGTACAAGATGTATTAGGCCTTTTATGCCTCTAAAAGTCTTTTGAAATTTTATGTATGAAACATGGAAACTAGTGTTTAGGTCTCAAGCCTACATATTCAGAAGAGTTTATTTGAAAGGGAGCAAAATCCTATGGCCTATAAAATCTTCTCAATGACGTATCAGTTTGAAGGTTTGGACTTTGAAGATTGCCAAAACATGATTTAGACAAACAATCTTGATCCTTTAGACTAATGTTATTCATGTGTATTTGTTGTGAGAAGATTGTCATGAGATGACGGTGGATAGTTTTACTCTCTTAAGCTCTAGGAACAAATAGTAAGAGGGGATTTAGAATCTTGTGTGATTACTTTGAAGCCATTAGTTTGTGGGTTTTCTGAGAGGTTGCAGGTTTTGTTCTAGTAGCTATAAAGGAGAATGCAAACCATTTGTTTTAACTTCTATTATCTTTGGTTTTCAGGTGGCTGGGCTCACCAGCAATTCTTACCTCAAAGGAGCTGATAATCTTCGGAAATGTGTCATTAGTCATCCAGATCTTGGCCACCATGTTCTTACTGTTGCCAAGGTAACTTTTTAAAAGTGATTGGAGACAATTGATAATTGATGTTAATCTTTTGCTGATGGATCTTCCCTGAAACAGAGAAGAGTTGAGAGGATGATTTTTGTGGGACTCACTGAGAAGCACAAAGATACTGCTGTATTGTTTGCCAACATGATTGGAGGCCAATTATATCCACTTGGATACCCCACCAACACATCCACAAGAGTCGGACTCCAGAATTCTGGTCCCTCAGCACTGAAAGGTGGCTATTTAAATTTAACATTCACATAGGATTACTCAATATCTAAGACAGTTATTTCATGTGTACAAGTTTTCGCAACTAAATGGTTTTGATAGTAGCATTTAAGTCCTTAGCAATACGTTGTATTCTCCAATGTTCAATAAGGAAATGTGGTCTGAAGGGAGGAATGTCAGAGCTTGATTTGGATGCTGGGTTGTGAGGGCAGTCAATGCTTTGAGTGAACATGGCTCATAATGGAATCATACTTTCTTGTTTGCCAGCTTGTTGTCAAGCTTTAAGCAGCTTTTAGCATGTTAAAAATAAGAAGCAATGCTCCATTGACAGAAAATGCAATGGTTTTTTGTTGGTGTCGCTTGCAGAACCAGTGCTTGGACTCGTGAAGTCACCAGAGTATCAGAAGATCTCCGGTGTTACTGCTGAGAATCAGATTTCTGAGGTTTAGATGCCTTCCTGCACACCAGCTGGTTGCACAATTCATGCTTGTTTTATATTTGGGCTGTTTCTGTTCATATTTTGCTGAGTGTCGCTAATTTGATGCAGCTACCTTCTAAAACTTCCACTCAAGATCTTTCAACTTCTAATGTAAGTTATGTCTTCTTTGATTGGTTGATAAACAGCATGATTGACTTCATTCTAATGTAGCTGGCCTGATCACCTGTTCACAGGTCACTGTATATGGCCTCATAGAGAAGTATGAAAGTTGTGCTGGTCGTCTTCGAGACACTCAAGTGCAACGCCGTATATTCTCTTTGCGGAATGCATTACCCATAAATTTTTCAACTGAGGCAAGCATTCATCTATTGACTTGTTTTTGCAACCATTGACCATAGATCCTGGATGCTTGCTCCAGAGTTTGCAGGCCTTACATCTATCACGTGAAAGCCAAGAAATTTAAGATAAGAAAATAGTCATAAAGTTGGGGCAAGTGAACAGTTGGCATGACTAAAGTTAAATTTGTTTTTTCAGATCTTTAATATTGTGGGAGTAGTTGACCTTTCTAATGCTGACAGCAAAGCCTCCTTGTTTGACTGATTGGTCAGGCTCGTCACCAAGTTGCAGAGGCCACTCTTGAAACAATTAGGAAGATGAACAATCTTGACCTTGAGCTTTATGCTTATGCTCAACAGCTCTACTCCAAAAGTCAAATTGAGGAGTCACAAAGCCCAACACGGAAGGTGCAATTTATTCTTTGAGTTTTTCATGAATTGCCAAACCATCACATCTTTGCTCTTCCACACCTCATTTTCATGTTTCGCTGGAAAGCTCAAATTTTTTTTGTCAGTGTCGCAAGTGCAAAAAACTGTTGAACAAACTGATGTTTTTGTTTGGAGATTTTTCCTGTTGTTGATCTCTCTCTGCTGGATATTTGTGAATACAACCGAACTTTGTAATCAGAGAAAGAACACAATCTTGAGAGTTTGGAGCATATAATGACGCTGATGTGTGGGGCATTATGTGAATTCTTCTGCATCTGTCTTTTGGCTGAAATATGTATTTTAAGTCTGGAGCAAATCAATTACTTACTGCTTGTTAATGCAGGTGTTGTTCAAAAAGGTCTTAACAGTGGAGAAAGGAAACGACTGGTGGTACTCGACCATCCTAGGGTCAAGGAAGTTGTTATTTGCAATGGTCTTTTTTATGTGTGGGGGGCTAGTGACTCTAGGTGCTCGCTTTGCTAAAGTTTCCTCCAGAAGCAGAATATTGATGTTCCAGGCTGGGCAGAATCACATATTGCACGAGAAGGTCTAACCTCATTATTGGCCTCCAATCTTCTTGTCTACATATGGGAATGATTCCAATGAATCCAGTCCAGGTGCAACGGGTAATCAGACCCTTGCTCCCAAGTGCTGCCAATCATATCTATGAAGGCGAAGGCTGGCCGAATGAATCAGATGGAATACAGGGGTATGCTGACAATTATCTCAATCAGCACCGATCCCCATCATTTTTTAATAGCGTTTTGATGTACAGAATACCCTGGCTGTTTCAGTCATTTTTTCTTGAAGCGGGATCAAAACATGTTTCCTTGCTTCAAACAACAGAAAGGAGACTTACACACTACATCATGATATTCCAGAAGACATAGCTATTCTGTGTTGTGTATTCTAGCTTCTCTCCCTCCCTCCCTCGGTCCCTCCCTCTATCAAAGGCCAATCAATTCTTTTCCACTTCGGTTGTATGATAGATATCCTCATGTTTATTATTGAGGGAAGCATGTCAAAAAAATGGATGAACTACTGTACCTCTGAGCCTTTTTGGGCAAGGCTTCATCAATTTACCATGAGCGTTTGAGGGTCCTCTTATATGTTTTGGTCTATGCATATCTGGAGATGCAGGCTATTAGTGCTTGTGCTTGAGTCTTAAACCAAAGAACTGTACCAAGTTTGCTAATCGATGTGTGATGCCATTCCAATCCTTCACATTTTGAACTCCGAAGTGACCTCCGCTCTTTCTGTTAAACAGTGGCAATATGATATTCTTAAGTGGTGAAAGTTGTAGAGCCGACAAAAGTTGCTCTAGACGTGAGAGAGACTGCGACACAGGGAGGCATAGGCACTGCATGCCCTTATTTAGCACACGTCATTGAGGCCAATAGAGAGTAGTGAATATTAATGTATTTGGTAGATTGGAGGGTTGGCATAATAATACATAAAAATAAAAATGAGAGGAGAATCTCATCCACTAGGAAGAGTAATGAGCCTAATAGCAATATTAATTTGTTGCCAATGGCCTAAGTTGAGCTGTTTTACGTCAGCGTAGAGTGCGACTTCAGGCTGAGTTTGATTCCCAGGGATAGCTGTCTTAATTTGCCTCACCCATATGGGGGCCTTGGCACCTTAACAAACTCATTGCTTTACAAAAAACAATATTAATTTGATGTACATTTGGTGGTTATGTGACTAGATTCTTTGTTTACCGCATGGAAATGTGCACATATTTAGGGTTTAAACTTTACATAAGAGATTGTTTCAAAAAATAGATGAGAGTGTTGAGCATGTTTGTTGTAAATGTATAGTAATATTCACATTTTCTTTGAGGGAAGTAACCATCTCAGCTTCTTTCCTTGTATGCCCTATACCATTGTGGTATGTGAACTTGCACTATTCATTGTCCTTTTGAACTTTTTGAAAGGCCTTTCACCACCTTGTCTCCCAATAATTCCTTAGCCCTATGATAGTACACATTGAAGAGAATTTGCTTTGGGAGCTCTTATTTTGCCCTTGAAAGAAAGATATTGAACTTGCGGGCATGTGTGCTCTTATGAAATGATTTAGCCCTCTTTTTCTAGGTTGCTATGATATCATTTGGGTAGTACTTTTTTGAAGCCCTTTGGTGCTTGTTAATCAGTTCTATTCTCTTTTAACCAAACATTCACTCTTTCGTAAGTTTAACACAAGTTCTATTCTCTTTTAACCAAACATTCACTCTTTCTTAAATTTAACACAAGGATTCACTTTATAGATGACCCAATTCCTCAAGGCTCATCTCCATATAGGTGCTTGGAAGTGGGCCATGCCTCCTTTCTACTCATCACCTCTTGTAATGTGCTAATACAGTTGAAATCCACCCTATCTCTATTCCATAGGTCTTCTCATCCTTGTGCGTCCTTTTGCAATAGTGCATGGAAAACTTTATATTTGAAGAGGTAAAGATTTAGGACTACTTTGATTGGTAACACTTGTAATTAGATCATTGGCAATAAAGATGCATTTTAGACTACCTAGCTTCTCTCAATACTTTTTCCAAGTTTATACATTATTTGTGTTTTAGCCCACTTCGCTTCCCTTGATACTTCTCTCTGATTTTCCCACATTAGTTATGTTTTAGGCTTCAGTATGTGAAGTACAAAAATGTTTCTCTTCCCATTTTAGTCCTTCCCACTTGATTCTGTGTAAAGTGGTATTGGGTGGGTATTCATGCCTTTATAATTCTAGTTCAGTGATGAGTTGCACTTTATTGAACTCACAACCTTTGCGCTTTTTCCCACTATCTCTCGAATCCTTCCTATCCTTCCTCCTTAGAGCTAATAACCTATTTCCAACTCACAATATGGAATTCTTCTTGATCCCCAAGTGATCGGATAAAGTTCCTTAGCAACTCAAAGGGTAGAACATATTCAATAGTAGGAGAGTATGGGCTTGGTTCAATCGCCTAACTTTTTCTATTTAAAGGGTAGCAGAAAGGCAATAGAAGAGTACATATTTGGTTATTATGAGTTCATTGGCAAGCCCAAACACTTCTCTTCCCCACTTATTGAAACTTAGCCTTCCATCTTTCGTAATAGCTAAACAACCCTTCATTGAATTGGCACTCCTGATCCAAGTGCAAAGCCTAAGTATTTGGAATCGGTACATGGCTTAATAATACGGAATCCCAAGTCAATCAACCATTGGGGAGTTTCCTCCCTTGTGGCTTTTCCATCCTTCCACAAAAAATTGAAGCTTCAAATCACTTTTTGCATACTGTTTTTTACATGTTTTTTGTTACTCATGCTAGTAGCATTGTGCCACCTCATATATAAGATGACACTAAGCAAGTGCAAGCGTTTGTATTGTGCCTAGGAGAAAAGGGATGAATATGGTTTATTGGGCTTGTTGCCACCAAGACCAAGACGTGTTGATTTCAAGCTATCATATAATGGCTACTCTTGCTTTCTTAGTGCATGTGCAAGGAGGAAAGGGGCACAAGTGTCTTGGTAGCAAAAATAGAACTGTAGCCCAAGCCAAATTTCCAAGATGAAAATGGTAGAGTAATAGCAATACACCTTGTGTTGATGGTGAGAAGATTGATATTGTCTTTGTTTATGTCATTGATTATTGAGGTAGGGGTGCCACGAATGCTAGTAGTGGTTAACTAGTAAGCTAGAAAGTCCAACCACTATCTTGTGTGGAATATAACATATGATTGAAGGGACAAATTACACGTGTTTGGGGAAATGATTGAAGATGAGAGACATGCTTGGAAGATACTCAATATAAAAAAAGGGTCTTACTAATCTGATCAACGTTTCGACTTACATGGCATAATAATCATGTTGGGGAGAGATGGAAAGGTGCAATGCTTGATAAGGTGTTTGCATGTGCAAATGATGACTTGATATCACATGACCTTTGATACTCAGTAGTTGGCGATTATCATGTATCATATGAGTTTCTATTCTGGTTAATTTGTGTGAGAGAGACTTGTAAGGCCCCCTATCCTTTTAAAGCTCAATCCATATTTTTTACAAGACAAAAAGTTTGTTAAAGAATTGAGATGTGTTTGGAAAAAAGCTTAGTGCCTTAATTTGGGCCTCTTTAAGAGATGGGAGGTTGGCATTTAGGCCATCATTGAGCATGATGAGAAACATGGGCAACATAAGGCTGCGTTGGGTAGACATGTCTTTGCTGTAGTTCAAGTATTTACAAGCTATACTCTCAAATTTCTTCTTCTAAATCCTGGGGATGCTTTTCTACTTTTCCTCTTGCAAAACACTTAAAATCATATTGTGGGTCAACAAACAGATAGAGTTCCAATTGCAAAGTTAAGCTAGGAACATGATCTTGGGGGAATCTTCCCACAAAACCTTCTTTCAATCCCTCAAGACCAACTAAAGGAAGGACAACATTCTCATTATTGAGGATAAGAATGGGGTGTAACTAAAATATGAGAAAAGTATTTTTAGAAGGTTTCTATAACTTCTATCCTAAAATATTGGTGTGCAACTAGAATTGATGGAAGATTATAAGGCCAAGCTTACTATATTTTAGGGGTCTATGAAGGCATTTCTGATTTGTGAGATTTCTCTCTCTATAGAATGGTCTTTTAGTAAAGAAAAACCAAACTATGTTTGTACGGAAGATGAAAATAGAGAAGGTGTCGAGATTGAATGGGGTTTCCTCTAAGGTATTTGAAACCATTTAGGATGTTTGTGGAACTAATCTTTATAACATGCCAAATAGTTTCAGGGATAAGGGAGCAATGTTTGTCAGAGAAAATCAAGGGTGGGTTAGATTGGTCTTGAAATGTGAGAAAGGAAATCTACAAGCCACTACAAGCCTCTCACAATGCTGAATGTGGCCTATAAAGTTCATTACAAAGATTTCAAAATGAGAATTAAGTAAGGGGTACCAAGAATGCTACATCTAGCAAAGTATGACTTTGTTCACTCTCGGGAGATCCACGAGCTATCCTCAACTTATTGTCTGTGATTGGCCATGTGATGGAATTATAGGAGAGATATTGGCTCATAAAAGAGGACATTGATAAGGCCTATGAGAGACTAAGTTTCCATCTTGCAGTTAGGGTGCTTGAATGGTGTGGGTTTTGAAACACATTTTGCGAGATGGTCAATGTTGTGTTCAATCACTCCCCCTCATTTCTCACTCTCATTGAACTTTGTGTAGTGCTTGATTGCTTCAAGTTTTGATTGATCACACAAGTGGCTCTCTTAGTTCGATATTAGACAATTGAATATGTGACCTTAGTTGAGTCACTAGGAAACCCATGTCAATCTTCGTTGGGTCAAGCCAACTGATCTAGAAGCAATCTGACTGACTAATCCCACATGTTTCATGTGATCTAGGTGGTGTTGCTTAGAACTTACGATTGGAAATGCTACTTGCTTGGTTTGGTATGTCTCAATTAATATCCTTGCAACTTCAATTGCGATCCAATTCTTTCTCTCTGCAACACTACTTTATTGTGGATTGTATGTGACTTGCCTTCTTATGACATTGCCATTCATAGTCATTAAGCCCATGGGAAATATACTCTTCCACCATTGTCTGACCTCAAAGATTTTTCATGCGTGCTAAAATTCTTTTTTACCATTGCTTTGAACTCCAAAAACTTCTCAAAGGCTTCATTTTTATATTATATGAAATACAGCCAAGTCATCTTATTGAAATTCTCAATGAAAGTGATGTAATATCTTGAATTACCACTCAATGAGACATTTTGAGATTGTCCCCAAATATCTAAATGAACCATTTCCAAAAAAAACATACATACTCTCCCCCTCTTTGGAAATGGTAGTCTAGATTGCTAAGTTGAAAAGCCTCACATACATGGTCAAAGTTCATATACCCAAACTACGATAAACCATAAACTATGTGCTTTGTTTGCATTTTTTAAAGCCTCAAAAGATTCGTGTGGCCAATTCTCCTATGCTATGATTCCACATCACTTTCTTGATCGTGTTCTTTTTCAGCATTCATAGATCTTTGAAGAATGGACCAAGCAAACAACATGCCCTTTTTACAACCTCTAGCTATCAATTTGCCACGTCTGCCACTCCTCACTAAAGCAACCAAATTTATTAAAGAGGACATATAGTGTTGACGATGTATTCATCATTTTTAATATTCTATTTAGAATCAAACTACTCTACATGTGTATGATGTAATTAGTGGCAACCGAATCCAAAAAGTAGTCATCATCATGAGAAGGGCAAGTCATGCTACCCAATATGTGCTCCATAGCAAATAAGTGTTCTCTAGAGGATGATCCTCCTCTTTGTACATATCCACTACTTTCATATCCTCCTGCATTATGGTTATACTGCATCCTTACTTTCCTCTAAATGAGTTACATTGTTTGTGGAAATGTTTCCTTTCAAAGTGCCCAAATTGCCCACAATAATGACATGTTCCATCTCTATGTGATTGAGTAGCACATGCTTAATCATGAACTTGTGTTGTCCCCTTTCCTCTAGGCATAAAATCCAAAAGAGCCTTGTCCACAAGAGTATACATATTCTATACCATACATGAAACCTCTACCTCTCGATACATTACCACAACCATGTTGGTGGTAGAAAATACTCTCTCGTGTCTCCTTGCTACTAGAGGCATTGAAACAAAATTTGATCTCTTCAGTTATTTAACAAGAGGGAATAACTTCCTCAAAATCATGTATCAAACCACCACATACTAAAATAGATGTATCAAGCCCTAATCCATTCAAAGTAATCAAAATCAAGTCATCATAATCTACAAGCACATTTATCGATTTTGCAAGATAATCACTAATGCCTTTATTGCCTCTCCATGCACCATGTAGTATTTGTTTCAATTGAATCTTTCTTCTATACATGTATCATACATTTTGTCTATGATCCCCCACAAATCTTTGCACATGCTAGTCTTTTTAATGTGTGGAGTCTCCAAGAGATACTTATGGAGATCCATTGCTACAATTTTTGATTCTTTCCCACCTAAGCCTTGTAGGCCTTGTTTTTTTCTTTCATTCGATTCTTTTCAGGAAGCTCTAGACATGTATGTTCAAGTCCAAAGATCTATACTCATCAAGAAGTTCTCCATTCTACAAGACCACGCACTATAGTTGTTCTTTGTGGGTTTGTCACAATGAATTTGTGTTATTTGAGCCCTTTTTGACATATGTGTAGCCCAAAAATTTTATTTAAAAAAATTATACAATGCCTCCATGAAAAGGAAAAGGCACCCACAAATTGCTCAATTACAAGAATCAAAGAGCATCAGTATACCCATTGCCAATACTTAGTGTGACATCCCAATTTTTGTGTGCCATACATGATCCAAAGAAAGGAGCCAGAGATTCACCAAAACATGCATAGAACTTTTACCTCAACTTCCCATTAGGAGCTATTCATATATATTCCATATAGTGCTTCAAAATCAAAACCAAGAATTTTTACCTCAACCGCCCATCATAAGCTATCCATACATATTCGATATAGTGCTTCAAGGACCAAAATCAACCATATATTTGAGCCCAAAAAACAAAATTATAATGGTACTGAACTAATTGATTTTTGATGCCTTAAAAGTGCTCCATCATTCATCAAAACATGATAATTTTGTTAGAAAGTTTTTACTAAATTTTCCCTTCTAGAGAGAGCCTAAAAAATTGCATACAAGTGGTATTTTTGGCCTTCAAACAAGCAGTTTTGACCTATGCAATGTGAATAGACCTTTTTCAAACTCATTCAAATTTATCCAAATCAACCAAATTGCAACGTGAAAGTATGTTTTTCCAAGACAACGTCAAAATAGCTAGTTCAAGCATCCACCAATGTAAAGACAACTTATCTAAGTGGTTTCAATGCAATTGGTTCAATCCTATAGTATGAAACCAACTCACTACAACTAGTTTAGGCCTTGTAGTTGTGAAAATGACTTCAACATATCTAGTTCAACTTTCCAAATGTGAATAATGCTTGCAAAATAAATATTTTGATTGATTATGTGTGGAAAATGGGTTATTTATGAGCGTGATTGTAACGTGCCCCCACTCCTCAAATTGCAGGACACGCCTTAGCAGTCCATCGAGAGACGTATCTAGAAGACGCTGCCCTGCACTCCCAAGGAATGACACGGGGTTTGCCAACTAGGGTCTCTTGAGTCTGCCCCGTAACGGAGCTTACCCGGCCGTTCCCACTAGGATCGACCTGAAGTACGGGTTCTTTGTAATCGGGTCTTCCTAGCAGCCTTCTAGCATCGGTCTACATCCGCTCCACTTTGCATAGATATGACTGGACCCAAGCAGACTCACACCGCACTTGGTTCAAAGAGAATGGGAAATGAGAGGGATGCATCGCTCGACCTCTCTTTCCGTAGGGCATAGTCCCATTTCGGTCCCCTAAAATGGTATGAACCAGGGTTTTAACCAACATTGTCTAAGGTCATCGTTCGACCTTTCCTAACATTCCTCGTTAACATTTCCTTTGAGGGAATCCCTCGGCTAACCTAGACCACCCTTCCATAGGATAGACCCAATTGGTCACACCCACCACGCTTCCCTCAGGGGTTGTTTTAGTTATCTAATTACCTACCACATTATGTTTGACATATAAAAGCAGCTTCCTTAATTAACCCGTTAATCACAGGTTCCTTTACGCAATTTAGGGCACAGACACGAAAACAAGATAAACAAGGTCAAATACTTCCTAAACTTATCTTCAGGTTAATGTTTGTCTCCCGCCCATATAGGAGAATTAAGTGTTCCTTTCTGCCTTCGCAGAAAAATCCTTCCGTCTCCAGGCAACAAAACCCAAAGGTTTATCCTATCAAGATTCCGCCTTGTGACTAGTGTCAAGGCCTCAAGATCCCATCCCGAGTCATGTAGAACACTTGTGTAGGGCCCGGAGGCGTTGGGATTTATGGCCAGAGCCCCCACTGGCACCCAAGCGTCCTCTTACGCCAAGTAATTTCCACAGAGAGACCTCTTGCGGTGGGCTCAGTCCACATTCCCGACCAGGATTCATAACCCCCTTGGTTAGGGTTTGGTAGTTCGTGGGGGATAGCTAGCGCCATCCTTCCTTAATTATCCCTTTAGGAAATCATCCACAGCTGAATCAACCAGCTTAAAAACAATTACTAAGGAAAACATCCCTTTTTTTTCCATGAAATCATCTCAGACCCGGCCATGCAATCATCAATCACACCCCACTTGGGTTAACATCCAAACCCACATTAACAAACAGTTGAATGCACAACCTCTTGCTTCAAGGCATCGCAATCCCATTGCATGCACAACCAGAATTTAACTTGGATGTATCAAAACACTTTTACAACCTTTTCAAACAACCAAGTTGGGTTAACAATCCATCTTTAACAAGATCAACCTTCCTTAGAAACCATTTCAACAATTCCAAGCAACATGCTTAGCATAAATCAATTACCCTAAAGTTCGCTCTCTCCCTTGGGTTAGGGCTTCGCAAGGTCAATTTAACAAATTCCTTCTAGATCCTTTAAATGATCTAAGTGATTTTATCTTGACCTTTATTAATCATGGCTACCTATTTAGGGTAGAAGATCAACCCAATTCCTAGAGTAGCTATCTAATATCATAGGTCACCAAGTGCTAACCCATATTGCTAGTACATCACCAAGAGTACATTAACGAGATTCCAACCTGATTAGCCATAGGTTATCTAATCTCATCTATTGGCTAGAGTTTAGACAAGGATCTCTAAACGGAAATTCCTTTAGAACTACTGTTCTAACAATGTTTATCGTGCAATCCCATTATGTGTGCAAGTTAACATATATCGACATGTGCATGATCTAATTGTTACTTTAATGTACTCTATCAACCTTGCGCATGAAAACCTTATCATTTCATGTGTGTTAATCCATGCAGATTCCATCCTATTTGTTCCATTGACTCCATGCAATCATCCCATATTTGCAAGATTTCATGTGACAATATTTCATGTACTAGGCTAGTCAATATTTCATGCAACTCACGCACTTGAGTTTTCATAAACATGCACTTTAAGTATAGAAGAGAAACCATGAACACTAAGCAACAAGAATAACGGGATCGTCTTCTGATTTCCCTTCAAGTCCTCTTCTTTCTCACCTTCTTCTTTTTCTCCTCTCTCTCCCTCTTCTTCTTCTCCTTCTCCCTCTCCCTTCCTCTTCTTCTTCTTCTTCTACCCTTCTTCTCCTTCTCTTTCTCTCCTCTTCTTCTTCTCCTACTCTCTCTCCCTCTCCTTCTCTTCTTCTCCCTCTCTCTCCTCTTCCTCTCCTTCCCTCTCTTCTCTCCTTTTTTCTCTCCCTTCCTCCTCTTCTTCTTCTTCTTCTACTCCTCCTTCTCTCTTCTCTCTCTCCTTCTCTTCTTCTCCCTCTCCTCTTCCTCTTCTCTCCTTCCTTCTCTTCTTCTCTCCCTCTCCTATTCCTTCTTCTCTTCTCCTTCTTTTCTTCTCCTTCTCTCTCTTCTCTCTCTCTTCTTCTCCTCTTCTTCTTCTTCTTCTACTCCTCCTTCTCTCTTCTCTCTCTCCTTCTCTTCTTCTCCCTCTCCTCTTCCTCTTCTCTCCTTCCTTCTCTTCTTCTCTCCCTCTCCTATTCCTTCTTCTCTTCTCCTTCTTTTCTTCTCCTTCTCTCTCTTCTCTCTCTCTTCTTCTCCTTCTTCTTCTCCTTCTCCTTCTTCTTCTCCTTCTCCCTCTCCCTTCCTCTTCTTCTTCTTCTTCTTCTTCTACTCCTTCTCCTTCTCTCTTCTCTCTCTCCTTCTCTCCTTCTCCCTCTCCTTCTCTTCTTCTTCCCTCTCCTCTTCCTCTCCTTCCCTCTCTTCTCTCCTTCTTTCTCTCCCTTTCTCTTCTTCTTCTTCTCTCTTCTCTCTCTCCTCTTCTTCTCCCTCTCCTTCTCTTCTTCTCTCCCTCTCCTCTTCCTCTTCTCTCTCTCCTTCTCTCCTCTCCCTCTCCTCTTCCTTCTTCTCTTCTCCTTCTTTTCTTCTCCTTCTTTTCTTCTCCTTCTTTCTTTCTCCTTCTCTCTCTTCTCTCTCTTCTCTCTCTTCTCTCCCTCTTCTTCTCCCTCTTCTTCTCCTCTCTCTCCCTCTTCTCCTCTTCTCGCTGAGCACATGGGGGGGGGGGGGGGGGGGGGGGGAGGCCGTGCTACAGTCTACCAGGGGAGCGCTGCTACTGTTGGAGCCGGGGGCGCCGATGGAGGTGACGGGGCTGGAGGGGGGCGTTGTTTCTGCTGGGGCCGAGTTGGAGGGGGGCCGCTGCCTGGCGAGGCTGGAGGGGGGGACACTTGTCTGTATCGAGGGAGGGGGAGAAGCCTCCCCTTTTATAGGAGGGGGAGGAGGTGGGCATGGCCGCCACCCCTCCCACATGGGGAGCTGCATGCCCCCCATGCTACCACTTCACTCCCTCTCTCTCTCCCCAACGTGCTGTCGGCGGGGAGAGGGAGAGGGGAATTTTTTTAATAAAAAATTTAAGGATTTATCCAAAGGGGGAGGGAGAGTTCCTATGGGGGGGAGGCACGGGGGTCACGGGGGGAGACATTACATCCTCTCCCCCTTAGAGAAATCGAAATGTCCTCATCTCGAGAGAAATTGGGGAAGACAAGCACTATTGGACCTTAGAGCCTGTAGGTTAGGGCCCATCACGCTTCCACTGTGCTATAATGATTAAATTCTCAACTTAAAATAACAACTTGTCACAACTCATAGGATTCAATAGGATTTATTCCAAGTACAGGACTTGTTACCTCAAGAAGATCTTCCTAGGTTATCTAGTCATCCTCAAAGGTTACAACAGGCTCCAAGCCTTCATCATCATGTGTTCATAATATAAGCCAAAAGTAGAGTTTAGACAGCTTTGTTTGATTGCATGTTCCTGATTCTCAGGGTCCAACTCAGGACAATCTGTTTGGATGTGTCCTAGTTCATTGCAGTGGAAACATCGGCAGTTGGGGCATCTCTTACGGATGTGTCCTATCTCTCCACACTTGTGGCACCTCTTGTCTTGATCTTGTGAGTCATCTTCATCATAGTTCCCTGATTTAAGTTCTTGGACGATTGGATTCGCTCAGAGTAATGTGTCTTGCAAGTCCGTTGGGCACATTGATTCCAATCGAGTGTTTATGGGTGGATTCAACCCAACACAGAATTTTGACACCTGTTATGTCATATCCATTGGGGGTGCATACTTTAGGAGTGAAACGAACTTTGAATAATATGCTTCAAGGGATAATCCTAGCTGCTTCAAGCCATAGAATTCATTCATATTTTGTGTGCGGTAGGCAGGTGGCAGATACCTCCCTCGCACAGCTTCCTTAAGCTTATCCCAAGTGACTGTCCCCTTCGAGATCGCTTGTCTCTGCACCAATGTTTCCACCAAAGTCTCGCTTTGCCTATAAGCTTAAGTTTGGCGAGCATGGCTTGGTTAGCAGGTGCAGTTCCTGCTACCTCAAAACAGTCCTCCATGGACTCAATCCAGATCTCGGTGTCGGCTTGAACATTCCTTCCCTTGCCGTCAAACTCGGGTGGCTTAATTTGCTTGAGAAGGAACTTCTTCTCTTGCATGTCAGCATTCCTGGGTGCAGAAGGTGCCTGACAATCAAGCCATACCACTTAGGTTATTTTCGTTTAGGATATGTCTATGAACCAAACATTAATCAATCATGTATCATTATGAAGTTTTGCTCTGATACCAACTGTAACGTGCCCGCTCCTCAAATTGCGGGACATGTCTTAGAAGTCCATCGAGAGATATATCTAGAAGACACCGCCCGGCACTCCCAAGGAATGACACGGGGTTTGCCAATTAGGGTCTCTCGAGTCTACCTCGCAACGAAACTTACCCGGCCATTCCCACTAGGATCGACATGAAGTCTGGGTTCCTTGTAATCGGGTCTTCCTAGCAGCCTTCTAGTATCGGTCTACAGCCGCTCCAATTTGCGTAGATACGATTGGACCCAAGCAGACTCACACCGCACTTGGTTCAAAGAGAATGGGAAACGAGAGGGATTCATCGCTCGATCTCTCTGCCCGTAGGGCATAGTCCCATTCCGGTCCCCTAAAATGGTATGAACCAGGGTTCTAACCAACATTGTCTAAGGTCATCGTCCGACCTTTCCTAACATTCCTCGTTAACATTTCCTTTGAGGGAAGCCCTCGACTAACCGAGACCGCCCTTCCGTAGGATAGACCCAATTGGTCACATCCACCATGCTTCCCTCGGGGGTTGTTTTAGTTATCTAATTACCTATCACATTATGTTTGACATATAAAAGCAGCTTCCTTAATTAACCTGTTAATCACAGGTTCCTTTACGCAATTTAGGGCACAGATACGAAAACAAGATAAATAAGATCAAACACTTCCTTAACTTATCTTCAGGTTAATGTTTGTCTCCCGCCCATACAAGAGAATTAAGTGTTCCTTTCTGCCTCCGCAGAAAAATCCTTCCGTCTCCCGGCAACTACAAAACCCGAAGATTTATCCTACCAAGATTTCACCTTGTGACTAGTATCAAGGCCTCGAGATCCTATCCCGAGTCACGTAGAACACTTGTGTAGGGCCCGGAGGCATTGGGATTTACGGCCAGAGCCCCCACTGGCACCCAAGCGTCCTCCTATGCCAAGTAATTTCCACATCGGTCCACATTCCCGGCGCAGATTCATAACCCCCTTGGTTAGGGTTTGGTGGTTCACGGGGGGTAGCTAGCGCCAACCTTCCTTAATTATCCCTTTAGGAAATCATCCACAGCAAGCTTAAAAACAATTACTAAGGAAAACATCCCTTTTGTTTCCATGGCAATCAGTCATCTCAGACCCGGCCATGCAATCATCAATCACAACCCAGTTGGGTTAACATCCAAACCCACATTAACAAACAATTGAATGCACAACCTCTTGCTTCAAGGCATCGCAATCCCATTGTATACACAACCAGAATTTAACTTGGATGTATCAAAACACTTTTACAACCTTTTCAAACAACCAAGCATAACTTGGGTTAACAATCTATCTTTAACAAGATCAACCTTCCTTAAAAACCATTTCAACAGTTCCAAGAAACATGCTTGGCATAAATCAATTACCGTAAAGTTCCCTCTCCCCCTTGGGTTAGGGCTTCGCAAGGTCAATTTAACAAATTCCTTCTAGATCCTTTAAATGATCTAAGTGATTTCATCTTGACCTTTATTAATCATGGCTACCTATTTAGGGTGGAAGATCAACCCAATTCCTAGAGTAGCTATCTAATATCACAGGTCACCAAGTACTAACCCATATTGCTAGTACATCACCAAGAGTACATTAACGAGATTCCAACTTGATTAGCCATAGGTTATCCAATCTCATCTATCGGCTAGATTTCGGACAAGGATCTCTAAACGGAATTTCTTTAAGAACTACTATTCTAACAATGTTTATCGTGCAATCCCATTATGTGTGCAAGTTAACATATATCGACATGTGCATGATCTAACTGTTACTTTAATGTACTCTATCAACCTTGTGCATGAAAACCTTATCATTTCATGTGCGTCAATCCATGCAGATTCCATTCTATTTGTCCCCTTGATTCCATGCAATCATCTCGTATTTGCAAGATTTCGTGTGATAATATTTCATGTACTAGGCTAGTCAATATTTCATACAACTCACGCACTTGAGTTTTCATAATCGTGCACTTTAAGTATAGAAGAGAAACCATGAACACTAAGCAACAAGAATAGTGGGAGGGTTAGAGGACACCAATTTTGAGGGGGGGTGGTCAATGTCGTCTTCTGATTTCCCTTCAAGTCCTCTTCTTTCTCACCTTCTTCTTCTTCTCCTCTCTCTCCCTCTTTTTCTCCTTCTCCTTCTCCTTCTCCCTCTCCCTTCCTCTCCTTCTTCTTCTTCTACCCTTCTTCTCCTTCTCTTTCTCTCCTCTTCTTCTCCCTCTCCTACTCTCTCTCCCTCTCCTTCTCTTCTTCTCTCTCTCTCCTCTTCCTCTCCTTCCCTCTCTTCTCTCCTTTTTCTCTCCGTTCCTCCTCTTCTTCTTCTTCTTCTACTCCTTCTCCTTCTCTCTTCTCCCTCTCCTTCTCTTCTTCTCCCTCTCCTCTTCTTCTCTCCCTCTCCTCTTCCTCTTCTCTCTCTCCTTCTCTTCTTCTCTCCCTCTCCTCTTCCTTCTTCTCTTCTCCTTCTTTTCTTCTCCTTCTCTCTCTTCTGTCCCTCTTCTTCTCCTTCTCCCTCTCCCTCTCCCTTCCTCTTCTTCTTCTTCTTCTTCTACTCCTTCTCTCTTCTCTCTCTCCTTCTCTTCTTCTTCTCTTCTTCTCTCTCACTTCTCTTCCTCTCCTTCCCTCTCTTCTCTCCTTCTTTCTCTCCCTTCCTCTTCTTCTTCTTCTTCTTCTACTCCTTCTCCTCCTCTCTTCTCTCTCTCCTTCTCTCCTTCTCCCTCTCCTTCTCTTCTTCTCTCCCTCTCCTCTTCCTCTTCTCTCTCTCCTCTTCTTCTCTCCCTTTCCTCTTCCTTCTTCTCTTCTCCTTCTTTTCTTCTCCTTCTTTCTTTCTCCTTCTCTCTCTTCTCTCCCTCTTCTTCTCCTTCTTCTTCTCCTCTCTCTCCCTCTTCTCCTCTTCTCGCTGAGCACACCGGGGGAGGGGGGTGCTGATCGGACGCTAGGGGGAGTGCGCTATACCCCAGACCGGGGGGGGGGGGGGGGGGGGGGGAAGGCCGTGCTGGAGTCTACCAGGGGAGCGCTGTTGTTGTTGGAGTCGGGGGTGTCGATGTAGGTGACAAGGTTGGAGGGGGGGGCATTGTTTCTGCTGGGGCCGAGCTGGAGGGGGGCGACTGCCTGGAGAGGCTGGAGGGGGGGCGCCTGTCTGTACCGAGGGAGGGGGAGAAGCCTCCCCTTTTATAGGAGGGGGAGGAGGTGGGCATGGCCGCCACCCCTCCCACCTGGGGGGCTGCATGGCCCCCATGCTACCACTTCACTCCCTCTCTCTCTCCCTCCCTGGCGTGCTGTCGGCGGGGAGAGGGAGAGGGAAATTAAAAAAAAATAATTAAGGATTTATCCAAGGGGGGGGGGAGTTCCTATGGGGGGAGGCACGGGGGTCACAGGGGGGGGGGGGGAGGGAGACATTACAGTGATTAAGCCTTTGTATAAGGCTTAAGGGGATATCTTAACAAAAAACTAATCAAATGAAGGTCGCTTGTTGTTGACAATGCTGATTCTGCTACTAGGACAAGATGATTTTGCTCACTAGAGATAATCTACATCAAAACATCCTTTAAATGCTAATTTCATGAGCTTCAAAGGCTCAAAGACAAGCTACAACAAGAATTCTCTCTTATCCTTCTTTATTTGTTTGAGGCATAAACCCCCTACTTATGGGCAAGCAGGCTTCCTGGCTAAGCAAGCAAGCCTCAAGCGTAGCAACCCCCTGCTATTGTGACCAATACACGCACCTTATTTCTTTCCAAAAACAACTAATGCCTTGCTATGCCACTTTACTTATAGCTTCCAATGGCTATCTAGCCACCAATTTTCGAGCTTTGAGGATTGCCGATTTGACAAAAATGAGATTATTATGAGATTTAGAGGTGTATCTTGTCAATTATCTTGGATGACAACTTGTTTGATGCTCTAAAATCTGAAATTACACAAGCTTCAAGCATGATATTTGAGAACCCAGTTTTAGCTCCAACTCTAAGCTCTTGCTTTGATAGCACATATGAAGAAAAGGAAAACGAAGATAAACAATGCAATGGAAGATTGAGGGACAAGATAGAGGGCGGGAAAGATAGAGGGCTTAATAGTCTTATTCTTCCGTTTTTTCTTCTTCATTCTTCATTCTCTTCTTTCTTCTCTCTCACTCGTACACATGGTTATCTCTTGTTGATTTTCACATAAAATACCTTCACACACTCGTACTTTATTTTCCTCTCATCCATATGGATATAGACTTAGGCTATTACAACTTTATTAACACAAATACATGCATAAAGAGAAAGTTGGGGAAACACACACGCACACATGCAAAGTAATGAAGCAAATTAGCCACATTAGTTCACTTTACTTTACCAAAATAAACCAAGTAAATACCTTAGCAATGATGGTACTAGGGTTTATTATAAAAAGGCAAGCAAGCTTTGTTTTCTTGTATCTTGATTTCAGTTTCCATGGCTACGTTGTGCTATGGTATAATGGAAGATATCTATGACATGGCCATGATTGAAGCATTACATGTTATTTCCTGTTATTTTCTTAGTTTAGTTCAATAGTTTTTCTGTTGATTTTCATGGTAGAATAGACCTTTTTTATATTGGTATCAGAGCATTAGTTTAGATCATGTCAGAAGTCATTTTCATGCATTAGATTTAGTTGCAGTGACTAGGGAGTGAAAACTGCAGTTCAAATTTAGTCATAGGAGTTAGTTCCTTCATAACCATGGTTAGACGTGGAGATCTGTCACAAAGTGTGACCAAGATGGAGGTTCTTGGCATGAACCACCGGATAATGGCAAACTCCAGCTAATTTTGGCAGGTTATGACAAAATTTTAACCAAAAATTGAAGGCAAGGTGGATAAAATGAAGGCTATAGTCTTAATGGAGACCAAACTTGAGTTACTTTTTTGAAAGATAGGGTTTCTTCTCTCTCTTCAAGCTTTCTTTCATGGATTCCATGGAAAAAATTCTATTCCTACCTTGATTCTATGGCTTCTATCCTGTAAAGGCATTCCATAACAAGCTTCTTCATCTACTAAGCTTGTTGGTGGTTTTGCTTCAACTGTGCTGCTTGCTGTAGAATTTTCAAAGGCATCAGACCGGCACAAGAACTCGTGTCCACAGTTTCAGATGTTGATAAAGGACTGCGGATCTTCTGGGGTGCAGAAAGACAATTTCAGATGTTGATAAAGGATTGTGGATCTTCAATGCAGGCAGGAGAACCAGTAATGAAGCTTAAGCTAGTGATTGAGGAAGCTGCTCAAGAACGATTTGAGATACAACAACACAACAGGGCAAAAAAATCAGTGAAAAGCTGTTTTGGTGTTGACAACCACCAGATTGTGTCGGTCTCCATCAGTGATCATATCGTCAAGTTTTGGAACGCGTTTGCGATCACATTGTCAAGTTCTAGAACGTGTTTGTTAAGTGCAAGTACATTACTCAGTATGTCGATGCATTTGCAGACTGGTTTAGATGTGTGAACTTCTTGTCTACCACAACAGTACACCAGGGACGTTTATAAGGAGATACAATCCTCTCGGGTGCCTTCTCTGTTGACAAAACTCATGCATATTGTACTGCGGCAACAACCATATCAAGAGCAGTTGACCCGCTCACCTCTCGGGTGCCTTCTTATTTGGTAAAACACAGGCTTCTTGTAATGCGACAGCAGCCATATCAAGAGTAGTTTTACTCGCTCTAATTTGGCCTTCTTTTCCTTCAAGACGCAACAACTAGACTTAGCAAAAACTAGAATTATTTCTACATGAACTACTTGTTTTTTTTCTAATAAGCTGAGTTGGATTCAGCCTGGTCACGCATCCCTTCTCTCTGCTTATGTTAAGCGGACTTTTGGGGGCCTGGTTTTTTTTTCTTGTATCTATTGTATCGGACATAGCAGCTGGTATATTCAGCAAGGACAAAGAATAGATGCAGAGATTAAATGAGGGTGCAGGAAAGAAACTAGAGATATTAACTGATGCAGGAAAACTAGAGAAATCAGATAGATGGTAATGAATACCAAATCACTCTGATTTCGTTGCCATAACCATACTTTAGCTTCCAAATTTCTCATATATTTTTCCCTAACTTTGACATTGCCTTGTTTGATTGCTGTCTCAAATGTCATGAGAAAATTTGTGCCCAATGGTACGTGAAGAAAAAAAAATTGTGAGGTAGTGAGTCACTACTGAAGTATTTCCCACCTGCTCCCATTTCAAATTTCCAGCCCATTTCACTAAAATTCCTGCATATCATGAAATGGATACCTATTTTCTTTCAATCCATGCATTTCATGCTATTTTACTAGCCTTGTATTGATCTGCCATGTCATTTTCCATGAGGAAAAGTGGATGCCAAGTGAGTTGGTAGGATAATAGTGAGGTGAACCTCCCCTACTTACAAGGGCCCTGAAGGGGAGCACAAATCGGCTTGAGAGGAAAAATTGCAAACCCCTCAAGTCACGGATCCCATGCATTTTTCAATTTAGGTATAGGTATCAACATAAAGAGTGATGTACTTTGGCCTACAGCATGATGTACTTGGAAAATGACTCCATGATGTATTGATAAATATATGGGCAGCGTGATATGTGGGCAAATGTATGACATCATGAAACACTTAGCAAATATGGGCAGAGATATGCAAAGCAACATGTATGCTCATTGATGCATTGAAGTACTTCAATTCAACATTGAAGAATCTGGCACCAAATGCAAACATGGATTCATTGTTGGATTATGTTCCTACAGTCACACTGGGATTAGTCAACTTGTTTTGGATATTTGCAGAGATTATTCTCAGTACTTGCAAGATGTAGGGAAACTGTAGACATCAATTGAAAATTGCTTACAGAAATTTGTGTACTGAACTAATTTCAACGTTTGATAGCTCTTTGGATGGAGACATTCTTAGTTTCGAACAAAGCCAAGAAGTTCATCATTTGGATCATTGAAGCTCAAGATATGTGAGTTTTACTGCTGATGTATATTCAGGGCAGATCATCGCCTATGGCCAAATACAAGAAGAAGGATCCCATTATGGATACTATCAATGAAGGTTTAAGGGATTACCAGCAGGAAAGAGAGCATGAAGCTTCCCAAGTAGTTATTTATCATGTGAGCCATGATAATGAGGAGGCGGAAATGAGTTCAACTCATGTTGCAGTCAACAATCAAGTGAATGGGGTTGGCACAACTCATGTATCTACAGGTTCTAATAACTTTCAACAACTATCCAACGATATAAGGGAAATGAAGTCGAGCATGACAAACTTGTGGCTCTCTTAAGCGAGAGAATATTACTTACAATAGTCCCAAATGTTCCAAGCCCTCCCATTGTTGAGGAGAGCCAGGATCACAACACCTAAGGTTGTGGGGCATTATGAAGTTGGAGAACCATTTAGAGATCAACCATCTCAAATTCAGCCTCAAATTCAGCCTTCTTATTAGCCAAAGGTTTACACAAGCTCTCATGATCAAGACCCACAAGAGAGGATCCATGCTAACTCTAAGCATGATGAAGACACACATGGGTGTGATCCTTTCTACAAATCTTTCTATGTTTAATCACCAACCATCCCAAAACCTATCCATGAAGAGAAGTTTGAAGAACAAAAATCATATCATGGTCAAGCAAGTGGGGGCAATATTTCTCATGGGCAAGACCATTTAATGGACATGGTCATGTCAATTCAACCCCAAATTTTTATGGACAACAGCAACATGTCAACAATAATCATGCTTACAATCAATCTTCTAAGCAAAGTCCTCATTGTAAGAAGTTTTGGCCTCATCAAATTAGTGAGTAGCAACCACAACTAAATGCCACAACAAATATTCTGTCTCCTATGTATGGATAGCATCAAGGAGTATATGGACAACCACATGTCATGGGTAATTCCTTCTCTTAGCCACCACAAGGACAATATAATCAGCCACATGGATTCGGAAACCCCCATGAATACCAACAACCATATGCTCATGAAACATAGATCAACGATAATCAAAGGCAAAATTCATTTGGTGCAAATACTCTTGGATAGTAACATTATAATAGCAAACCTCATCAATTTGAGAGGGAATACAAGGAGAAGATTACCATTTCTAATTTCAAGGGCGATAATCCATCCCCAACTGAATTAGAAGAATGGTTTGACAAACTTGATATGTATATCTCTTTGTATCCTAGACTGGAAAATGCTAAGGTCAAGTTTGCAACCCTACACTTGGATGGATATGCACACACTTGGTGGAGGTATATGTCAAGGATCAGTCATGAGTTCTTGACATGGGAAGCATTAAAGAGAGCAATGATCAAAGTATTTGTATCTCCAATCGAAAAAGAGAGGCTAGAAAAGAAGTGGTATGCTCTTGAACAAAGGGGATTATCGGTTAGAGACTATTCTAACCAGCTCCTTAACCTCTCTACATATGTGGATGGAGTATCTGACAATGCCAAGCTGAATAAATACATGTTTGGGCTTGAATCTTCTCTATCTTTGGAAGTAGGAGCTATGAAACCTTCTTCCTTACAAGCAGCTATACAATTGGCTGAAAGGTATGGTCAAAAGTACAAGAATTTTTTGCCAAGAGGGCATCATTTTCAGCCAAACCAAACCACTAGGACAATTGCTAATTTTGGGCAGACAAAGACTGATTTATAGCATGGAGGAAAGCATTCAAATACTTACAGTAAGACTCCTTCATTTCCTACAATTTATGGGTCAAAACAGGGCACTAATTTTAGATTTAATGCTGAAAATAGATCAGATGGAAAAATGCTAAAAATAGATCAGTGGAGAGAAATGGTCTCCCAATCATAAGGCAAAATGCAAAGCCAAGAATGTCAAGGTAAGCATGATCTTTGAGGAAGATTTGGATATCGAAGCAAATGACAGCAATGTATTTTAGCTTGAGAGCCCATCCACTCTTGAAGAGATGCATGACCATGAAGAGGATAGCCATGAGGAGTTTTATGATCCCATGGATGGTTTTCCATTCGACCCGGGTGGATATTATAGGGATGATTCGTGGGCTGATCTAGATTCTTTGAGGTTATGCTCTATTTCCCATGACACATGGAATGGTTCTAAAGGGGGTAATACCCTACGCCTTAGAGGCTACATCAATGGAAGAATGGCTCATATTCTTATTGACACCGGGAGTACTCATAGCTTCATAAACACAAAGTCTCTTGATGGGTTGAAGTTGAGAATTCAAGAAATGCCTTCCTCTCTATGGATTCAAGTGGCGAAGAGAGCTTATGAGAGTAGTAACTAGATTTGCTCTAATGTTCCTATCACTTTATCTTCATCATGTACCACTTCGGTGAGTCTTATTGCTTTGGAAATGGGCCCCATTGATGTGATACTTGGTTATAATTGGATGAAGAGTATTGGCAGATTTACCATGGATTTGGAAAGGCTGCAAATGGAATTCCAATGGCATGGACAACAAGTTATTCTTCAAGGGATTGAGAAGAAGAAGTTAGAAGTGATCAGTCCCAAGAAGATTAAGAGGGAAATTAATGCTAAGGCATGTATGTTCACTCTTCTCTTGTCTAAGATTGATGAGGATCAATCCTCTTCAAATCAACCCTCTACACTTCCCAAGGATATGGATCCTTGCCTTTGCTAATTGTTAGAAGATTATGATGATCTATTTCAGCCTCCCTCTTCTCTTCCTCCCAAACGTGAAGTGGATCATCCCATTGACTTTCCAAATACCAAGCCTATCAGTAAACCTCCATATCATCTCTCAAAGGTGAACAGAGAAGAAGTCGAGCGCCAAGTAAAGGAATTACTTGAGATGGGTCTCATACAACCAAGTCAATCTGCATTTTCTTCTCCCATTCTTTTGGTAAAGAAGAAGGATGGATCATTCTGTATGTGCATAGATTATCATGAATTGAATAAGGCCACAATCAAGAATAGGTATCCAATACCAAGAATTGATGATCTCTTGGATGAGTTGAAAGATGCCAAGGTCTTTTCAAAAACCGATTTGCGATCAAGCTACCATCAAATACGTATGAAGGAGGGCAATGAATATAAAACAACTTTTAGGATTGAAAGGGGACTATATCATTGTATGGTTATGCCCTTTGGTCTTTCAAACGCTCTAGCCACATTTCAAGCATTGATGAATAAAATACTTTAGCCACTCTTGTTTAACAAGAGCATTTATAGCATGTTAAAGAGGTGTTTGACATCTTGAGGAAGCACAAATGGTTTGCCAAAGCATCTAAATACACATTTATGACCAAAGAAGTAGAGTATTTGGGGCACATTGTTGGGAAAAATGGTATCAAAGTTGATCTGAAGAAGGTCCAATGTGTTAAGGATTGGCCTACACTGACAAATACCACATCATTGAGGGGTTTTCTTGGCTTGTCGTCTTTCTACCGAAGGTTCATAAAGAATTATGTGCATATGGCTACTCCATTGATGACTGATAGGTTAAAGAAAGAAGCTTTCTTTTGGGATGAAATACCTAACACAAGTTTCAATGAGCTTAAGCAACTCCTCATTTCAACACCTATATTGGTCTGCCCCAACTTCTCTGAGATCTTTACCATCCATGCGGATGCTAGTGGAAGAGGATTGGGGGCTGTTTTAGCCCAATAACATGGTGTCATAGCCTATGAAAGTAGAAAATTTGATGAAAAAGAAAGGTGAATGCATGTATATGAGTAAGAGATATTGGCTATGTTACACACAGTAAAAAAGTGGCATCATTATCTTTATGGGAGCCACTTTAAGGTGAAAAGTGATCATAGGGTGTTGAAGTACTTTCTTTCTCAGCCTAACTTGTCTCCTAAACAAAGAAAATGGTTGGCAACCCTTCAATCTTATCATTTTGAGATTGCATATATGGCTGGAAAAGATAATATAGTGGCGGATGCGCTCTCTAGGATGTGGGCTTGCAATGTATGTACCATATCTACTATATACAAGGATTGGATAAATGACATACAAGAAGAATATTTGATGGAGGAGCATGTTGCCACAATTATGCAAAAATTACAACAAGGGAAAAATGAAGACCACCCAAATTTCAAATGGCATAATTAACTTTTATGGTATAAACGGAAGGTCTACTTGATCCCTCAAAGTAATTTCAAGCTGAAAGTCCTTCAAGAAATGCATTCTTCGCGCTTGGCTGGTCATCTTGGTCTCTTCAAGACCTTTGACAAAATACATAAAAGTTTATATTGGAAGGGATTATGGCGGGATGTGAGGATTATGTTTTTTATTGTTTGGAATGCCAACAAAATAAAGATTCTTCTTTATTACTAGCAAGACTCCTTCAGTCCTTGTCAATTCCACAAGGAAAGTGGACCGATATCTCTATGGATTTCATTACAGGCCTCCCTACCACAAGGCATGGTTGGAATAGTATCTTTGTTGTTGTGGTGGACAGACTTACCAAATCAACCCATTTTATTCCTACAAAGATGCAGTTTTTAACCAAGCAAGTAGCCGATTAATTCATGAAGGCGTATTCAAGCTACATAGGGAATGCCTTTGAGGATTGTGTCAGATAGAGATACTAGATTCATGGAAAATTTTTGGAAGAGTTTGTTTACTTCCATGGGCACTCCTCTCACTCCAAGTACCACTTACCACCTTCAAACTGATGGCCAAACTGAGAGGGTTAACCATTGGGTGGAAGTCTACTTGAGACATTTTTGTCATGACACTCAATCCTCTTGGGATAATCGGTTGCATCTTGATGAAATTTATTACAACAATACATATCATATGAGTATTGGGATGGCTCCATTTGAGGCACTCTATGGATACAAGGTTCAAATTTCTTCAGCCATGTTTCATGAAGAGGTTAATCCACAAACAAAGGATGAGCTAGAGAGAATGGAGATGCTTATGAAGCAATGTAAAGAGAATATAAGGAAGACACAAGATGTCATGAAATCCTATGCTGATGATACAAGGAGGCACATAGAATTTGATGTTGGAGATTGGGTCTTTTTGAAAGTTCCCAAGTCTCATTATGCTACCCTCAAAGAGGGCACAACAAGCTGGCTCACAGGTTTTATGGCCCATACTTGGTGTTGGAAAGATTGGAGAGCTTGTGTATAAGCTCCAATTACCTTCTACTACCCGCATACATAATATTTTTCATGTATCATAATTGAAGAAATATGTTGGGCCAAATGCACAAGTTATTGAAGAGCTTCCACCACTTGATGAAGAAGGACTTATTGTCTATGATCCTGAAAAAATCATTAGGAAGCATGAGAAGGTTCTTAGTTTATGACAATCTATACAGGAACAACTCGTTGTATAAAAATACTGTCATGAATTAAATTACCTTAATGACATCAAGAAGTGGTTTTGATGGTATGAACTGATGCCTTAGGTTGTGTACTTCATTTTTATACCTCAAACACTCAATTTGGACACTCTAGTAAAAAGTTATGGTAGTTTTACGAATTTAGCCCTGTTTGGACATCAAGCAGTCATTTCACCGTTTCAAGTTCATTATGAGATTTCTTCATGGAAAGTGCTTCCACATTCTTCTAGAACTTCGTCGACATGATTTCTTCATTAATGACTTGTCTATCACCCCATTATCTTCAGTTTTGAGGACAAAACCATCTTTGGGAAGGGATAGTTTGTAATGAAGCAAATTAGCCACATTAGTCCAATTACCTTTACCAAAATAAACCATGTAAATACCTTAGCCATGATGGTACTAGGGTTTAATATAAAAAGGCAAGAAGTGCTAATGTACGAAAATTTTTGACACTTACACTATTTTCTTGAGATTTCTTGTTCATCACCATCTTGGGGTGAGTACCAAGCTTTGTTTTCTTGTATCTTGATTTCAGCTTCCATGGCTACATTGTGCTATGGTACAATGGAAGATGTCTATGGCATGGCCATGATTGAAGCATTACATGTTATTTCCTATTATTTTCTTAGTTTAGTTCAATAGTTTTTTTGTTGATTTTCATGGTAGAATAGACCTTCTTCACACACACACACACACACACACACACACACACACACACACACACACACACACACACACACACACACACACACACACACACACACACACACACACACACACACACACACACACACACATGCATATATACCTAGGCACTCCATGCTTAGCTTCTCCTGGCACTTCACATTGGGGTTCTTCCAGTGCTTTGCAATGGCATTCACTTGGTGCTTCACACATAAGTTCAAAGCACCATTATTTGTAATACTTTGGGTCTTCAATCTTAATGCACATCTCATTTGGCTTTACACATGTATGCAAAACTAAATCAAGAACATTGTTCAAATTCATCATATAAATTTAACTTACACGTATACTTGTACATGAGTATACGAATATATAACCAATATCCCTACATATAAGTAAATTACCATAAATACATTAATGCATAATATAGTTATGTGTATGTTAACCACATGAAAATATGAATGAATAAAAAAATATATGTATTTTAGAGCCAAAAGATTCATTGTCTAATCCCATATCAATTATTTAAATTGAGAGCTATTGAAAGAATGGCTTTCTCTTCCAAAACATAGGGAGTTCACTTTTTGATATTATTTCAATTACAATCGGCAAATTCAAGACTTCAATATTTAGATGGAAATTAATAACATTGTTCATATTGCTCACATAAATTTGACTCACACATATATCCCAACCGTAAGAAAAGCCAAATGATAAAAAAAAAATGTATATTTTGAGAAATAGAGATAAATTGTCTTTAGTCAGTACCAAATAAATTACTGGAAATATGGCTTCCTTTTTCTACTTGACTTATTAATATTTGACATAGGTCACATAACATGTAAGGGTGATGCTATGCCACATCCTCTCCCAAACTGTCTTGCAACGTGTGGTCTATCAATATTCCTTATTACACCAAAAAATAAGGTTTTAAAAATAGGTTTTACTTAAAATATCCTATGCAAAATTATAAGAATGAAAATTGTGTAGGCATTACTACCTAGTATGTTGATATGTTGACCCCTAGCATTGGTAGAGCGATCAACAGAATTTGGATGAAACCGATGCAAAGTAACAAAACACAACAAATCTTTGAACTCCCATTTGCTCCAATCATTTGGTATCTACCTAGTGTGGGAGTAGTGTATATGGTAGTCATAATGTATAATGTAGTAGCACTAGATATAACGATAATACAAAATCTCTATGTATAAAGGAAAGTTCTTATTGGTGAACCCATTAATTGATAATCTTTTGATTACTCACAAGAGATCTATAAACAATATCATTTATTGCTAATGGCTGTAGTACCTCTGCAACTGCATTTGATAATAAGGAGAGGCATGATAATACTAGAAGACTGATTGGGCCATCTAATGAAACACATTTTAAAACATAAAAAATTAGTATATATGATCACTTTTTTGATCATATGAACTATAAAGATAAAACACCTCAGAACCTAATGATAAACTAAAAACAAATGTGCAAATAAATTAACTTTGATTAAAAAACTCAAAATTAATAATTATTATCATTTTTATACTTATTTATTATTTCTAAAGATAACTCACCTCGGTATTAAAGATTACAATAAAAACAAATAGCCAAAGAGAATAATTTTGTATTGGGGATAAAGGCGCCTTTGCCTAGCCGCCCGTGTATTACTACACTGACAGTCACCGTCACTGCACGTTGCAGGTGGTGGGCGCCCATCACCGTCACTTTATTCTTTATTCTTTTAGTGACAGTTTGAATAAAAGAAGGCCCGATCACACATTGTGATTGTTGGAGTTCCCATTTTTAGTCTCTCCCTTTCTTGCTCTTGCTCTCCCGCCATAGCTCTTGAGTCCAACCCGTCGCTCCCTTTCAACCAGTATCAAAGCTTTGCCATATCCGACTCCTTCGAGCTCTCGTCACCCCCTGGATTCCCAAGCACCTTCCCGGCATTGTTGGGCACCTTCAAGGCATTACATCAGAGGTATTTGATCATTTTCTTCAGGGTTTACTTCAGTTCTCAGGTCTCATAGGCTGTAAAGAAGTTGTGGGCATCCATAACTCACACCTCTTGAGCTTCCTTCACCTGGATCTTGCTTCCAGCCTATCAAGGTTTGCTGAGGCTTGGTGTAGGCCTTCTTTGGCCCTCATTTGTGCCCCCTTTGGGCCCCATTGTTGACACGTGGGACAACAGACCCCCCCAGCCAGCTCACGTTTTTTTTGCGCCTGTTTCAAAATCTGGCCCAAAAATCACTCTTTTTGTCATATCTCGGGCATTCTGAACCCGATTCAGGCAAGTTAAGAGTCTAAGTTGGGGTTTTGGCACGTTCCAGACGCGATAGTGATGTTAGATTTGCCAAATTATGATGACAGAATCTTCTGCAATAGGTTTCAAGTCTGAGACAGCATGTATTTGTATGCCTATGCTTGTTTGGGCATGACTACATAACCGGTTTGATGCCTATTGCATCCCGATTGATTGGGGGATTGAAGCTACATGTAATGCTATGATTTTGGCCTGATTTTGGGGCTGGAAATACATAGTTTATAACAATAAATGCATGCTGAATACTCTTGGACTGAAGCTACCTTTCATTCTTTGACATATGCCTATTGGTTTCGGATGTATGTCTTGGGTTATGCTATGATGTATTGATCATCGAGGGACGACTTTGAGCTTGTCATTAAATCCGGATGCTTTTGGAAGCTTGAGCTTATTTCAGCCTACACTTATTGACATTGGTCTATGCTTGATAGTGGTCAGTGCTTTGACAGTTATATGCTCTTTAGGTACATGCTTACCTGCTACCTACGGCTTGATGCTCATGTCACGGTTGATTACCCTATGCATACATTGAGCTTGATTTCTCATTGAAGCTCCACCTTGGATGCATTTTGGATTATCTGGAGTAGTCTTGGATGTTACTTGGCTTGTCAGAGTTTGGATTGGGATGTATTTGATGTCTTACATGCTTATGGATGCTACATACGGATGCTCTACCATCTACATGTTTGGGATGTACTATTGATGTATTGTCTTGGACTTATGTCATTGGCACTGTGTCTTGCCTTGGCTTGAGCTCTTGAGCTCGTACATATGACTTTTGTGCCAGTGGGAGCATTCTTGAATGCTTATCAGACATTAAGCAGGCGGTACTTTTATGCATTGAGCCATTACATGCTATTGAGCAGTTACAGACACTTGAGACTTTGGGACTTCTTACCTTTTGGGATGATACATCATATGTCTTGGCTCACTGTATTCTTATGAGCTAAGGCTCAATTTTTGTGGGTGCTTTCACTCAACCGCCGAGACCCACGGACCGCTTATTGTTTCAAGCGTTCCAAGCCGAGCACTAATGGCTACCTCTCACATAACCGACGCGCCATCCATATCTACGGGTGTAGTGAGCTTACCTTGATGCCGTTCGAGTTACCTCCTCTCCCGTGCACTCCGGTGGCTCCACGATCCAAGTGCAAGCTTCAAGCAAACTCCATCCTCAAGCTCCACACTCCAAGCTCCATGTCCGTGAGCAAGACAAGAGAAGAGAAGAGAAGAGAAGAAGAGAGGAGAAGATGGAGAGCTTCTCCTCCTCGGTTCCTCACCCTCACACACTCACTCCCTCACACTCTCACACTCACTCTCTCACGCACAAGCTCAAGCAAGCAAGAAGAAGAAGAAGAAGAAGAAGAAGAAGAAGAAGAAGAAGAGAGCTACTTTTGGCCACACACAAGAATGCGCTTCTCATTCACTTTTCAACTTTATATACAAAACCCTAAATCCCTTTTGGGCGGTCATCCCCTTTTCCCCTTTTTACATGGCCGGCCGTAGCCTAGGCCCTTTTTCCCATTGTCCTTCTATCTTTCTAGCTTCTTTTCCACCGCCCATCTACATTTACAAATTGCACGGGTGAGGGCCCAGCGCTCCTTGAATTAAACCATGATGCGCTTGCGCTCTTTTACAAAAGTTTTGACTTGCGCTTTTCCTTGTGCGCCTTTCTCCCTTATTTAGGACTCTTCTCCTTGTGCGTCTTTGTCTTCCGTTTCTCTTTGCCTTGGCCTTTTTCTTTGTCTTCTGCTTTAGCTTTCCTAGATTTTCCACCTTCGTTCGTTTGAGGGTTAACAGTTTTGGATCCGTATCTTTGTGAACTGACACCTACTTGTGTTAAGTTTTGGTAGTGGTAGGAACACTTTGCCCCGTTGACTGGGGGATGTGCCCACTCACTGTGGAGATGTTTATATGACATACTTGGGTGTTGGATTCATGCTTATCGACCATCATATGCTTATGCTATGCCCGCATGATGTCGGCTTTGGTCTTGGCAATATTTGATTGCCTTGGGATCTGATTTTAGCACTGTTAGCTCTCTTTTACTGAAATCTGAAATTTATTACAGCAAGCATATATGTATGGACTTTTTGACATGGATTTTTCATGCTGAAACACTCTGAAATGATGTACTTTCAGTAGTACTTGGTGGGCAGTAGCTTTGGTTCCACTTTCCTTGCCATTTTCCCTCGCTTTTGGTGATTTTTTGGTCATTTTCTACAGTAAACAGCAAGCAGTTTTGAATTGTCTACAGTCTTCTAGCCTGCATTATGGCGAGTTCATCTGATCATGCTATTTTCAACATCACTAAGCTTGATGGTACGAATTACTCTTATTGGAAGAGCTAGATTTGGCAGGTGTTGGTGCAGAAATCACAGATCAACCTTTGAGGTTAAGCGGGCATCCGCTTGCAACTATGCCAGATGAGGAATGGCTTGAGCTTGATGAGTTATGCAAGTCCACTATTGTATTGTCTCTCACAAAATAGGTTCACTATAATGTCTTTGAGGAAGAACAGAGTGCATGGCAGTTGTGGGAAAAGATAAAAAATCTCTATGACAAGAAAAGTCCAGCGAGTCAGATGTATTGGCTGAAGCAGCTTATGGATCTGCACATAAAGGAGAATGTGACTATGTCTGCTCACTTGAGCCAGTTCCATGCTATACTCAAGAACTTGACTTCGCGGGACATCACTTTTGTAGAGGATGTCACTTCTCTTTTCTTGCTTGGTACTCTTAATGAGTCATGGGATGTATTCCGCACTACATTATGTGCCTCTACTGCTACCTTGAAATTATCTAATGCTGAGAGTGCTCTTCTGTAGGAAGAGGTTAACCGTAAGAGTTTGGATGCCTCTCGTGTATCTCATGCTATCACAGTTAGAGGCAGGAATGATGGATATGGAAAGCATGGCAGTGGTAGTGGCTGTGGGCAGGATTCTCAGAAATCTCTGTCCAAGTCTCGTGCGAAGTCACGTAGCAAATCCCGTGGCAGGAATGTAGATGTTACTTGTTACCATTGTGGGAAAAAGGGCCATATTAGGCCAAAATGCCATGAATTGCGCAATGAAAGGTGCAAAGATAAGGGGAAAGACAAAGTGCAGGATAAGTCTTCTAATCGTACCATAGTACTTGCAAAGTCCAGTGTTAAAATTGAAGAGATCAATGTTATGCAGCCTGAGGATGTTGATGATGATGATTATATCCTTGCAGCTTCTTCTAGTGCTTCGAGATGACAGAGATACACTCTATGTATGCATAGTGTTGGCTCTTGGACTCAGGTGTATTCTTTCATGTGACACCTTGCCGAGAGTGGTTTCATTCATACCGTACTGTTTCGAGTTTTGTGCGCTTGGGTGATGACAGCTCTCTTGATATTGTGGGCATTGGTGATGTTAGGCTATAGTTTCCTTCTGGCAGCAGTTTTGTTATGCAAGATGTACGTCATGTACCTGCTTTGACACGCAGTCTCATGTCAGTTGGACAGCTTGATGACACAGGATATCATGTATGTTTTGGAGACTTTGCATGGAAGATCACTCATGGCAGACTTGTGATTGTGAGAGGTGCCAAGGCTAGCAGTCTCTACCCCTTGATTGTATCAGCTTCTTCTCTTGATCATGTTTTGTTTGTGGGTTCTATCCCACATGTATCTCTTTGGCATGCCCGTTTGGGCCATATGTCTTTGAAGGGAATGAAAATGCTTTCTGGTTTGCAGTACTTACTGCCCCTTGATTGTGCATGTTTTGATTCATGTGAGCATTGTCTTTATGGCAGGCAGACTAGGTCTACGCATAAGAAGTCTGGTAGGCCATGCATGAGTGAGCCCTTGACATTGGTACATTCGGATGTCTGTGGGCCCATGCCTTGTCAGTCTATGGGTGGTGCAAAGTATTTTGTTACGTTCATAGACGATTTTTCACGAAAAGTTTGGGCTTATCCCATTAAGCTAAAATTTGATGTCTTGACTATGTTTCAGAGATAGCTTGCATTGGTTGAGAACTAGTCTGGGTATAGGCTAAAATGCCTAAGGACAGATAATGGGGGTGAGTATGTCTCACATGATTTTGAGCAGTTATGTGATGAGAGGGGTATTAAGTGTCAATTGACCGCCTCCTACACCCCCCCCCCCCCCAAGAATGGTTTGGCTGAGCAGATGAATAGAACCATCCAGGAGCGTGTACGCAGTATGCTTAGCAATGCAAGCCTACCATAGAGCTTTTGGGCTGAGGCAGTTAGTACAGCTATGCATGTCATAAACAGATCACCCTCTAGTGGTTTGGATTTCCAGGTTGCAGAGGAGGTATGGACTAGAAAACCCCCCTCTTATGCGCATCTCCGTGTCTTTAGATGTGAGGCATTTTGCCATGTGCCCAGGGACAAGAGAAGTAAGCTCGATCCCAAGAGTGTCAAATGCATTTTCCTTGGTTATGGGAATGCGGGCGAGACGGGTTACCATCTCTGGGATCCGCAGGTGCAGAAAGTCATCCGTAGTCATGATGTAGTCTTCCATGAAGACAAGATGCATAGGCAGCCTGAGAGAGTTGTTGAGATCCGCAGGGTCATATTTCAGGAGGATCCGAGAGCTCCCGCACAGCCAGTTGGATAGCCTACAGCTGTAGCAGATGCTCATGGTCAGGGTGTTGGACAGGCAGCTGGGCAAGCAACAGAGCCTGCCGTGAGACGGTCTACTAGAGATAGACATCCACCTGATAGATTTCAGCCCTCGATGCATTATGTCTTGGTTACAGATGCAGGAGAGCCTTTCACCTATGATGAGGCTATGCGTAGGGGTGACAGTCACTCCTGGGAGAGGGCTATGCAGTCTAAGATAGACTCTCTGCATAAGAATGACACTTGGGATTTGGTTTCCTTGCCTACGGGCAAGAAGGCTTTGCCATGCAAGTGGGTGTACAAGCTAAAAAGTACCCCTGGACACCCCAAGCCAGCATACAAGGCTAGATTGGTAGCAAAGGGTTTTAAGCAGGAGCATGGTGTGGACTCTGATGAGGTTTTTTCTCCTGTGGTTAAGATGACCACCCTGCGCTTAGTCTTGGCTTTGGTTGCTCAGCTTGACTTGGATTTATACTAGATGGATGTCAAGACGGCTTTCTTACATGGGCACTTGCATGATGAGATTTATATGGAGTAGCCTAAGGGCTTTGCAGAACCTGGCAGGGAGCACCTAGTGTGCAAATTGAAAAAAAGTCTTTATGGCTTGAAACATGCACCTAGGGAGTGGTATCATAAGTTTGATGCCTTTATGCAATCACAGGGCTACAGCCGGAGTGCTATGGATCCGTGTCTTTACACGAAGAAAGCCCGTGATGGTTCTTTATTGATTTTGGTACTCTATGTGGATGATATGCTGATAGCAGGGAGAGCTCATGATGAGCTGGATGCTCTTAAGGCTCAGCTCAAGAAGAGCTTTGAGATGAAAGATCTGGGACAGACCGCTCACATACTTGGTATGCGCATTAGATGCGACAGGCATCAGGGACTCCTCTACTTGTCACAGAGGGAGTACATTCATCATAAAGTCCTTGAGCGCTTCCGCATGCAGGACCTAAGGCCTATTGGTTGTCCATTGCCTTCTTATGTGAAGATATCAAAGGCTGATTGTCCACAGACAGATGAGTAGAGGGCCGAGATGGCCAAGATTCCCTATGCATCTGTAGTGGGAAGTCTTATGTATGCCATGATAGCCACTCGTTCAGATATTGCCTTTGCAGTTGGTGTTGTGGCACGCTATATCGCTACACCTAGCAAGAAGCATTGGGATGCCATGAAGGGTATGATGAGGTACCTAAAGGGCATTGCAGATATGTGCATATGCTATGGCAGCCAGGATACATGAGTCGTGGGGTACACTGACTCTGATTATGTAGGACACGCAGATAGTAGGAAGTTCACTTCTGGCTATGTATTCACCTATGCTGAAGATGCTGTTTCTTGGATGTCCAGGGTGCAGAAATGCACGGCCCTTTCTACTACAGAGGCCGAGTGTGTTGCAGCCATTGAGGCTTGCAAGGAGGCCATTTGGTTTGGTCGTTTAGTTGCTGACCTTGGTATTGATGCTATCCCTACATTGCATTCGGATTCTATGAGTGCTATTCAGTTAGCCAAGAATTTCGATCTTCCATGCGAAGACGAAACACATTGAGGTGAGGTATCACTTCATATGTGGGGTCGTTGAGGACAAGTCTGTTGATCTTGTCAAGATCTCGATTGACCAGAATCCTGCAGAGCTGCTCACGAAAAGCCTCTCTACAGAGCGCTTTGCCTTCCTCAGGAGGTTGATGGGTGTGGGATGAGATGACGTCTTTCCTCATCTTAATGTACATGTGTACATGTTATACCGTTTTTTTTCTTTTTCTTTTCACTCCTCACTGGGGCAGATTCGCCTTTAAGTGGGAGGTTGTTGGGGGTAAAGGCGCCTCTGCCTAGCCGCCCGTGTATTACTACATTGACAGTCACCGCCACTGCACACTACAGGTGGCGGGTACCCGTCACCGTCACTTTATTCTTTATTCTTTTAGTGACAGTTTGAATAAAGGAAGGCCCGGTCACACATTGTGATGACTGTTGGAGTTCCCATTTCTAGTCTCTCCCTTTCTTGCTCTTGCTCTCCTGCCATAGCTCTCGAGTCCAACCTTCGATCCGTCGCTCCCTTTTACTTTGAGGATAATGAAATTGAAATAACACTTGATGCACAAAAATCAAATCCAAATAACTTTATACTAAATAAGAGAATTAGAATTTATAGTTCAAAGTATAAAAATACTTTGTGTATATGTAAAGAACTAGCCAAAGAAGATAAGTTTAATAATGGTAAACTTAGAAATTACACATTAACAAAAAAGTATGCAAAGTAAGAAAGAAAGATTACATGACTTAATAGAGGAGAGATTATAATGTTTTCTTTAAAACTTATTTGTCGATATAAAAAAAAATCAATGAAGAAAATAAGTATGATGGTGGCAAAACTTTTGTATGTACATATTTTGAAAAAAAAAAGAGTAGTTATAAGATAGCCAAGAAAGACAACACGATTAATTGTTGAAGAAGAAAAGAAGAGGTCATGAGATTTCTATAAAGCTTCCTTGTATACAATGTTGATGGTAGCATTTACCATGTTGTCTTTCTCATGAAGCAAAACTTTTGTTTTGTCTAGCAACTTTATTCTTTATAATGTAACATAGAGTTATCCATGAGTAAAGATTAGAGTTTTCAAATATAACCCCAAATAAGATAACTTTGGCCTTGAGACTTGTTAATTGTCATTGCAAATGCTAAATGGACATGGAATTGCAAATGTTTCATAGAGAAAGGGAGTTGTAATGCAGTTGGGATGAAAGTTATTCTTGGAATAAATACTCTCTTCCCCAATATTGGTCCCTATTATTATCTCTACTTCAATGACATTGTTGTTAAATGCATTGCATATAAATCTTGTATCATTGCATAAATCTTTTAAAGGATTTAACTTGTTGAGATATTTTATTGGAGAACCTATTTTTAGTAGATAGCAAGATATGGAGAGGAATACCTCCACGGAGCTCAAGGGAATTAAGATATTCTACACTATACATGGAGTAGTTTTCTTTTGTCCTATTGATTGAATCAACACTAAAGTATAGTTCAACTTCTCCTAGCACATCAATTGCAATGCATAGTTATTTACAATTTTCACCTCACTGTTTTGAGGTGCAAGAATGGCATGTTCATTGAAGAATGACCCATAATCATGTATGTAATATACATCCTGATAGACAAACTCAATCAAGTCTTGCATTAACCTCCATCCAATAGCATTCTAGATGGAATTTGCAACATGTTGTTACTATGTGACAAACCTTTGCCGTCTTTAATATCCCATAGGCATGCAATAAAGTAATCTTCATTTAGAGTCACTCACATATTTTATGAAAGTTTCAAAATAGTGATATATTGCCATAGATTAGAATGACCTAGAGTCGCACTAACAATGTACTCACGGATACTCTTTGATACAACTGATAATATTTGCCTAAAATCTCCACCAAATAAGACAACCTTTCCACCAACTGGTTTGTCACATTGCATTATATCCCTAAGAGTTCTATCAAGTGCTTTAAAAGTGTAATGGTGCATCATTGGAGTTTCATTCCATAAAATAAGGCTTGCTTCTTTTAGCAAAGCTGCCAAGTTACTTTGAACTAGTATATTGCAAGTAGATTGATTATCTTGTTATAATGGTAGCTTGAATGTTGAGTGGGCCATATGACTGCGTGGCAAAAGTAACATAACAAGATGCCATACCTATGGCAATGTGACCTTGACTACAAAGCTTTGCAAGTAAACATTTATATATAAATGTTTTACCTGATCAAAATTCAATAGCATCCATTATTGCTATAAAATAATTCCTTTGTCCATCGTTGAACATACTTTCCATATCCAACTATATTTTTTAGGATCAAAGGATTTGCATGAACTTGCATATTCAATGTAGGTAGACCATGATAGTCAGCTAAAGTATGCCCTAGTTGACACAAAAGATCTTTAATATGGATCAAAGCTTGATTATTGGCCATGTCTTGCATATAAATATTTTATTCATTTTGTATTTTCAATTGATGCACTATAACCATGGTTAAAAATAGACATAAACAAAGCTCTAAACTATGTGCCTATTTGTATTAATGCAGCTTCATGTAAGCACATTTTCCATTCTTCATTAGTTCTCAACAAAACCTTTGCCATGCAAGCCTCCTTAAACGTAAAGTAAAGCACATTGTCAATTGTATGTAATGCCTCAAATGAAGTGCATCCCCTACACATAGTGAGGAGTACACACAAGTAGTATTTTTCTCCACATGTAGGAGCAAAAAAATATATCTCGGCACCTGTATTTCCTTGCTTCTTATTTGTTCACATTCCAAACCTAGTACATTGGAAAGTCTTGATATAGATTGGTGTTAGCCTCAGGATGCAAATGATTGTAGGCAAGTAAATCACTCTATGAGAGTTGTTTTTTAAGCATTCTCAATTTGGACCACATTGTGAATATTGTCAAAGTCACAAAAGGCAACGTTATTTTCTCTAGGTAAATGTATTTGTAACCATTGAATATCTGGTTTCTCATCGTGAAGTTTGCCCTTAGTTTCATCAGTATTTTGCCTATCATTAACGTGCATGACATTTTCATTCGATGTAGAACCTTGCGTAGTTGTAAATCTAATGGTTGCATGATCAAGGCCCTTATAAATGTACTTATATAAATACTTAATTGCAGCAATTGTTGAGCATACCTCTACATTTATATGAGCATTATACTTGTAGCTCAAATAATGATTATAAGGCACACTCCAACAATCGTCTAAGATGTTACCCTTAGCATTGTGTTTCTTCCCACCATTATCTCAATGTCTATATAAAGGATAACTAGTTTTATCAACCGTAGTGGTATGCACATACTTCTTTGGATACTCTTTTGTACATTGACCATCTCTAAGGACCTTTTTCATTGAACACCCCACATGGACCATGTATCTTACATTTAGTGATAATTTCATATAAAGCTAAAAAATTATATTTATCATGAAGCTCAACACACACACCAATTTATCATAATGCTATGGTTCTGAGGGCTTAAAACATGGCTCTAATATTAAGAGTGTGTGCAAATGAGATAAGCTCCTCTTTTGAAACTTTATAATATATACATACTATCACTAAATTGATTGCTTATTATGCATTCTCTATTTAATAAATTTATGTCAATAAATTAATGATTCACTTTTCTTTAAGTGTTGATAATGATCTAGCATGGCCATGAGACCATTCAGAGACCACTATTCCTAGTGCATCACTTAATGGGGTGATCAGAGCACTGAGATGGGGATATCTGGTATAGACTGTACAAGTTATGAAGGGGGAAGGAAGTGTTTGCCAAGTGTAAGAGTGTTCACAAGAACCAAGGAGTTGCACATAAATGAAGATGGATTGAGTTCTAAGAAGAGGAAGTGCATTAGCATTGTGTATATGTATTTATATGTGCAGGGGATGCCTGGGAACGTTTACTTGTGTGTAATGAGCATTACATTCATTTGGGGTCATCATTTCCCTTACAAGTCAAGGTTTAAGGTCTTTTCTTTCATTAAGAAAGACGAGAGAGGTAATTCTCTCACTAAGAAAGACGAGAGACGTGATCCTCTACAAGTGAGAAGAGAAGTGATTTTCTCTTTCTAAGGTCTAAAATGACACAAGCTTTTGTGTGGAAGTCAATCTTAAGGTTGAGGCCCAAGGCAATCTAATGAAGTCTCCTTAAGTTGGTTGCATGGACCACAAGTTAAGAGTACATTTTAAAAATCTGTTTTTTAAAAAATAGACATGGTGAATCCATTTCTAAAATATCTTGCGATAGAAAGATGATCTCTAAAAAGGCCCGCGTGGGTTATTGGAAACAACTAGATCTACAACTTTTGTGTTGGACATTTTTTCATTTGAGTAACGCACAGAGAGATATCTCAATATTGGTGCTACAGAGTAGGTCTTGGAACAGCCACATCTTGCATGAAGATCAACCTTTCCAATCTTGGCACTCAAGTCTCTCTCTAAGAAGAGAAGCTCTTGAAAGCTTATAAAAGAGGAGGCTCTCCTTGGGTGTGGGAGACGTGAAGGAAGCATCACTTTGCATGAATCCAAGAGAAGAAGAGAAGGTGCAAGTATTGTGGAAGCTCTGCTAAAATCAAGTTCCAAGAGGAGAAGAGAAGGTGCAAGCACTGGGTAAGCTTTGCTAAAATCAAGCTCCAAGAGTAGAGCCCTACACATATTGTGTAGGAGAGAAGGAGAGATTCAAGAAGGATCGAAAGGTGCCAACTTCCAAGTTGTGCAAGTGTTAGCCGGTTGTATAACATGCAAGGAACTGTGATCTTGTTCCCAAGATCTACAAGTAAGAACTGGTTTATGTGTAACAGAGGAGCTTGCTCCTTGTCAACAATATAACTCCACAAGGGGGGGACTGGCCCATCTTCTAGTCCCTAGTGTGTTGTCAATCTGTCTATCTCTCTCTCTCTCTACATCTTTTTTTCTCTCATATGTTCTCTCTCTCTGCCAGCATAATATTCACCATATATATTTTAAGTATATAAGAAAGCCAAGTGTATATCTCGCAACTAGTCCCCTGATTACTCAAGTTCCTCCTCCTCCTCCTCCTCATCTTCTAGTTTCTACTCTCTTGGTTCTAAGTCTCGTGCAATCCGCAAATGGACAAAGAGGGACCATAAGAGGAGCAAGCTTAAGAAGACTAATACTTTCAAGTCTAGGGATAAGGACATAAAGTTTGACTCTCACTCTGGTAATAGATATCTTGCTAAGGCGTTAGCCTTTGTTAGGCAATTTGAAGTTGCTTTTTCTGATGGTGATTTCTTGGAAAAGTCCAAGCTCAAGCATGTAGGCATGCACTTGAAAGACACCGCTAGCAATTTGTGGTTGAATCTCATTTTGGAGGGAAGGAAACCTATGAATTGGGAAAAGTTCAAGAAGAAGTTTTAAGGTCAATTCTTGCCTCTTGATTTTTAGAATGATATCAAGAAGGAGTGGGATTGGCTAAGCCAGAAAGAGCATGAGAAGGTCACTAGTTATGTAGACAAGTTTTGGTCTACTCTTCTCAAGGTTACTCATTTGATGGAGATCAATGATGAAGAGAAGAAAAGGAAGTTTGAAGCTGGCCTACTCCCTCATTTACATAGAACCATGAAAGTGTATCCACATGAAACCTTATCTCGCATGATGGAGTCTACCATCATAGCTGAAAGTTTGCATACACCTAGTACATCTCGAAAGTTGGAGATGAGTTCTTATAGAGCTAGACAAGAGCAGCTCTATGATCAACCAAGAGACAGGACTAATCAAAAAAGACCTACCTCTACCCATGACCAATATTCAAAGCCAGAGGGTAACAAGAAGAAGCACAAGTATCTCTCACCCTCTGAGATACAAAAGTACAAAGAGGAAGGAAGGTGCTTTCTTTGTGGTGATTTAGGTCATATGAAGCCTGATTGTCCTCACAAAAGGAAGAAAGCAAATGTGATTAAAGATCCTCCTCTGCCATCCTCAAATTCTATTCTGGATGTGCAAGCTAACACTCATTCAAATGGAAAGAAGAGACAACTCTTAAAGGGTTGGGGGACACTCAACAATAAAAGAGTTTTGATACTCTTTGATCCGGGGTCCACATATAATTTTGTGTCAGCAGATACTACTGAAAGGCTACAAATTCCACCAGATCGATTGGGAACACCAATTGGATTAGGTTCGGCATTTGAAGGACTTACAACCAATTCTACTCCTATCTCGGGGAAGTTGAATCTTAGAAATGGGAATTACGGCGACCAAGAATCTTTTCTACTTGTACCCATTGGTAATTGTGATGTTATCTTAGGTATGCATTGGCATTACAAGATTAGACCTCTTCCCAATTTTATTGAGAAGACCCTTGCGTTTCAATTCAAGGGCCAGAACATAGTATGCATTGTTGATGCTGGAGATTGGCCTGTGCCAATGGTTAGTAGTGTTAGCATTTCTAAAGAAATGAAGAAAACTATTTCTATGTACATGATTTTTGTGAGAGAGTCAAAAGAAGCCAATGATTCAAGGGCACTTGATGCTTCTAATGAACACACAATACCAACTAATGCTTCTAAGTCTCAGACTTTAAAAGAACCCCTCTCTTTAATTGATCAAGCCAGACATGATTTTGTTAAACAATATGAAGATTGTTTTGGTGATTCACTCCCAGGAGAGTTAAGCACCTGAAAGATCACACAATTGATCTTATCCCAGGTAGTTCACCACCTAACCAACTGCCTTATCGATTAAGTGCAAGTTAGTAAGAGGAGATCCTAAAACAAGTAAACAAATTGTTGGAAAAAGGGTTAGTTCTTGCTCTTCTCCATACTGCTCTCCAATCTTACTAAAAAGAAATACGGTTCTTTCCATATGCGCATGGTCTACAGATCTTTGAACAAGATCACAATCAAGAATCGTTTTCCTATCCCAAGGATAGATGATATCTTGGATAAGTTGCAGGGGGCTAGTATCTTTAGTCGCATTGAGAGCGGCTATTACCAGATACATATAGCACTTGAAGATGTTTATAAGATAGCTTTTCGTACAATGTTTGGACTACACGAGTTCTTAGTCATGCCATTCGGTTTGACTAATGCACCCGTCACATTCAATCGAATGATGGAGAGAATTTTCAGACATCCCTCAAAGTTCACAAGTGTCTTCTTTGATGACATTCTAATATTTTCACGATCTGAAGAGGAGCATAGAAAACATCTATTTATTGTTTTTCAAGAGCTTCACAAGCATGGACTACAGGTCAATGCTAAGAAGAGTGAAAATTTCCTTTCAAATTTCATTACTTGGGCCATATTGTTTCTCACAATCTAGTGAGAATGGATCCTGAGAAGATTTGAGCCATTGTTGATTGGCCTACACCTACTTCTATACATGAAGTTAGAATTTTCTTGGGCCTATGTTTATACTACAGGAGGTTCATATGAGGCTTTGTGTATGTTGCATCTCCTCTACATGACCTTACTAAGAAGCGAATGCCTTTTCGCTAGGGATCAAGGCAACTACAAGCCTTTGAAAGAATTAAGTTTCTTGTGACTCAAGAACTAGTTCTCATAGTTCCGGATCTTCAAAAACCTTTTGAAGTTCACTGCAATGCTTCTGGGGATTGCATTGGTGCTGTGCTTAAACAAGAGCATCATGCAGTAGCATTTGAGAGCCAATGCCTCAAGGATAATGAGCTACATGCTCCAGTATATGAGAAAGAGCTTATGGCGGTCGTACATGCTCTTCAAGTATGGAAACACTATTTACTTGGTGCAGATTTTGTTATTAAAACAAATCACCGAAGTCTAAGATACTTCCTCACTCAGAATAAGCTCTCAGAGAAATAGATGCAATGGGAAAATTTCTTATCTATGTTTCATTTTCAAATCCTTCACACATCTGGAACTAAGAATGTGGTAGCATATGCTCTATCATGGCAACCTCGAGTGAATGCAATCACAACTGTTTACCATTATGAGTTCATGGATTTACCCAAAATGTATGCAACTGATTCCGACTTCTCAACCATATGGATCAGCTTAACTCATAGCTTAACTCAGGTCAGTCAATTACACCTTGCTCAATTCAAGATGGTTATTTGTATCATCATCAAGAAATTTGTATAGCATTACCATTGCGACACAAGGTAATGGATAAATCACATGCATCTCCATATGCTGGACATAGGGGTATTCTACCCATTACTCAAGCATTGGAAAGATATTTCTTTTGGCCCACTCTTAGAGCTGACATTGAAAGATATGTCCGCAAGTGTAAGATATGCCAAAAAGTAAAGTATGACAAGCATAAACCACCTGGTCTACTGAAGCCGTTACCTATTCCCAATGATCCTTGGGAAAGTATAGCCATGGACTTTATCATGGAGCTTCCTCGCACACAAGCATGCTATGACGCAATCTGGACTATCATTGATAGGTTCAGTAACCAAGCTCACTTTATACTTGTGCGAAAGACAATCAAAGTCACTAAGCTATTCATTTCTCATATTTTCAAGCATCATGGCATGCCTAAGTCCATTATAAGTGATCGAGATCCCCGCATGACTAGCCTCTTTTGGCAAGCTCTCTTTGAGAACCTCGGGACTCAGTTAAAGTTTTCATCCTCTTATCATCCTCAAACAAATGGGCAGAGTGAAAGTGCTAATTCTACTGTTTTGGACCTTTTGAAATCCTATGTCTATGATAGTCAAAGAGAGTGGAAAAATTATTTGCCTTTAATAGAGTTTGCATACAATAATACAATGAACTCTAGTACTAGTAAGGCACCCTTTGAGATAATCTATGGTAAGTCTCATTTACCACCCATTCTTCTTACGAAGGATAAGATCTTTGCAACATATGACACAAAAGAAGCATAAACGTGAAGCTGATAAGCATCGTCGTAAGCTAGATCTCAAGTTGGGATAGTATGTTCTTCTTAAGTTTGAGAAGGATCGCTTGAAGAAGCAGAAAGGTCAAAAGGGTAAAGTGGTTAAGCTTTCTAATCACTATTATGGCCCTTTCAAGATCACAGATAAGATAAACAATGTGACTTTTTGTTTGGATCTACCAAGTCATTGGAACATTCATAATGCTTTCCATATAAGTTTGCTACGTCCCTATATTGGAGAATCTCCAATGGAACCAATCAAGGAAGATTTACCTAACATAGAAGAAACAGAAGAGTTCCTTGTGCTTGAAAGAATTTTACACCATCAGGACAATACTCTAAGGTCAAGTAAGGTATTATATAAGTATCTGGTTAAGTTTAAGAATTATCCCCCATTGGATGCTCAGTTTATGACTGAGAGAGAACTACAAGACTTTCCAGATCTTCTTAAGGACTATGTATCCCCTCTACAGTTGAGGTCAACTGTTTGGAAGCTAGAGGGATGTCACTAAATTGATTGCTTATTACACGTTCTCCATTTAATAAATTTATGTCAATAAATTAATGACTCACTTTTCTTTAAGTGTTGATGATGATCTAGCATGGCCATGAGACCATTTAGAGACCAGTATTCCTAGTGCATCACTTAATGGGGTGATCAGAGTACTAAGACAAGGATATTTGGTACAGGTAGTACAAGTTATGAAGGGAGAAGGAAGTGTTTGCCAAGTGTAAGAGTGTACACAATAACCAAGGAGTTACACATAAATGAAGATGAATTGAGTTTTAAGAAGAAGAAATGCATTAGCATTGTGTATATATATTTATATGTACATCCGAGGACGCATGGGAACATTGACTTGTGTGTAATGAGCATTGCATTTATTTGGGATCATCGTCTCCCTTACAAGTCAAGGTCTTAAGTCTTTTCTTTCATTAAGAAAGATGAGAGAGGTAATTCTCTCACTAAGAAAGACGAGAGGCATGATCCTGTGCAAGTGAGGAGAGAAGTAATTTTCTCTTTCTAAGGTCTAAAATGACACAAGATTTTGTGTGGAAGTCAATCTTAAGGTTGAGGCCCAAGGCAATCTAATGAACTCTCCTTAAGTTGGTTGCATGGACCACAAGTTAAGAGTACAGTTTAAAAAACTGTTTTTTTTTATAAAATAGACATGGTGAATCCATTTCTAAAATATCTCATGATAGAAAGGCAATCTCTAAAAAGACCCACCTGGGTTATCAGAAACAACAAGATCTACAACTTTCGTGTTGGATATTTTTTCATTTTAGTAATGCACAGAGAGATATCTCAAAATTGGTGCTGCAAAGTAGGCCATGGAACAACCACATCTTGCATGAAGATCAACCTTTCCAATCTTGGCACTCAAGTCTCTCTCCAAGAAGAGAAGCTCTTGAAAGCATATAAAAGAGGAGGCTCTCCTTGGGTGTGGGAGAGGTGAAGGAAGCATCACTTTGCATGAATCCAAGAGGAGAAGAGAAGGTGCTTGCGAAAGCTCTGCTGAAATCAAGTGCTGCAGAAGCTCTATTGAAATCAAGTTCCAAGAGGAGAAGAGAAGGTGTAAGAGCTACAGAAGCTTTGTTGAAATCAAGTTCCACGAGGAGAAGAGAAGGTTCAAGTGCTGTTGAAGCTCTGCTGAAATCAAGCTCCAAGAGGAGAGCCCTACACATATTGTGTAGGAGAAAAGGAGAGACTCAAGAAGGATCAAAAGGTGCCAACTTCCAAGTTGTGCAAGTGTTAGCTGGTTGTAGTAGCATAGGTGAATACATAGCCAGAAGTGGACTTCCTAATATTTGCATGTCCTGCATAATCGGAGTTTGTGTACCCCACAACTCCTGTATCTTGGCTGCCATAGCAAATACACATATCGGCTATGCCCTTTAGGTATCTCATGATACCCTGCAAGGCATCCCAATGCTTCTTGTTGGGTGTAGCCATATAGGGTGCCACAATACCAATTGCAAAGGCAATATCTAGACAAGTGGCTATCATGGTATACATCAAACTGCCCATGGCTGATGCATAAGGGATCTTGGCCATCTCGGCCCTTTGCTCATTTATCTGCAGACAATTGGCCTATGAGACCTTCACATAAGAAGGTAATGGACAGCCAATAGGCTTTGCGTCTTGCATACGGAAATGCTCAAGGACTTTATAAATGTACTCCCTCTGGGAGAGGTAGAGTAGTCTTTGATGCATGTCGCACTTAATGCACATACCAAGAATGTGAGCGGCCTGTCCGAAATCCTTTATCTCAAAGCTCTTCTTTAGCTGAGATTTAAGAGTATCTAGCTCATCATGAGCTTTCCGTGCTATTAGCATATCATCTACATAAAGTACCAAAATAAGCAATGAACCATCAGGGGCTGTCTTTGTGTAAAGACACGGATCCATAACACTCCTACTGTAGCCTTGTGACTGCATAAAGGCATCAAACTTATGATACCATTGCCTAGGTGCCTGCTTCAAGCCATAAAGACTTTTCTTCAACTTGTACACTAGGTGCTCCCTGCCAGGTTCTGCAAAGCCCTTTGTATACCTCATCATGCAAATCCCCATATAAGAATGCAGTCTTGACATCCATCAAAGTCAACTCCATGCTCCTGTTTAAAACCCTTAGCAACAAGTCTCGCCTTATAAGCCAACTTGGGGTTTCCAAGGATACTTTTCAGCTTGTACAGCCATTTCCATGGCAAAGCCTTCTTGCACATAGGCATTGCAACCAAATCCCAAGTCATATTCTTATGCAGGGAGTCCATCTCAGATTGCATAGCCCTCTCCTAGGAGTGACTATCACCCCTACGCATAGCCTCATCATAGGTGAGAGGCTCTATTGCATCTGTAACCAAGACACAATGCATCAGGGGCTCAAATCTATTAGGCGGATATCTAGCTCTAGTAGACCATTGCACTGCAAGCTCTGTTGCATGTCCAACATCCTATCGAAAACCCTGGCCATGTGTACTTAGGATCTAGCTTACTACGCTTGTCCTTGGGCACATTGCAGAATGTCTCACATCCAAAGACACATAGATGAGAATAAGATGAAGGTTTCCTAGTTCATACCTCCTTTCCAACCTGGAATTCCAAACTACTAGAATGTGATCATACCCCTCTCGTCACATAGCTACTCCAAGGAACGTGACACATATTCTCCCCCATTGTCAATCCTAAGGTATTTCAACCTATGCCCAATTTGGTTCTCAACCAATGCAAGCCATCTTTGAAACATAGCCAAGACATCTGACTTAAGCTTAATGGGATAAGCCCAAACTTTACGCCAAAAATCATTAATAAATGTCACAAAATACTTTGCACCCCATAGACAAGGGATGGGCCCACAGACATCTAAATGTACCAATGCTAAGGGCTCACTCATACGTGTCCTACCAGACTTCTTTTGCGTATTCCTAGTTTGTTTGCCATAAAGACAATGCTCACATGAATCAAAACATGCATAGTCAAGGGGCAATAAGTACTGCAAACCAGAGAGCATTTTCATTCCCTTCAAGGACATATGGCCCAAATGAGCATGCCAAACAGATGCATGTGGGATGGAAACCACTGACAAAACATGATCAATAGTAGGATCCATCAACTACAAGAGAATAGAGGTTACCAACCCTGGCACCTCTCTAGCAAGCACAAGTCTACTATGTGTGATCTTCCAGGCAGAACCCAACATCATCAAGCTACCCTGCAGACATAAGATTGCATGTAAGTGCAGGTACATGACATCATCCTATAACAAAAAAGTACTACCAGTAGAGAACAACAACCGTACATCCCCAATGCCAACAATAGCAAGTGACCTGTCATCACCCAAGCAAACTAAACCCGAGACAGTGTGGTAGGAGTGGAACCACTCACGGTATGGTGTAACATGAAATGAAGCACTAGAATCCAAAAGCCAGCACTGCGCATACATAGAGTGAACCTCGGTCAATGACGTAACATCATAAGAATCAGTTGCAAGTATATACTCCCATCGGAGTCCTCAGTCTGCATGACATTTATTTCCTTGATTTTCACACTAGATTTCTTAGGTACCATGCTACAATCAGAGGACTTTTCCTATACTTTATCTTTTCCCTTCTCTTTGCACCTCTCATTGTGCAACTCATGACATTATGGGAATATATGACCCTTCTTGCCGCAATGATGACATGTCACATTAGCATTTCTCCCATGAGACTTGATGCGTGACTTAGACCTAGACTTCTACAAGTCTCTGCCACTTTCCATGGTCATTCTTTCCATTACCATCTCTGCCTCTGTAATAGTCAAAGCATGCGACACACGAGAGGCATCCAAGTTCTTAGGGTTGATCTCTTCCTGCAGAAGAGCACTCTCTAAATCAGGCAAGTTCAAAATAGTAGTAGGAGCACATAAGGCAATGCGGAATACATCCCATGACTCACTCAGAGTCCCAAGAAAAAACAATGGAGTAACCTCATCATTGAAGGTAATGCCCTACGAAGTCAAGTTCTTGAGAATAGCATGGAACTAGCTCAAATGAGCAAACATCGTCATATTCTCCTTCATGCAGAAGTCCATAAGTCGCTTCAGCCAAGATTCTTGCACTAATGGTTTTGCTCATGGATGTGATTCTTTGGTGACTTCTTGTATAATGGCTATTAGTATCCCACCAAAGTGACCTTGGTTAGTGTCTTCTTCCTTTTTGCCTTTCTACTTATTCCTTGCTCTACTAAATGTAGGCATTGAGGTTTTTATTATTCATTGCCCATGAGCCACACTTTTTGGCATTGCTATATGGATTTCACTCATTAGGAGTTGTACCTATTTCCAGATAATAGGGCATGTATCAATTTATCTTGAATTCTTATTGGGTGAATTCTTATTGGGGGATCTCGAATGTCCTCCAAGCTAATGCCATCATTGGTGAAAACCTTCTGCTTGTCCATCACTAGCATTGTGTAGGCATCCCTCTTTGGTCATTTCTCCTCCTCATCTGATAGGCACAAAGCTTTGTGCACCACTATTAGATTAAGAGCAATCTCCAAAAGTTTACATCCATGGTTGTTGCTCACTATTGTAATTGATTGACTATGCCTCTCAAGATTATTGGTTGTAAGGAATTTTGTGCACTACTTATAATTTATTTCCCCTTCAAAATTTTCCATGTACTTGTGCAATCCACAGTGGTCTACTAAATCCTTGGCATTTGGATTTTTAGCAACCACTTCTTTTAGGTTGTGGATATGTTTGTACTACAAGTGGCTATATCCTTTAACTTTTGTACTTGCTTGTAGTTAGCTTGTTCTTCTTTGAAAAATGGTGTCTAGGAATTGGTCATCCTTTCGTGTGCGGCTTTGTCTAATAACATCATGTGGTGAGTTTTCAAGAAGTAGTGGGAATGTTGTAGGCAAAAGAATTGTATTTTCACCTTCCTTAATTGGTGGACCAAGGTTCGTGCACTAATTATATCAAGATGCCATGGCCATTGTATGGACTAAGGGAAAACCATATCTATTTATAACCATGACATGTAATCCTAAGTGGATAGAAATCACAAATGCTTTGTTGCCCAACTAGATTGCATATGATTGCCTAGATCTTACTGCTCGAGTTTTCCATGAGAACATGAAGGATGTGATGCAATCAATAACAAAAAAGTAACTCTTTGGTAAGGTTGATGGATATATTTTTGTGATAGAACTCCAAAAGAGAGGATACTGTTTAAACCCACTAAATCCCAATACTATGATAGATTAGTGTGTGTCGAGCTTCTAGATAAATATAATTTTTTGTCTTTGTATCGAATGAGCACTAAATGCCACATACATGGTCTACGTGGGGTGTGTAACAGAAAAAGTCATTGCATAAGGGTTTCTCAAGGTATAAAGGGATATCCAAAAAAGAGAGTCAATTTAACTAATAGCTAATAATACTAGTTATCATGTGTATGGACAACTAAATGATTCAAATAAGCCTAATGTGAAAGGTAATATCCTAGATAATCAATGGGTTGTGCCATACAATCCTTACTTGAGTCTAAAATACAATGCACATATAAATGTAGAGGTATGCTCCACAATTTTTGTAGTTAAATATTTGTACAAATATATTTATAAGGGCCATGACTGTGTGACCATTAGATTGACAACCATGCATGGTTTCCCATCAAATGAAATAGGTAGGAAAAATATAGATGAAATTGAGAGCTACCTAGATGCACGATACATTTTTGCTTCTAAAGCATGTTGGCGAATATTTGTGTACTTGCTTCAAGATGAGAAGCCAGATATTCAGCACTTGCAATTGCACTTACTTGGTGAAAATAGTGTTGCTTTTCATGACTTTGATAATATTTATGAGGTGATCCGAAATGAAAATGCTCAAAAAACAACTCTCATAGAGTGGTTTACTTGAAATTGTGTGCATCCTAAGGCTAATGCACTTTTGTATCAAGAGTTTCCAACATATTGGGCTTGGAATGCACAAAGAAAACTATGAACAAAGAGATAGTAGGGAAATACATGTGGTTAGATCTATTTTGTTGCTCCTACATGTGGGGAGCAGACTACTTGTGTCTACTCCTTATTGTGTGTAGAGGTGCACTTCATTTGAGGTTTTGCATATAGTTGATAATGTCACCTATTCTACTTTTAAGGAAGCTTGCATTGCAAAAGATATGTTGGCAATTGATGAAGAATGGCATATGTGCTTGCAAGAAGTTACATTGATGCAAACCGGTAGATAATTGAGGATTTTATTTGTCTCTATTTGGTATTTTGTAAGCCAACACACAACTTGGTCAACTTTGGGAGGATTAGTACCACTCACACAGAATATAGTACATTGATTATCTTTGAAAAATAGATCAAAGTTTATTTGCAGGATGAGACTATTAATGAAGCATTGATGCATATCCAAGATCTTTTGCATCAACATGGTTGCACCTTAGCTTACTATCTAGGATTACTTGAGGTGAGGATGTATCACTATGCAAACCCTTTGCTGCAGGATGAATTGATTTATGATAGAATGGAATAAGAGAAAAATTTCCTTGTTTTGGAACCTATGCTTACTGATGGACAAATGAATGCTTTTATAGCTATAATGAATGCTTTTGATAATGGCTTAAGTGAAATATTCTTTCTAGATGGTCCAGGTAGTTCAAGCAAATTTTTTCTCTATAAATGCTTACTAGAAAAGTTATGTAGTCATGCCAAAATGTCTTCTAGTATTGCCACATTGCTTCTTCCAAATGGTCGTATAGCACACTCCAAATTATTCAAAATACCCTTGCAATTGGATAACCATTTTTCTTGCTATGTACCTACTTAGAGTAATATTGTCGAATTATTGAAAGAAACTAGCCTTATTTATGGGATGAAGCTCCCATGATGCATTGATACACTTTTGAAGTGCTTGATAGGACTTTGAAGGACATAATGCACAGTGATAAGCCATTTGGCATAGGGTTGTTTGCTTGGTAGAGATTTTAGGCAAATCTTACCTATTATGCCAAAGCGTAAATGTAAGGACATTGTGGGTGCAACTCTTTGTTGTTCCAATTTGTGGTAGTACATCAAGGTTTTGAAACTAACACAGAACATGTAAGTGAGAGTAGATGGGCATTGATTTATCAAATGGTTATAAGACATTCGAGATGGAAAATGTTTGTAAGTTAATGAAGGTATGATAAAATTCTAGCTGGAATGGTATTGAATGGGGGGTCAATGCAGAACTTGGTTAATAAGATGTGGATAACATCAATGATCATAGGTCCTTAGTTAGTGAGCATACCCTTCTTACATGCCAAAATAGTGAGGTGGAAATGTTAAATAATAATGCATTGCAATTGATATTAGAAGAGGTCAAAGAATATTATAGTGTTGATTCTATTGTCATAGAGACTGATGAGAACTCCTTCCTGTACTCTATAGAATATCTTAATTCTCATGACCTTGGTGGAGGTATTCCTCCTCGTGTGTTACTATTAAAGATATATGCTCCGATATTTCAGCATGAAAAATCCATGTCAATCCATACATATATTCTTGCTGTAATAAATTTCAGATTTTAGTAAAAGAGAGCTAACAGTGCTAAAATCGGATCAAGGCAATCAGATACTGCCAAGACCAAAGCCGGCATCATGCGGGCATAGCATAAGCATATGACGGTCGATAAACATGAATCCGACACCTAAGTATGTCATACAAACATTTGCCAGTGAGTAGGTACACCCCCCAGTCCACGAGGCGAAGTATTCCTGCCACTACCAAAACTTGACAGAAGTAGGTATCAGTTCACAAAGATACGGATCCAAAACTGAGACTTAGCTCATAAGCATACAGTGAACCAAGACATATGATGTATCATCCCAAAAGGTAAGAAGTCCCACAGTCTTAAGTGTTTGTAACTGCTCAATGGCATGTAACGGCTCAATGCATAAAAGTACCACCTGCTCAATGTCTGATAAGCATTCAAGAATGCTACCACTGGCACAAAAGCCGTATGTACGAGCTCAAGAGCTCAAGCCAAGGCAAGACACAGTGCCAATGACATAAGTCCAAGACAATACATCAATAGTACATCTCGAACATGTAGGCGGTAGAGCATGCGTATGTAGCATCCATAAGCATGTGAGACATCAAGTACATCCCAAGATACAACTCTGGCAAGCTAATAAATAGCTCAAGTAAGCTCCGAGAATCCAAGGTCAAGCCAAGACCGAGCTCTAATAGCAATAGGCTCCAAACAATGTAACTAGCATGTAGTAATGGCATAGGCTAAGCATGTCAAGACCGGTCAGACATAAGCAACATACATGCCATAAGTACATCCAAGATGGAGCATCCAAATGCTTTGCAAAGCAAGCTCAAGCTCAACCAACGATCCCGAATCAAAACCAAGCTCTATGTCGAGCCCAAGTGTCAATACATCACCATATATGCCCGAAACATAGCCCGAAAAGCATAGGCATAAGTATACATGAGTAAAATGACTTCATCCCAACTGTGTACAGCAGTGATTTACTATTCAAAACTGATAATTTCAGCACCAAAATCAGGCCAAAATCATAGCATTACATGTAGCTTCAATCCCCCAATCAATCGGGATGCAATAGGCATCAAACCGGTTATGTAATCATGCCCAAACAAGCATAGGCATACAAATACATGCTGTCTCAGACCTGAAATCTGTTGCAGAAGATTTTGTCATCAGAATTTGGCAAATCTGACATCACCATCGCATCCGGAGCGTGCCAAAACCCCAACTTAGACTCTTATCTTGCCTGAATCGGGTTCCGAATGCCCGAGATATGACAAAAAGAGTGATTTTTGGGCCAGATTTTGAAACAGGTGCAAAAAAAACGTGAGCTGGTTGGGGGGATATGCTGTCCCACGTGTCAACAATGGGGCCCAAAGGGGCACAAATGAGGGCCAAAGAAGGCCTACACCAAGCCTCAGCAAGCCTTGATAGGGCTGGAAGTAAGATCCAGGTGAAGGAAGCTCCAAGAGGTGTGAGCTATGGCTGCCCACAACTTGTTTACAGCCTGTGAGACCTGAGAATTGAAGTAAACCCTGAAGAAAATGATCAAATACATGTGATGTAATTCCCTGAAGGTGTCCAACAATGCCGGGAAGGTGCTCGGGAAGCCGGGGAGTGACGGGAGCTCGAAGGAGTTAGATATGGCTGTCGGGAAGGAGACCCAATGCAAGTAGGGAGTCGATGGGATGCTGAGAATGCCATGAACCAAGCTCAAGAGTCAGAAAGCAAAGCTCTAATACCAGTTGAAAGGGAGCGACGGATCGAAGGTTGGACTCGAGAGCTATGGCGGGAGAGCAAGAGCAAGAAAGGGAGAGACTAGAAATGGGAACTCCAACAGTCACAATGTGTGACCGGGCCTTCCTTTATTCAAACTGTCACTAAAAGAATAAAGAATAAAGTGACAGTGACGGGCGCCTGCCACCTGCAATGTGTAGTGGCGGTGACTATCAGTGTAGTAATACACGAGCGGCTAGGCAGAGGTGCCTTTACCCCCAACAGTTGTTTTCGAGTACTACTGTGGTTTCTCTTAATGTGTATGTGAATGTACACATGATGCAAAGGCTTCTTGATGCTACATGTAAAAAGCATGACATTACACAAATTTTTTAAAATAGGTGTTATGCTTCTATGCAAAGATTTTGACTGTTACTAACATTGATGCCAAGTATTGACATAACATTGGTGCTAGCCATAGGACACATAGTGCTCTAACTATTAATGACACTAGTGCAAAACACCAAGATAAATGTGCATGAATCCTCTTGCCACATGAAGCATGCATTAGAAACCGAATTGTCCTAATTGTTATTGACATTGATGCTTCAAACCTCGGCACAAAGCACCAAGAGAATCTAGGCACGGAGCGCCTAGTCCTTACTTTGTGATAGAGTAAGGGTAAAGGGTCCTCTTTATATATGTAAAAAGACAAAACCCTAAAATTTAGGGTTTACCTTGTTCAAGACCCATGTTATGGCAAAAATGTGTGTGTGTTTGGGGGGGGTGGGGGCTCTTCCTAATCTCTCACCCCATTTTCTAATAGGGGAGTTCCATGGAGGACAAATGGTATCAAAGAGGGGAAGGGTGGATCAAATAAAGGGAAAAAAAGTTCTTCATCCAAATGGGAAGGATGCCAAGTCCTAATTTCCAACTTGGCATCAAACAAGGTGTTAACACGTGTAGGTAGCACTAAATAATTGAGAACTAGTGCTTTGTATGGTCAAGAATAAGTTGTTTTCTTGTAGAAAAATACTCCTACATAGGCTAGTGTCCTTTGCAATCAAAACAATGGGTAAGAGATATAAGAGAGACTAGGCTCTTAGTACTTATCAATCCCCAATCACTAACTCTCCAATGGAACTTGGGAGAAAGATGGCGTCATAGGCTCGACGAAAGTAATAATGGAGGGAGCAAAACATAGATATTTGGGTAGTAAGATATCATGGGAGACTCTAGGCAACAAAATACAAAATATTTTAGTTGGAAAGTAGCCAAATATAGAGTAATTAATACAAATAATGATAGTGGTAGCTCTTCTCCACTAACAATAAGAACATTGACAATAAGAACACGTGCAACAATAATAACTTGGGCAATAATAGCATGGCTGGACATTGTGGTGATAGGGTGATTACATTAGTGATGGTTTGTCTAGGCAAGGTGGCATGTCCAATGAGCCAACGACAACTTCTACAAGTTAGAGTGACAATCATGCACTATGATGGCACCTCTAAACATTAGGGCAACACCTTTAAGTAATGAGAGGCAACTTTTGAAGAGCATGTGGGTAGTTAGAGAGGGTATGATGACTAATGGATGAAGTAAATTGATGATAATGATGAGTAATGAATAGTGGATCCCTACAAGTTTTTTAATAGAATATTTTTTTAGCATTGGTCCTACTATCCAAAAGTAAAAGTCTTTTTCATAAACATTTCTTTTGGGGATGTTTTTGTATACTTGAATTAGACCAAAACGCATGCTAATTTTTTCTTAACTTAGACCTTTAACTTAACTATTTTAATACTCCCTCTCATACCTCAAAAGGTACCCGAGGGAAGAGAGAGAGTATAACTCTACCCTCATTTACTCAAGAGGTCCTACTATAAAGTGACCATCTCATCAAAAGAACGATGTTGTGCAACTCAATGGGCTACCAATATCAAAAAGGCAATGGAATATCTCCGTTTTGGTAGCCCAAGTTATCCTTCTTAAAATTTTTAAAAACAAAGGCACAATGGATAGTAGGATCCCCAATAAAGAATGGCCATGTGCCAAATGGGAAAGTTGACCACTACACATGCCAATGCAAGTTGACCACTCTTTTTACAACAATAAGGGTTTAGTTTAAGAATTAAGGTACCATGAGGTACCAATTGGCTCAAATGGCTGTAAGTATGTACTTCCATGATGAACTCATTTCATGGTGTTCTTGGCACACTCTAATTGTGCATAGCCAAGTCTAGAGGATCAACCCAATAAGTAATTACCACAGCCACAAAAAATTTCCTTATCATTTTTGCCATTTTGATTTAAGGCTATCACTAGGATTTGACTACAGTTGTCCATGGCCACAACAACTTACCTTGTCATTTCTGCTATTTTGATTTAAGGCTATCATTAGGATTTGAGTATAGTTTTACTTTTGTAAATCCTATGGAAATTTGCAGCAGTGAATGATAAAACCATTTGGACTACTCTATTATTGTAGTGAATAATCGAGCTATTTGGAGTTAACACTAGTTGCATTAGGCCTTAAATCTAAGGTTTACATTGGGGTGCTTGAGCATTTTTATACAAGCTGTTCATTGAAAGCTAAAGGGATAAGAGCTCCACACATGTAAACTATGATGGTCTCCTTAATAACTTAAACACCTTGTTAAATCAAAGCTTTAGATTGATATGGCGTTGGCTTTTTCCCATGGTGATGGTGTTTCTAACAATATACAATTTCATGAAAGTAAGAAAGGTAGGATACTACTACATGCCCATTATCTTGGTGTAATAGCATACTAAATGAACCCCTTAGACCTTGCTTTACTTCTTTGAGCCCTCTCTTGAGCCTTTCTTACTTTGTTTTGTGGGTATCATCACTTCTATTTAAACTATTATTCAATTTCCCATTACATTGGCTACCTTTGTGCACAAACCTTCATAACCTCTTATGAACTTTGGAAGCTTCAAAACACCTATTCTTGTTAGCCATGGAAAGAATAAAGGTAGCCTTGTCGTGTGAAAGTGATCGGAATAGCAATCGTTCATGGCTTATGAAACCTGCAATATAGGTTTAGTATCTTAGTTTTATAATGACTATCTTGTTTGATTTTCTAGGTATCATGTCATACCCTTCTTTTAGATTCAAGTGTTATTGCTTTGAAGTGGCTACCCTAAATATCTTTGACTTGTAAATCTCTTGTATCCAACATGATATATTGTCATTTTTATTGTACAATGGAAAACATATTTCTACCAACAATATCTTTGAAAACTTGCTCTTATGCATTGGTATTATAATGCTTAGCTGTATGTGTATGTGTATGTGCGATAATGGTCTCTTGTATGTTGCATTGGTACTATATAGCCAATGTGATTCAAGCGACTCATGCACCCTCATTCATGAACTATTGCAACCATGCTAGAAATGGCACAAAGAGAGAGAGAGAGAGAGAGAGAGAGAGAGAGAGAGAGAGAGAGAGAGAGAGAGAGAGAGAGAGAGAGAGAGAGAGAGAGAGAGAGAGAGAGAGAGAGAGAGAGAGAGAGAGAGAGAGAGAGAGAGAGAGAGAGAGAGAGAGAGAGAGAGAGAGAGAGAGAGAGAGAGAGAGAGAGAGAGAGAGAGAGAGAGAGAGAGAGAGAGAGAAGGGCATTCATTCCCAATTTTACCCTTTGTCACATGTGGTTACACGTGGTTTCTAGTGAGTCATGGATCAAGAGAGGGAGTCATTAGGGACTGTAGAAAAGCAATGGTTGATTGTCACTTGGGGATCAAGAGTGGAGAGCTAAGATAGTATAGGAGGAATTAACAATCAGACCATCTTACTCTCTTGCTCCTTCCTGCATTTGCATATATACAAAGGAGAGTGTAGGGAGACCCATGAATAAGGGGCTATAGCACAAAGTGAATCTCTTTGTGTGCATGTGTGTGCATGCACACATTCATGTACATGCATGTGTGTGTGAGTGTGTGTAAGTGATACCTTAGACTTGAGTTGCAAGTAGGGCACATGAGAAAGGATAGAATGGTCAAGATCTACATTGTGGACTATTGCTAGCATAATATTATTTGATTCTTCCATCTCTTGCCATTGTTAAACCGTGCATGTATAATTAGATTTGTCATTATACAAGTCCATGGATGTGTCACCTCATATGCAAGCAAGATGCACCGACACTTCATATACTAGTAACACAAAAAGCAAACACGATGGTGTTGAATATCCTGTTTAGACATGGGTTGAATATCCTCTTAGAGCATGTGAAGTGTATAGTTTGTGCTTTTCCTTTTTGGTAAGTAAAGGAAAGCAGCCATTCAATGGTATAACTTCTTTCCCTTTGCCTACAAAAACATGAACTAAGTGAGGCATAGCCTTGCAAGCTTCATAATGATGGCAACTTTGTGAAGCATGAGCAATGCCAAGTAGGCTAGGTAGTTGATATTAACTTTCTTTAATGCAGCATATAGCTTTGAGAGCAAATGAAAATGTGACCTTGCATGTGCTTTGAGAAAAGTAGGGATATTGTGATATGTAAATTTTAGAAAGAAAATGGTCTAAGAAATAAACTTTGAGGGGTTTGGCCTAAGTTTACATGTAGGATTGGCTTCATTTTAATGGTTTGGTAGGTATTTTGGACCACTCTCTATAATAAATAAGAATAGAATAGATGTGGCCAATTATAGACTTTTAAGGGGTAAATATTTTGGTTATACACCTAGTAAGTTGTCCCCTTTGATTTGTGCTTACATAAAGAAAAAAAGGCCTCTTAATGTCACATGTTAAATTTTTTTAATCACTAAGAAACATAAGCCACACTTCTTGAGACATGTAGAAGGTAGGTCCACATGAGATTTTGCACAAGAAAAGTTTTCAAAAGAAAACCTTATTACATATTGATGGAAGTTAGATTACATGAAACCAAAAGAGATTATGTAAAAAAATGCAAGTTGGTTGCATGCTTGTTGAGCTATTAACTAACATTAATTGCTAGGAACAATCATACCTTTTATTGATCAAGATGCACAATAATAAAGGGATGAATAAGATAGGTTAGGTTGGTGGATTGTCAATCTTGGTAATAAATAACAAACCCCTATGATTTCTTTTTCTATTTTAATGTGTCTTTTTGGCCTTTCGATAGATGAGGATGGTCCCTTTGTGGGAGGTTGGGATTGAACTCAGAGACCTTGGTTCACATTTGTAAGCCTTAACCAACTAGGCAGTGGCTTTGACCTCACCCCTATGATTTGTTGGTTGGAAATAAATGTGAAAATGTTGTGTTGATCCATAAAAACTTGGGAAGCAACTATCTAGCAAACACTCAGCCCTAATTTTTTCATTGGTGTCCTATGGAAGGAACTCAAGAAGAGTTGCTCTTATCAAATAAAAACCATTGCTTTAAATAGGTAGCCTCTAGAATGAGCTAAAGTTAATGCTTTGAGCTTACTTGGAAAAAGTTCAAAAATTTCCCCGCGTGCATTTATAGTTTTGGTATACTAAATTAGGGATGCTTGAGTATGAAGTCAAGTAAGATGTAGAAAATTGGTTGAATCTTTACAAAGTTGAAGATAAGAAAAGGAGTAAAGAAGATGCAAATAATGAAAAGGTTTTGCTTTTTGCACCTTGTATCATAACATAAGGGAAGAAAATAAAAGGAGAAATCTTGGAAGCTAGATGTGAAACTCATTGGGCTTAGATGAGTCTCCCATCAATCCCTCTCAAGGTCTTTCTCATCCTTACAAGGGATCAAAGTTTTACATAGATTCTTCTTATTATAATGTAGTTTCCAAGCTTAAGAGGTATTTGCATGTTCAAAAAGGTAATTAGTTTGAACTTGGAATTGTTTAAGCCAACCATAAGAAAATATAACATGTAGAAAAGGTGGCAAACAAATCTTGTAGTTATTATTCAAAAATTTTGGTCTAACTCCTCAAAACAAGCTAATTTAGATAATCCTAAGTAATCATTGCACAAAGAAGTAGACAGATCAAGGGTTGTATGCATGAAAAAAGTTCCCACTTATGTTTATAATGTGGTATTTTCCTTTGATGTGCATTCCCTTTTGAACTTCTCACTCTTCATACTTGGAGTGTTATTGTTACACACAGTAAAAACCAAAAGTGTTTGATAATAACACAACATCTAAAGCTTGGCAACATTTGCTTTGCTTTTTCCTACATGTAGAACAATGCTCACACTTCACATATTAAAAGAAAATTCACATTTGTAAATTGTCAAAGAATGATTACCACTTAATGGTAAATATTTGTCTATTTAATAAACACATGGGATACGTGCAAAATTAGGGCTACATTGTTTTTGGTAGGGCTAAACAAAGCCACTAAATTTGTTGTTCTTTTAAATAGATCCAAGGCACACCTAGGACTAGTAGGGGGAGCAAAGTCCAACTCCCCCTATTGGCCCTCGGGTCGATCCTTAGGTTAGTGGGGCTTGCTTCCTCATTGCCTCACCCTACAAACCCCAACCCAAATGGCTATGCTAAGAGAGAGTTTAGTGTGTTAATGAATTGTATTTGTTGTTTTTTGTTTGCATAAATTGACATTAGACCCACAACCAATCACATTTCACCTTATGCCAAAGATTGATGTCACCCCTACTACCATCATTCCCTTATATGCACTTTGTGTCACTGGAATTCTAGTGGAGGAGGAAAATAATTGCCCTTAACCCTAATGTAATTAGAGCCATGCCACACCTATGACTAGTAGGGTAGTAGAGCCCAACTCCCCTAGTGGCCCTTGGGTTGATCCTTAGGTTAATGGGACTTGCTCCCCCCTACCTCACCCTACAAACTCTAGCCAAAATGGTAATGCTAAGAGAGAGCTTAGTGCATTAAAAAATCCTTTTTTTTAACAGTTTGCAAAGATTGGTGACATATCAAATACCAATCGCATCTCACCTTATGTCAAAGATTGTCATCACCCTTACTACTACCATGCCCTTATGTCCTTGGTGTCATTGGAATTCTAATGGAGGAGGGAAATGAATATGCTTAACTCCAATACCCTTGGTGCAAACCTCGCAATGAACACCTAGAACACATGCAAAATAATAACTAGATTGTTCCTAATATGAGGTTCACTAAGATGTTCTTGATAAGGATCATAGAAGGCAAAGTTTGTTGTTGTCTTCTTAATCTCTCTAATGCTATTCCATCTAATCAACTAAATTGTTGCTGACCACTAAAGATATTAACTTTGTCATTCTCTTCTTATAAAATCAAAGCATTTTCTTTCTAGTCACAAAAATGGTTCACACCATTAATTTTGTTAATCTAATGAATGACCTTTCTAGTGAGTAATCAGAGAGCTACAAGTCACTAAATACATTAGGTTTGTTGTTCTCTTCTTAATCTCTCTAATGTTGTCATGTCTAATTTCTTGACCATTTAAAGCCATCAAAATTGTCATTCTCTTCTTACTCAAAAGATTTTGTTTGTAATCATAAAACTAACTAAAGTTATTAATTTTGTTAATCTATTGATATGCTCAAATTTGTCACTCTTCTTAATGAAAGGACTTTCTTTCTAATCACAAAAAATTGTTAAAGCCATACGTTTTGTTAATCTAATGATATGCTCAAAGTTGTCACTCTCTTCTTCATCAAAGGACTTTCTTTCTAATCATAAAACTTGTCAAAGTCATTAAATTTATTTTCTTGATCTAATGAAATGCTTGAATTTGGCGCAACGTTCTTAATCAAAAGACTTTCTTTCTGATCCAAAAAACGGTAAAGCAATTGAATTAAGTTTGCTAATCGGACGATGACTCAAATGTCTCAATCTCTTCTTAATCAAAAGATTTTCTTTGTAATCAGAGAAATTGTTAAAGCCATTAAGGTGCTCACAAAAATGGGCAAAACCCATTAAAGTTAATGTTGTCACTCTAAGGGACGACAAGCTCTTTCTAGCGATATAAGCACTTTCCAAACATTCGCGATGGGGCTTCGCTTTTTGATTTGATGACGAGACCGACGAAGAGAAAGAAGAGCAGCGAAGAAGAAGCTTTTAACAGGCTGTGGCCGTGCCTGTGGCTATGGCGACGTAATCCCCCATCAAAGAAAGGGGGAAAGAGAGACCAGAAGCCCTAATCGTGATTTTCTTTCATGCCCCGTGTCGTCCGGGCTGGCATGGCGAGTCCCCGGGCCTTGTATTCCTGCTCCTGCATCATCATCGTCCCCTTCTTCTTCTTCTCCTCCTGGCCTTCAGCATCCGCCTTGCCTTCGCCTTTCCATCCCAAGGACCTTCTCCCCGCCCTCCCGCACCAGATCTCATGGCCCGTCCTCACCACTCTCAGCAACCCCGTCGACCTGCTCCCCGAGTTCATGTCCTCCGTCAGCTCTTCTGAACATGCCGTCTCTTGGAACGGCTCCTGCTTCGAGGAGAACCAGGCTTATCTCGAATACACTGAGGACGGAGGTGTCCTTCACATTCAGGTTGCTTCAGAAATCCGTTTTCTTTTTGTCCAGTTTGCCTTGTTTGATCCATGAAGACTTCAATGTCAAAGACGGCCTTCTCTATCGCAGCGCTCAATCATTTTCAAGTCACAGCGGTAACTTCATCACATAAGTAATTGCGATACGTCAAACAATAGAAATCAATTCCATAACAGTCGTTTTGGCTCGTCTCACAAGAGTCGCAAACATTTGATGTTGCGAATTCTTAGTGAAAGTGGTGTTTAACATTACAGTCCCTATCGTGATCGCATCGCAGGCTATTTTGATCAAATGACAGTCCTAAATTGACCACATAAGACAACGGATTGTTGTTGATTGCAGTCACTAGGATTAATGAATCGCTATCATTCTATCTAATTTCATCTGATTACAGTCAAGAGTAAAGTAGTCCTGCCACAGTTGTTTCAGTTTGATTTGGGAGATTTAGGATGATTTTCAAAGCAGTCCTGCCACAGTTGTTTGAGTTTGATTTAGGAGATTTAGGATGATTTTCAAAGATTTTGATGTTTGAATCTCCTTTTCAGAGAGAGAGAGAGAGAGAGAGAGAGAGAGAGAGAGAGAGAGAGAGAGAGAGAGAGAGAGAGAGAGAGAGAGAGAGAGAGAGAGAGAGAGAGAGAGAGAGAGAGAGAGGAGCATCTTTATGAGCGGCACCAATTTGATCATGCGAAACAAGGATATGTAGTAAAAATGGCTTGCACTAGTTTGAGTGAACTTTTATGGTGGTTGGTAATTGAGTAGTGTTTGCTATGGTTTGGCAACCTACTTGCAACAGAGAGTGAGTGTAAGGTATGGGTAAAATGCACTAGCTCTAATTTGCAATTGTTGTAAAGTTGATACTTGTGCTTTCATGAGTACCTAAGGAAATGGTTCCTGCATCATACTTCAGTGGCAAATCATACACTCTTCCATTCCCATCAATCAAACATTCTTTATGGTATTCATACTCTAATGACAATGCATGCCTTCATCTGGAGATACTATGGTGGATTTTTTGGAAAAGGCTAACTTGCTCCATATTGTCTTGGTTTGAGCAGACTAGCAAGCCTCACAGATGGACATGCATGGATCTTTATGTTTTTGCCACTGCCTATCGAGTAACATGGGATTATTATTTCACTGCGCGCAAGCATACACTGAACATTGATAAATGGGAGGATGGAGAGCTTGATTATGTACGTATTGCTCTTATAGTTAGTTGAGAGTTTTTGATGTAAAAGGGTTGCGTTGAATTAGTTAGAATATGCATTTAGGTGCTCTGCTTTAGGTGTGCTTTTTGTTGTTTCTGAAGCCATCTTGATTCTATGTCCTAGTTATGCCAAATTTTTGTTTGTGCTTAAAGGTAGTTGTGTTTTAATTTCAAGGTGGTTTTGGTAATGCACCAATAACACATTAACCTATGCCCACTTTTCATCCATATCATTATTGAACTCTGCGTTCATGTTTTAAGAAGCCAACTTTAGGTGAAATTGAGGAGACTTAATGAGGATTTCCTTTGCAAATCCTACCATTTTCTGTGACTTCCAGCTATGCTAGGAATTCCAATGTGCAACTCATTTCATGGGCAGACAGGGAATCTAATGTGGAATCTGGCAGATTGCTGCTGCTAGAGTTTACCCCAGCACATAACAATACAAGGGAAAGATGCAGAAGTTGAGGCTTCTAGCACCTCAAATGCTAGAACTACCAAGTATCAGAGTTGTCTTAAACTTCTGAAACTACCAATTAACTAGGCTTAGTGGATTAAAGGGGCTTTGTGTAGTATTGGCAGCGGAATAAACCACACTAAATCGGTTAACAGTTAACCAAGTGCACTGGCAGGAAAGAGTACAACTAACTGCATCTGCAGATGTGGCGCACCTCTCAGAGTAGCTGGCCGCTAGTTGGGATCTCTTGGCTCTGGTTTTTAACATATATATATGGAGAAATTATTTCAAGCAACATCTATTAAGGGTAGCAGTATGAGTCATCACCACAAAGTTAGCAAGAGGAGAGGGCAGGTGTGTGCACATGTAGAAGCATTACTGCATGAGGAATCTAGGTGCAGGCATGGTATCTTACATTTTTGTCAAACAGGTCTTGGTTGAGGGAGATGGGTTGTATTCTTAATTATTCTTTTAGGTTTTTGTTCCTCATTTTCATTCAAAAATGTCACTCATTTGCTTTTCTCTGCTCTCTGATCCGTGTGCATTCAGCTTGTAATGTTGTCTGTTGTGCTTAGATTCACTGCAGCAGCCATAACTGATGGGGCACCTTGACCTTGCATGGAGAAGTTTGCATTTTCCATTATTAGGATCTGATCGGTCATTCAACTCTATACATGGTTTAGCATTCTGTAAATTCACGTTTTTAGTGTTGTGGAACATTCACAGTATTCTCAGCCTTTATGGCCGCCTGTCAGCCTGCCCAGGAGTTTATCACTACTCGGGGTTGGTGGTGACAGTTTAAATCTACTGGAGTAGATATAGGGACAGTCAGGCTTCTCTTTGTGCTCACCAGTTTTTTCAATGAGCATCATGTCAGACTGCCAGTAGATGTACTTAACATTTAACCAGCCATAAGTATACATATGTGGAACATACATAAGGTGTCATTGCCATGCCAAAGCTGCTTTTGTTCCATCAGATTATCGTAGGAAGTGGGTTCTCACGAGTCACAGTGTAGATTCTACTTGTTTCTGTATTATGCACAAGTCAGTTGAAGTTCGGTCTGGCCTTATGTGCATGTTTGATTGCTTTTGTGAAACAATTCAGTTTTGGAAGGCAGAGACTCCTTATGGTCAGTCAGAAGGGAGGAGGAGGGATGATTAGACAGGGATAGGGTTGTATGGACTTTAATGTAATTATTTGTTTCCTTTTCAGGTTAAACAACATGGCATTTCAATTTTCCTATTGCCAGCAGGAATGCTGGGAACTTTAGAGGCTTTGTGGGATGTTCTTCCTCTCTTTTCAAATTCAGGATGGGGAGAGAGTTCCAACATTGCCTTTCTGGAAAAGCATATGGGAACAAAGCTTGTCAAACGACAGGGGCCATCGATTTCAAACTTCTCCATTGATGATATTCAAACAGGTGACTTTCTTGCACTTTCAAAAATTCGAGGCCGCTGGGGAGGCTTTGAGACTCTCGAGAAGTGGGTAACAGGTGCTTATGCTGGTCACACTGCTGTCTGTCTGAGAGATGATAAAAATAAGCTTTGGGTTGGTGAATCTGGTCATCAGAATGAGCAGGTGATCACTACTTTCCATTTGACCAAAGTGATGGTTGAACTCTTGACATAATGTTAGCCCTGTGTGTTGTCTCATTATGCTGATAACTTTCTTCTTTCTCAAAGGGGGAAGAAATAATTGTTGTTATCCCATGGGAGGAGTGGTGGGACCAGCAGTTGAATGATGTTGCTCATTCACATGTGACACTGCTGCCCTTGCACCCTGATGTGCGTGCAAAATTTAACACATCTGCAGCTTGGGAGTATGCTCGCAAAATGGATGGGAAGCCTTACGGATATCACAACATGATCTTTAGCTGGATTGACACCGTAACTGATAACTTCCCCCCTCCAATTGATGCTCATCTGGTTAGTATTTATGCTTTTGCGAAAATCAAGGTTATAATATTGGTCAGTGTTGATTACCTTATTTACCAAGCTGGTTATGTGAAAGCAGGTCATGTCAGTTATGACTGTGTGGACAAGAATACAACCTGACTATGCTGCTAATATGTGGAATGAGGCTCTAAACAAGCGGCTTGGAACTGAGGTATACTTGTTCTCACTGAGTTCACACTAGAGGCAGTGTTCCTTTGTCTTGTTTTTTGGAGCTTGCATTATTAGTAGTGTCCATTATCCCAAATAGCCCAAGGGACATAATGTCAAACAACTGGCCTGGTTATTTATCACGTTTCTGATTTGCTCATGATGTTCTTGCAGGGTTTAGATCTTCCCACCATATTGATTGAAAGTGACAGGAGAGGCATATCATTTGATGAGTTGTTGGCTATGCCAGAGAGTGATGATTGGATATACAGTGATGGGAAATCAACTTCCTGTGTGGCATTTATTTTGGCCATGTATAAAGCAGCTGGTCTTTTTGGTCCTCTTTCAGATGCTGTACAAGTTACAGAATTTACGGTCTCTCTCTCTCTCTCTCTCATGCTCTCACACAGACGCATGTGCATGCGCACGTACACAGGCCCAGTCTCTTTATGCATTGTTATGCATGTGCACTGATGCATGCATGTGCATGTGCATGAACATACAATCTGCACATACCCGCATGTGCATGCTGCCCAGCCACCCTCCCACTCTACCTACGTTCACCCTTTGCACACTCAGTTTCCCAGGGTCATAACGATTCTGCTCTCTTGACCTGATTTTACCTTCTTTACAGATTAGAGATGCGTACATGTTGAAGTTTTTTGAGGATGACTTGTCTCGCTTGCCTTCGTGGTGCAACAAGGAAAACAATGAACCTCTTCCTTATTGCCAGTTGCTTGGAGACTATTTGATGGAACTACCAGGCTACAATACATTAGAGCCTTATGCGCACATGAATGAACGTTGCCCAAGCTTGCCACCTGATTACACTAGGCCCAGTGAATGCTAGGTTGGATTTTTAAGGCATGGTACTTGTCTTCACTTTCTTTTTTCAATATACCTGGACATATTCTGCCATTGACTTGGCTTTGTGAATATACACATAGGAATATTAAGTCTATGCCTCCAATTGGCATGTGATAATCTCTGTACACAGTAGATGAAGGATATCTCGCTTTTGTATATAAGGGAATTGGAGCAGTAAAACCATACCGGGACCTGTCTGCAAGTGGCATATGTAGTGTATGCCAGACATGTAAATTTTTACTGTCGGTGGTAAACCATCAATTCCATTTCACTCTTGGAAATTCTTTAAAATTCTAATCAATACAGAATTTTTTACTGGCTTTTTTCTGACCCACTCCTTTGTTAGCTTTGTGAGTCTATCTGATTCCCTCAGCTTCTAGCTTTTCCCCAGGCTTTTCCTCTCCAGCCCATTATGCATTGGCAGGTGTCTCTTAACAGCCAGAATGTGTTGATAGTATGTGATTGTAATGTATACTTTCAGTAAGTGAAATCGCGAGATTAGTGGGCTGCGACACGTTCCCAAGCTCTATCATATTGAGAATTGGATTTGCTTAAAGCCTGAAGAAACTATGAAACTGGCTAAGCTTGATTATCATCACCTAGATCTAAAATTCTTGTTTACTCTGAAACAAGATTCATACTTGATTGCCTAGAAGAGATTGCACCTTCATTTAAATGTACTTGAATGCCTAGTAGGGATCGCACCTTCCTTTAAATGTACAGCCCGAAGAGCAAGGCAAGAGCCTTGTCGGTATTGCTTGCCAGCTGAATGAAGAAGGGAGCTCGATGGCATCTGATTGGGCGGTTCTACAAACCAATTGATTGTTTGAGTAGGCACAGGTTCAGACTTAATCACAGATGTAAACATGGTGAGAGCTGAAGCCATAACATGGTAATTGAGCTTATGATATCACTTGTGAGACCCAGCCACAAGTTTCAAATTCATTGATGCTTGTTGAGAATGCCAATGACAATTGACTCTTTGGCATATTTGGTCAAAGGAAACACTGAAAGTTTAGTTTTGGAAACACTTTCAAGATAGTTAAGTTTATATGGCTTCTAATCAACGTGTGTGCATATTTGCAGCTCATCAAGACTCATGGGTCCTAAAAAGGAAAAAGTTAAGCAAAGTTTCTTGGGCTTGTTCAAAATTTGCAATATTGGTGTGATGCAGTGTTATTGCGTTTTGACTTTGAAATAAGGCAATGCAACTAGTGTTGGCAATTGAAATCATTTACACAATGAAGGCTTGGTTGTTCAGCTTAAAAGACGAGTTTGTTAACATGAGAGGATGTTGGTGTATTATTTTAAAGGTCTAAACTAGACAATATTAGTGAGGGTAATGCTTTTCATAATTACTGTTGGAGAAGCCAGAGGAAGATGGATAAAGGAAAACTAATTATCTGTGAATAACTTTAAGAATCTTTCTTCTTGGTGAAAATTGAGTTATGTATTATCTACTAGTAACTCTTCAAGCATGTGTTTTTGTTGGTGAAATTAAGTTGGTAATCTGTTTGAGAGAGAGTGAGGGAGAGGGTTTTTTTTTTGCAGAAGGCTTGACTTTTGTTTCTTTTTACTTGTCAATAAGAAAATAAGTTGCACTCAAGGAAGAATTAGAAACCCTAAGAAGAAACTCAATGGCCTTGACCATAGGTAGGGCGAATATAACTCATTAAGAGTGAAGCACATCTAAAATCCTTTTCAAGTTAGCATGTGAATGACCAGATGTCTTTGGACATACAAAAGTGAGTAGCTAGTGATACGTCGAGGTCTATAGAAAGCCGACTTTGCAAATGTGTTGATTTGCGAACAGAAAGAAATGTCCACACTAAACTTTGATCCTTTTGATAGTATATGTTCTTTGTGGTGCTCCAAATTTGTGGGGAAGGGTTTTTCCTAGGCCTTATTGGGGAACTAGCAAGAGAGAGATTGGGTGCTCTCTTGTGCATTAAGATATAGAGGCAACCTAGTACATTCCTTACCATGGTTGGCAACCTTCTTATCTGAGGAAATACTAGTGTCAAAATGCCTAGTGTGGGTGGCTTTTGTGAAATTGCATGTCTTGTTGGAGATGGAAATCATAACCATTGCATTTGCATTGGCAAGGTCCTCTATGTGCCTCCTCCTCCCATTGGACCATGTGAAGAAAATTGTGGAGTATATGCTAGGGTTTGCATTGAGGAAACATAGTGTACTCCACAGTTTTCTTCACATGGTATCAAAGTTGGTGCTCGTCAAGATTATCTTGCGGACATTGTGGAGGCTAGGTTTCGTGTGAGGCACACAAATGACTCGTAATTGAATCACAATGTCTCAGTCACCTTTTTCTCGCGACCCCATGATGTCTTCTTATTAGGCTTCTCCATCATCGAAGGTTCTAAGAGGCACTATGGACTCAACGAAGACGCCATCCCACTTGCACCTTCACCTTCTTTGTTTTTTCCTATTCCGGATTTTAGTCTCATGATAGATGAAGAGTTTGAAGAGTAATTGGGCATCATGTATAGTCGAACTTACACCTCTCCTACTTGCTTTGCTACTCCATCCGGACTAGGTGAGGTTGGCTGCCTCCAATCATGGATGACATACAATATTTGGGACATTTGGCGACCTATCTTCATCATCTTAGCCAGGCCTAGTGTCAATTTGTACAACCCCTTCGAGTCGTATGAATCAAAACCCTCTCTTGTTTCTCCTTTTGGTGTGTAGGATCTAGATAATTTACTGTGTAAACTTCAATAGAGGGGGCTCTTGAAGTAGACATCCTTCATTAGGTATATACACATTCTCTATTTCATTTGAGCATGTAAGCCACTATTCTCAAATCCTTGCCATCCCCCCTCTTCTAGCCCATAACTTGAATTCTTATCTTTGTCATTCCAAAACCTTGGATTGCACTCCACATCTGCATCCTCCACACTAGGAGTTGGAACCTTCGTTTCCACTCCTAGCACATTCTCATTCTCTGTTCCATATTCACACTTTTTGACTACTTTATATCATGGTGCATTATTATAGAGAATGCCACCCTTTAACATTCTACCCTCCACTTACCCTTGAGCCCCTTTGCACAATGGGGCTTTTTTTAAGGAAATCCCACCCTTTAATATAGTTCTCTCCACCTTTCCACAAGCAAGCACTTCTTTTTACCTTTGGATGATTGTGATGGGCATCCCCCTCACTATCCCTAGTCACACACAATCCTTTGATCTCTTAGATGTAGGGATTTCCATCCTCTCCTTATGGTGTGTCATCCCACTTTCCATGGTCACTCCTACATAGGGAGGGATTCCCATTCTCTGCTCCATGTGTCCTCTCTGCCCATGCCTAGCTAGTCCATGCCCCCATTTAGATCCATAGTGCACACTTCCCCCATGCATAGTGGGCACTCTAGGATTAATTCCAAAGTGTACTCTTGTTCCCCACCCTATCCACCCTATCCTCATTATACACCTTATCCATCTCCTAGCACTACTATTGTTGCAATGGCCAAGAATGCCTTCATGGATAAGACTCATTTTTTCTCAGGTTGAATTTCACAACTTGGTCGAACTTCATGCAACAGGTGCTTGAATCTCAAGGACATTGAGACCTTGTCATTAGTATAGAGCCTATATCGGACCCTTGATTATTGGCTTACCTTGATTATATCAGTCAATGGAGAGCCCACAATGCCATAGCCAATTTTGAGTTAACACAAGGGTTGGTTCTTGAGTTCCACTCTCAATCATAGCATGTTCCCCTCATATTCGAGCATTGGAGTCATCTCATTTGACCCCTATGCAGCAAGGGATTACACTCGACATATCAATCTCGATTTTGAGCTTAAGAGTTTTCCATTAAGGAAGGGGATGATTTCAAATTGAATATTGGTGTTACTCATAGAGTTTGCCACTACTAGCTCCAAGAAGTTAGCAAGTCATGTTCTTCTTGAATAAGTTTCCCGAAAAATACTTCCATTTTATCTAGCACATTATCTCACTACTTAGATTGCTGACCTTCTACGAGTTTGAGTGCTAGTTCGTGTGTTACACAAGGTTGCATGACCAAGTCCATAAGAAATCCTCCACACATACTTATTCAGAGAGGAGCCTGGTTGCATCTTCGCAAGGTAAAACTAGTAGTGGTAAGAACTTGCAAGATGCAGAGGCAAACCAAAGGTGACTCCCCTTCTTCTTTAGACAAAACCAAAGAAACGAAACCCATCTGACAACAACTCCCTAAGAAAAATTGGTTTTGTACACACTGCTAGAGATCGGGCCATGTTGATGAGGAGTGTCATACCAAGGCCCAGGGTCTTCTAAGAAACCCATCTGACAACAACTCCCTAAGAAACGAAACCCATTTGACAACAACTCCCTAAGAAAAATTGGTTTTGTACACACGGCTAGAGATCGGGCCATGTTGATGAGGAGTGTCATACCAAGGCCCAGGGTCTTCTAAGAAACCTTAGCAGACTGTTGTGATTGCCTCCACTCTTGCTGGGTAGTTTAGGGGGGACTACACCTCTTGTTGCTGCCCCATTTGCTCCTTTCGCCCTTGTAGTTGTTGGACATGTGGCATGCGGATAGCCTTGGTAGAAAATCTCTTTTACTATCCCTTAGGGACTGGTTGATGGGTTTGTGAGTTTTGAACCCATTGCACTTTATGCATCCACTTCACATTCACCTAGGACTACCTCACCCCCTTGTCTTTCATTGGTAGAGCCCAGCTAGTGGGTGTACGCGATGGTGGCCACATCCTTAGCTTATCTCCATCTTTACACTCTTAGGTCTTTAGGCTATTGAGTTGGGTCCATACAATTTTGTCCTTGGATTTTCATTCTTAAGTCTTTTGCAACATTTACTCACACACACATACACATTTGCACCATTGCATTATTAATTCAATTAGCTTTTCATTTTAGTTTAGTTTAGTTTTTCGCATAGGCTAACATGTCGATTTGCACCATGGTTTGGAGACTTGGGATGCGTGCCATTCCATTCACGGTTTCATCATCCTAGGCTTCAAATGCTACGTTTTGGTGATCAACCTACTACCCTTCATTATTCAACACTCTCATTTTCAATTGGTGGTTACAATTTTTGGGATTCATCTTCGTTGGTAGTTGGTCGGCCACATCATCGGCTAGCTTGGCACATATTTTTCTATTTATAGTAGACATTCTAGTTGGGGCAGATCATTCTTTCCAGGCTGCTACTCCAACTTTGGGCATACTCCATCTCTGGTGCTGTTGCTGCCATCATCATTTTTAGCCAGATTTGGTGCCCTCATTGATGCCTTGGGTTGTGTGCAGGGATTGATTAGTCCTTCCCTTTGTATTCATCATTTATTTCAATCAATGTAGGTTTCTTTTCTTGCTTCATATTCTTACTGTCTTCTTCTCTCCGTGTTTGAGTTTCTTGTTCTACTACACACTTTAACATGTGTCTCGTTGGGTAACCTTGATATGAATTTATAATTGGCCTACGGATCAAGTTCATAATATGGGATATTTCAATGGACATGGCCACAATGAAAATTTCTATTTTGAGTTGGAATACAAGAGGATCTAGTGCTAAACAAAAGGACCGGCATGTATGCCCCAATTCATTAGGTGGTTGAGCTACTTGTTGGAGATGGCTAATGGAAAGCTTGCAAGAAGCTACAAGTATTTTGTGTGGAGATTCAAATATAAATCATGATCCAAGGAATATATCATATGGGTCAAGTGGTATGATCGAAGATGAATGATGTGCTTTGGTAGACATTGTGTATGAGGAAAGGTTTCATCTATCTAATCTAACAATGACAAAACAAGATAACCATTGATACACATGTCATAACAAGCCAATTAGGAGAGTCTTGGTGGGGTTTGACATTGGATACAATCTACACTTGTTGGATGCTAATTGGGTAAATTCTAACATTCGACACTTCATCCTTGGCAAGTCTTAGGTATCAAACCATGTTCTCGTTTTGATTACTTTAAGGATAGTTTGAGTAAGGGAGATGTTTAAGGGACCCCCTCCCTTTATGTTCAACATGAGTTTCCTCCATGATAAAAAGTTTGTTAAGGAAGGGAGTTGAGCAAAAGCAGGTGGAGAGAATGTGTCAAAATGTGGGTTTTAACTCCATTGACACACTATCATTGGCCATTGTGTAAAAATTACACAGAACAATGAAAAAAATCCGAGCAAGGAGTAGAGAATACAAATTTAAAATGAGATAAAATTTGTTTAAATTTAAATGAATTGATACAAAGATGGTTCTGTCCACTCGTGCGCTTCCATTGTGACGCTTAGATGGCAATCCAGACAAATGATAAGTGAGGAGCTTAAGGCTAGCTGGAAGAACTTTGATTGGGTGAAAGATAGATTGACAATGGCTTTGGAAGGATCTTCCTTTTATAGCTTGAAAATGTAGTTTGGTTGGCCTACCCAACCATATTATGAACCTTCCTTAGTCGTCTAGGGATTGTCCCAAATAATATTTCCTTTACTGTTGGACTAGGGGTACTACCCCTCGAAGTCTCATTAGGGGAGTTGCCAACCCCTTTGAGAATTCCCCTAGCCAAGGGCCACTTGTACAATCGTGAGACTCCACCCCAAAATAGGAGTCGCTAATAACTCCTATACCCCAAAATAGGAATCTATGATAACTCTTACACCCCACAACTTGATCATTGTGCCTCGCATTGCTACCATCATAACTACTCTATCTAACCCAAAGGCTAGATATCCACAAAGGTCACCTTTTTTACCATCCGATCACATAGGCCTCATTTGATATGCAAGTTAGGACCTGACAAATTTCTAGGCTTAGATATGGCTTCTCTTCATAATGGGGGTGGGGCATTAAACATATCTATCTCTCTCCCCCCCCCCCCCCTCGAATATCCACCCACAGGTAAACTACATCCTCGCTGAGTCTCTGAAGATGAACTCGAAGCAGATCCTTTGTAAGACCTTTGGAGAAGATATCTACTTTATTCTCCTCCATTGGATAATAGTAGACAAGCTCTACTATCCTATCCTTGATTAAGTCATGCACGTAATACTATTGGATCTCAATGTGTTTGGTGTGTGTATGAAAAACTAGATTTTTGCCAATGGTGATGCAACTCTGATTGTCACATCTTAACATTGTTGGATCTTCATCCTATACTTCTATATGCCATAGGATTCTCAACCATACTGCTTCACTTGCATAAAAACAAGATGCCTTGTACTTTGCTTCGGTAGAAGACAATGCCATTGTTAGTTGGTTCTTATTGATCTAAGAGAAGATTCATGGACCTAAAGAGAAACAACATTTGTATTTTTTTTTCTTGAAATCATTGTCACTGCCTAGTTAAATTCACAGTTTCACATAAGGAGCTTTCAGAACTATATGTGATACCATAGTCAAGAATTCCCATCAAGAATTTGAGCATCTAGATCCCAACTTTCCAATGACTTTCTCATGGTTGTTTAAGAACTTGATCAAAACACCAATAATAATACTATATATTTGGCTTGGTGTTGCACAAATAGATGAGATTGTTGACCAACTTAATATACCTCATAATGTTTGCTAGTGCTAATGCATCCTCAATGGATAGCTTCACATTGACCTCCATAGGTTTAGCTATTTTCTTACACTCAGTCATGCTAAATCATTTCAAGATCTCCCATGCATACTTCTTCCTAAAAGAGGAAGATTTTGCCATTGCCAGACTTCAATCCCCAAAAAATAGTGCAACAAGCCTAAGTTTATCATTCCAAAGTCAGAGGCTCAAAGCCTTTCAAACCTAATAGATCATATCTTCATAGTCACCTAGAGTAAGAAGGTCATCCACATATAGAACAATCACTACAAATTTTTCACCATCCCTGTAAATGCACAAGTTAGCATATGAGACACATCTTTTGAAGTTTGAGCCTTAGTTTTATTTTTTTTTTGTGTATTTGTTGGTATCATGCTCTATGATACCTTCTTTAACATATAAACTTTGTTCTCATAATGGGGACCTCAAACCCTAGTGACTGAGCCATGTATATCTCGTCCTTGAGATCAACATTCAAGAATGTTGATTTCACATCCATTTGGTAAACTTACCACTTCTTGTAAGGGGCCATTGCAAGTACTATGCGAATCGTAGTCATTTTGATAGTTGGAGCAAATGATTCTTGAAAATCAAATCCTTCTATCTATGAAAATCCATGTGCAACTACTCTAGCTTTGTACTTTTCTAAGTTGCTATTAGCATTGTACTTTACCTTTTAGAACCTACGTGGTGCTAGTAATCTTTCTCTTTTTTGGCTGATCCACTAGCTCCTAAGTGCCATTCTTATGTAGATGCTCTTTGTTGGGAATAAAGGGCCGTTGTGCGCATGCCTGCCCATTAGGGCACTATACTATATCACACACACATATATACTTATCTTAGCTTAGCGGTACAATCTTTGTACCCACATATATTGTATCACTGTCTCTCTCTCTCAACTTGCATTGATGCATCCATAGAACCTTGGTACTTTGTGGTCCATGCACTTCAAATTGGTATTAGAGCTTGGAATTTTGGAGCAGGGGCTTGAGTAGGCAGTGCATTTGTGTCTCTTGAACAAGAGATCACATTCAGTTCACAGTAAGGTAGCCACTGTTCTTTGCTTCTTGGGGAGCATTGGTCACACCATTGCATTTCAACTCTTCAACCGGGAGCTTGTTTGGGTTCTTAAGGACCCTCACCTTCCTCAATATCAAGAGTAGCCATCTCAATCATTCCTAAACCTATAGATGTAGCCAAATGGACAATAGTAGATCAGTTTACAACAAACATTCAGTTTCTATCAACTTCCTTACTCCATTTGGGCCTCATTGGCAGGTCATTTGAGCATCCAAATGCTTAGTTTTATGCTTATGCATTGAATCTTCTCTTGGCATTGAAATTTGGGATTTTTTCGCTTCAGTTCTGGATGTTATAACAATCCATAGATAGTGTAAAAGAGCAGCAACATTAACATTTAATGTTATGCTTGATGGCATTAACATTTGATGCTTATTGGTCTTCAGATTGATGCCTAAATGCCAAGACATGGTATGCCTATGTTATGGGATTGATTTGGAGCTGATTTTACCACTAAAATAACTTCATTTGATAGTGAATTCATTGCTATATACAATAGTAAGTTGTGATTGATAGGTCTGAGAAGTCATATACTTCATTGTTTGAGCTCACATACGCTTCTTGGGATGCCCGAATGGCCATGTATTGGTGCTACTACATTGGGAGATGATATGCCGTGGGTCTAAGATGCATTCGGCCTGGTCTTAACAAAGATTATACTCAATTTTACTATCATTTTTATTGTTGTTTATAGCATGGTTGACTGTACTTGGTAGAGGTTTGTGGTATGCCTATTGCATTTGGGTATCTCTCGGGTACTAGTGCAATAATGTACATGCATACCACGAATGCTAATCACTTGGAAGTGATTTTGGGGATATTTTATGCTTTATTTGGGGCTTAGGAAAGGTTGTCTTGGTTGTAAGAAATTGCAAACAGTAGGCGCTAGATTTGCACATGATTTTGACAAGGTTGTATGCTTCCAGTGAAGCTCATAAGCACGGTTTTGGTACTAACATAAGGTCACATGCTTGAGCAATAATTGGATATGTGTTATGCCTCATTTTTTTGAGCTGAAAATAGATAAGTTTGTGCAGACATCTTGCTGTTGTATACCGTGAATAGCAAAGACCATTTGTAGGCAGTTTGTACCTAGACTTGTCTGCTGCTATTTGGTGATGTCTATATACATGCTACTAGTCTGAAATATCACTATCATGTTGAAATATGATCAATAAATTAGAATTGATATTTTGGAGGTATACTACAAGTTGGTTTTCTGCACCTCTTGTGTGATAGATTAGGCTTATTCTCTTGTCATTTTGAGCTGCAATCATGGTTAGCAATAGTGACAGTATTCATCTTATGCACATCAAGAATCTTGAAGGGCCACATAACTTTGTAGTTTGGCAAAAGCAGTGCTACAACATCTGGGTGCAGAAGAAGCAAGTGAAGCCTATCAAGATGAAGGGGGCAAGACTAGAGGACATGGAACAAGAGGATTGGGATGATACAAATCATACTCTTAGAATGTGGATACTCAGGGATAGATCAAAGGGGCTTCTCTATCGGTTCCAACAAGAGTATGTATCCAAGATTTTGTGGTGTTTCAATATGGAGGGGGTAAAAGAAATTGGTGTTCCATTGCCTCCATATGTGAAACTCAGTGTAGAGTATAGCCCTATATTTGATGATGAGAAGGTTGAAATGGCCAAGATTTCGTATGCTTCAGCCTATTGGTAGCTTGATGCATGCTATGGTTGTTACATGTCTTGACATTGCCTTTGCAATGGGAGTGGTTAGCACATACATGGCAAACCTTGGAAAGAAGCATTGGGAAGTAGTGAAAGGTATCATGAGATACCTCAAGGGCACAAAGGATTTGTGCATTTGCTTTGAAAAGCATAAGGCATCTATTGTTGGCTTTATAGATGCAAATTATGATGGACATGCAGACTGCAAGAAGTCTACTTTAGGCTATGTATTTACCTTCACAAGGGGATTGGCCTATTGGATATCCAGGCTACTGAAGTATGTTTCATTGTCTATTATAGAGGTAGAGTACGTGGCTTCCACATTGAGGTATGCAAAGAGGCCTTATGGCTTTCATGTCTGGTTGGAGAGCTTAGTATTACACAGAGGTTCCTGTCCTCCACTGTGACAGTTAGGGTGCTATCATGTTAGCATGGAATCCTGTCTTTCATGCAAAGAAAAACTACATGTGAAGTATCATTTCATTAGGGAAGTATTTGATAGCAAGAGTATTGAGCAGACCTTCTCATGAAAGGTCTTAAAGTGGAGCGGTTTGCTCATTGCCACAAAATGATGGATGTTGGTAGGTATAGGTTTTCAGCTTTGTACATACATAGACTTAGCTAATCCTTTTCCTTTACCTTTAGGCATGTTGCCTTTAGGGGGAACCTTGTTGGGAATAAAGGGTTGGTAAGTATAAGTTTTCAGCTTTGTACATACATAGACTTAGCTAATTCTTTTCCTCTACCTTTAGGCATGTTGCAATTAGGGGGAACATTGTTGGGAATAAAGGGCCACTATGCCCGTGCTCGCCCATTAGGGCACTATACTATATATCACACACACACACACACACACACACACACACACACATATCTAAAACCTTAGTGGTACAATCTTTGTATCCACATATAACGTATTATCATCTCTCTCTCACAACTTGCATTGCTACATCCATAAAAGCTCCGTACTTTGTGGTCTGTGCACTTCACTCTCCATGTTGGATCGATAAAGTGCTTATTCCAAGTTTGCCGGCTCCTTCACTTTTCTCATAATCTTAACCATCAAGGCCATATTGATAATGTGAGAAAAAACCTTCCTTTGCTCCTTGATTCTCTGAGGCCTCCTTGGTCCATATGTCTTTTCCTCAACAATTGCAAGCGCAGGATTACTATGATCATAAAGCTACTTCACCCAATGTTGCAATGGTTGTTTAAATTGTGCAATTATAGGTTGGTGAACTTTCTTATCATCGTTCGGATATGATGCTTTCTCCTCCTTGAGGATAGGGATAGTTCTTGGGACAGGTTTATAGAGGACTACTTATAGGATGATAAAGTGGAAGAACTTGAATTCTCCTTCTCTACTGTATGTGGTTGCTTCTTGAACACTATATCACGACTTGATACACTCTTCTTTGCCTCTTGGCCATACAATTTGTAAGCCTTTTTCTCATCACTATAACCTACGAAAATGTTGAGATGGCAAGTTCAACATGTGCAAACATTGATGATGAATGCTCGATTAGATGGGTTTGCACATCTATACTTAGCATGTTGGTGGTCATTATGATCTCCACATGGCCATTGACCTATCACTTATTTGGTTTGTTACACCTACCTACAATTGGCATATTATAGTGCCAGTCAATTATCATAATCGGTTATGCTGGCTTAACTTAATAGGCCACTTTTCTTTATATTGCATCTTATCTATACTTTTTGCACATTGTATTGTGTAAGAAAGAAGAAAGAAAGACCACGAAGAAAATGTTCAGGTCTCCATCTCTCTTCTTATGTTCATGAGTGATCTTTCTCTTGTGTGTATGGTATGTGTTTGGCATAATAGCTCAAGCAAGGTTCTATTGAAGATGTAGATAGGGAGAAAGAGACACATATACAGAATGAGCTCAGAGAGCAAAGTACTCTCATTCTTCTATTTTATTATTTATTCTTCTCAAGTAATACACAAAAGCCAAAGTACACTTACCATAGTGTAAACACCTAACCTAGTAGCTAACTCTAGTTAGGTCATCTCGCCTCATGCATTAGCATGCACGAGGTACAACTAACTTATAACTATAAGAATCGATTGTGCTTGATCTTGTAACACTCCCCCTCAAGATCAAGTCACCTGCTATTTCCCAAGTAGCAACCTAAAATGAGTAAACTTATCTCTACCAAGTGATTTGGTAAAGATGTCCACTACTTGGTCTTCTGTCTTCACATGGATAAGATCTATATTCCCTCCAAGTACCACTTTCTTGATGAAATGGTAATGCACTTCTATGTGCTTTGATCTTGCATGATAAAGAGGATTATTGGCAAGAAGCACACTGCTCATGTTGTCATAGTATAGCTTGACTAGTTTATCCACACACATGCCCAAGTCATTTAACATCTTAACCATCCAAACAGCTTTGCATGCAACTAAGGCTACCTCTATATTTTGCTTTACTACTCAAGAGAGCCATAATAGGTTGCTTTTTACTACTCTAGCTACTCACATTGTTTCCAAGACCAAATGCATACCCACTTGTCAATCTTTTGTCATATGCACATCTAGCCCAATTTGCATCACTATATCCTATAAGCTCAAGATGCATACCATACTCATAAAACAACGCATAGTGTAATGCAACCTTTATATGCCTCATCCTTCTTAGAGCATCTAAATGAGGTTTCCTTGGCTTTTTCATGAACTGACTGATCGACCCAAGTGAATAATTGAGATCTGGTCTAGTGATAGTAAGATAAATCAAACTACCAACCATTTGTTTGTACATAGTCACATTCTCAATCTCATATCTTGTATCAACTGTCAACTTGACATTTTGCTCTAACGGATTATCCATGGGCTTGCATTCTTGCACACCATACTTCTCTAGCATATTATGTGCATACTACTTTTGTAACATCTAGATTCCTTGAGGTGTCCGTATGACTTCAATACCAAGGAAAAATTTAAGCCCTCCTAGATCTTTGATTTGAAACTCTTTTTGCAACAGAGACTCGATCTCATCAATCCCCTGTGAATCATCACTTGTAATGACCAAATCATCTACATACAATACCAAAATCACATAGCCTTTCTCTGTCTTCTTGGTGAACAAGCTATGATCTTCTTTGCCAACTTGAAATCCAAGACTTTGTAAGTATGAGCTGATTTTTGCATTCCATGCCCATGGTGCATGTTTCAATCCATATAATGCTTTCTTTAATATGCAAACATAAGACGGGTATTCAAGTTGTACATATCCTTCTGGCGAATCCATATAAACTTCTTCCATCAAATCATCATTCACAAAAGCATTCTTTACGTCCATTTGATATAAGTTCCAACCCTTGGATGCAACTAATGCAATGATAGTTCATACTGTTTCCATCTTTGTGATATGGCTAAATTTCTCTTCATAGTCCAACCATACTATTGTCAAGCATAACCCTTCACAACTAACTTGGCTTTGTATCTCTCAAATGAGACATCTGAGTTGCATTTGACTTTATAAACCCACTTGCATCCAATAGGCATCTTGCCTTCAGGTAGTTGAAACAAATCCCAGGTTAAATTTTCCATCAAGGCATCTACTCTTCATCCATGGCGTTACACCAATTCTCATCTTTGATAGCTTCTACAAATGATGTGGAATCTCTGTAACTCATAACTTTTGTCATGTATGCATAGTGCTTAGTTGAGTATCCATTGTAAATAAATCTATCAACCATTTTTCTTTCTCTCTATGATCTTTGTAGCTGTGGTGCACTATGTGATTCCACTCTCTCATGAGGTGGTACATACCTTTGCTTAAAACTAGGTGTAACAGTATGCCAAGCTCACTATCCAATCTATCAATAGAATCATATCCTGATGTCAACACACATGTTACATCATCCAATGCCTTCTCTTTTCCTTTATCCATGTCCAATCTCCCCCTCACTGACATATCCATGTGAGTGGACTGAGATGTAGGACTGTGTAGTCTACATATCCAAGGCCTCACACTAGTAGATATATCATGTGTAGATCCATTAGCAGTAGTGATTCCATTTTCAGCATATGTACTTTGCGAAGAGTCATCATGAATTGTTACTTCCTTAGCACCATACTAGGATGCTAGCTCATCAAATACTGCATCAAACTTGATCAAGGTCTCATAAATAGATGGAACATAGCACTTGTAAGACTTCTAATCTTGTGAATAACCAATAAAAACACCCTTTACTACTTTTGGATTAAGCTTCTCTCGATTTTCATAAGGTACATGTACGTATGCAATGTTGCCAAATACTTTCAAGTGTTTAATATCATGCTGCTTATATCCATAAAGATGCTCATATGGTGCCTTCTCATGTATACTAGTTGTGAGTGCCTGATTCATGACATAAACAATAGTACAAATTGCTTCGGCCTAGTAGAAAAGAGGCATATCTTTCTAATTTAGCATTGCCTTGGCTACTTCCATAATGACCCTATTTTTTCATTCAACCACTTCATTTTGCTATGGAGTATAATTGTATGTCAACTGTCTCATGATCCCATGCTTAGTTAAACTCCTTCGACACATTCACCGCCACCATCAGATTGTATGCATGAGACATAAGAGTTGAACTCTTTCTCTACATGAGATTTGAAATCCATAAAGCTATCCAAAACCTCATCTTTATGTTTCAAAATGTATTTCCAAGTATACCTACTGAAATCATCCACAAAAATCACATAATACCTAGACCCTCCAAGAGATACATTATGTGCGGGTCCCCGTACATCTAAATGAATAAGCTGCAAGTGTCTACTATTGTTCCGTGTATGTTTGAAAAATGGAAAGTGGGCTTGTTTACAAAATTGAAAAGCTAAACACATGTGTCCCAATTCATCATATTCAAACTTTGCGACCTTGAAACAATATGCTTTTGTTGCTTATTTTTCAAACTTTGAACATTTATGTGTCCAATGCATTTATGTCGGATACCTATGGCTTTGACACTTCGCCATCATGAGCCAACATCATAGCTTTCAACTCAGGAATATTTGTATCCAGTGTAAACATTCTACTATGTCTTTTTCCCTTTGCAATCGACTTATAAACTGTGCCATATTCCTCAATAAAATAACCATCTTTGTTAACCTATGCATGCAGGTTTTGTTTAGCCATCTGGCCAACATATAACAAAATCTTTGTGATGGATGGAACATGCAAAACATCATACAATTTCTTCTTCCTACCATCAAGCATAACCATTGGAACAACTCGTGTATGAGTTATGTAATGTTGGATGTCATCTCGAGTAGTGCATACATAACCATTTGTACCTACTTCCATTTCATCAAACCACTCACCATATGGTGTCATATGACTTGATGCTCCTGAATCAATATACCATATGTCAATTGATTTTTCTTGCTTAGCATCCTTGTTCCATACATATGTCATAGAAAATAACCTATTACCACTCTCATGGTCTACATGATTGGATGAGACATAGTGTCCATGCTGCCTGCCTGTTTGATTCACTTACTTCTTCTAGCACTCTTTAGCAATGTGGCCATATTTTCCATAGTAGTGATAGTCCTTGTCCTTGTTGGCATTGTCATGTGTATGTATGTCATAACAATTGTGTGTAGTATTATTCCAAATGGAGTTCATTTACTGCATACAGTTCATGTAGGTGTCTTCCAAAAGCTTATAATAGTCAACAATTTGTGAATAACCAGTAATAAATTCCCTGTGCAAATGAAATTATTCTAAGCTCAAAATAGCCTCATAACACCTTTGACATGTACCATAATCCCCGGTGCTCAATGAGGTACATATGAGCATCAACAATGGTTCATATGATCAATAGCAATTCTATGGACAAGTTTCCCACAAGGTGTGTCCTCAATCTAAACTTGAGCATTTAGTGCTCGTTATACCACACAAACTATATGACATACACGTACCAAGGTCCAAGTATCAATAGGCAACAACTGAGCTATGACAAGCTTCCCAGAGTGATGTATTCACTGTCATACTTTAGGATAATTTTCAGCTTGCCAATACATTATATATCTAAGAATTTAACTCCTCCAATATTAGGTACAAGCATACACTAACGATCCTGCACCATATGTTGCTAAGCATCCATGATGTTTTAGCATGACCACTTAGCACTTCAGAGTTGTAAGTGTACTGTCACATCTAGATGAAATTCAGGACTATTCACACTATCCCGATATGGCTGATTTAGGGTTGATTGTATTGTGATTAATGTTGGGAATTATTGACATCCCATTAGGCTACAAAAGCTCTAGTGCCAAAGGTCAAAATTCCCATAATCACTAAGGCATAGCATGCTCAGTGTTGCTCCATTTTTTTCATTAAAGAACAAGTGTAAACTATCCAGTCCATGCTGATGTATTGCCTACTTTTCTGGTCCTAAATGAGCTCATTAACAAGTTCTAATGCTTGCCACTGACTCTCTCTGTAAGCTTCTACAAGATCTTCCAATGTAAGCCTTCAAATTTTTGACATAAATCAATCCAAGTATGGCTATGGTTTCCAATGAACCTTTGTAGGCTAAATGCAACTCCTATCTTTAGACTCTAGCTCTTGCAATACCAATGCCAACCTCACACGCTCTCACGGTCTCATGGCTTCATGGCTCTGATACCATGTTAAAGATGTAGAGAGGGAGAAAGAGGCACAGACATAGAATGAGCTTAGAGAGTAGAGTATTGTCATCCATCTGTTTTATTATTCATTCTTCTCAAGTAACACACACAAGCCAAAGTACATTATCCATAGTATAAACACCTAACCTAGCAGCCAACTCTAGTTAGGTCATCATGACTCATTTATTAGCTCCCATGAGATACAGCTAACCTATAGGTGTAAGAGTCGGCTGAGATTGATCTCGGAACAGGCCCCTTACCATGTGATTCATGACATGGTATTAGAGCGATGCCATTGAGAGAGACTAGTTTTGAAGGCTGAAGTGAAGGAGAAGGAGTGAGGATTCGAGCAAGCAAGCAATCGGTAAGAAGCTCTCCTATTCTCTCTCTCTTTCCCTTGGATAATGCATGTGGAGGCACTTGGAGTAGGGCAGAGCAAAAATCTCAGTTTCTTGTGAGATTTGGTGAGTAAGAAGAATTGTGTATATTTTGTAGGGCTTGAGTGTTGTGTTTTTAGCCATTTGAGGTTATTTCGGTCCTAGTTTTAGCTCTGTAAGGTTGCAAATAACAGTTTTAGGGCACACTATAAGTTTGGCTATACCTTACAGTGTTCAAATTTGTAAGTTTTGAGATGTTTATCAAGAAGTAAAAACAAGGTTTATCTACAACCATGTTATATATTGTATGTATTATTGAGTAATTAGTAGATAAGGTTATCCAATTTATTGTTGTGCACATTTTCTGATGGGTTGCAAAAGTTTTGCTTTCTGTTTGGTACTCAATTGTGTCATAATGACTAAGATTAGTGGAAATTTTGTTATTGAGAAGCTAGAAAAGGGTAACTACCCATAATGGGAGTTTAGTGTGACAAGCTTCTTTATTAGAAAATGCCTCTATGACTTTGTTTTAGATGAAGAAAAGAAGATAGAGCTAAGTAACCTTGCAATTGCAGAAGAATTAAAGAAGTGGAGAGAATGGAATGCAAAAGACAAAAAGGTAATATATTGACTATCTACAACCATTGATAATACTATGTTGGGGTACATCAGAAATGCAGAAACTTCACATGCAGCTTGAAAAATATTCAGGAATATGTTTTTAGTAAATACAAAGGCATGGACGATTCAACTCAAGCAAGAGTTGAATGCCTTGAGGAAAGAAAAGATGTCTATAAATGAGTATGTTTTAAAGTGAGAAGCATTGCTGATGCCTTAGATGATGATGATTTGGTTTAATCTACTTTGGTTGGCCTTAATAATGAGAAGGCCTGAAAATCGTTTGTTACTTTTGTGTATGTACATAAGTTTTTTTCACTTTTTGACGGGTTGGTCTCTCTCATGATCACTAAAGAGGTCAATATATAAGGTGAATCATTTGAAAGAAGTGGTAAACATGTCTGAGCTTTTTACTTAAGTTCAGGATGGGAAACATGGTAGATCTTCTTTAAGAGGCCATGGTATGGGTTATGCTAGTAGTAACCGACAAAACATGTTAATCAATAGTTTGGTGATATGCGGATCTCTGGAGGCCTTATTAATTCTAGAGGTAAGGGGAGCTCTAGAGGAAGAGCTAGATGGAAAAATAGAGGTTCTAGCAATTTCGGTATTATCTGCCATTATTATGGAAGAACATGTCTCCTACAACTGTAGTTCATGGTATGACTCTTAAAGAATGTCTTACCCGATAAGAAACCTCATGTATTGCACTTGAAAGTGTTTGGTTGTATTGCATTTGTTCATGATCCTCATAAGTTAAGGAAGAAATTGGACCCCAAGACTAAAAAGTATATTTTCATTAGATACTCTACCAAGCGAAAATGATATTATTGTTATAACTATGTTAATGGTGAGTTTCATGTGAGCATAGATGTTATTTTTTATAAGATAAGTAGTTGATATGTATCTAGTGGGGATAAATTTGATGATGTTGATGATCATGACAATCATATGCAAATGAAAAAGCAAGAATCACGGACCCTTAGTGGACTAGAGACATGATGTGGCAGTAGATCTAGTCCTTGGTCTAGGAGACTGAGTAGCCCCATATCTTTAGGTACATCTATTAGTATTACAAGTAATGACAAAGGAAAGAAGAAAGTGTGAGATGGTAATAATGCATTTACTAGTCATTTCTTAATGGAGACTCTAATGGCTTAAAGAGCTTGAATGATAAGCTTGGTATTTCTTCAGTCAGGACACTAGGTATACAAAGAGTGTATGGTAATGTAAAGACTCTATTGACTGATCCAGTGGTGTGTAGGTCTAGCAAGTTGAGATATCATGTTAGAAGATTTGGTCTTGAGGGCTATGCAGCTCACCATTATATTTATATGGTAAAGGTGAGCCCACTTATTTTGAGGAGGACGTTGGTCATGCTCATTGGGATGTAGTAATAGATGAGGATATAGCTGCATTAGAGATCAATGTGACTTGGGATCTAGTGCCATTGCTTAAGGGTAAGAAAGCTATTGGTTATAAGTGGGTTTATAAAATAAGGCATAATGCATATGGTTCTATTAGTAGGTATAAGGCCAAGCTAGTTGCAAAAGACTATGCGCACATGTATGGCATAGATTATGAAGAGACACTTAGTTTGATTGCTAGGATGGCAATTGTTAGGTGGGTGATTGTTTTGGATGGAGCCAAAGGTTGGAGTTTCCAGAAGATGTATGTGAAGAATGCCTTCTTGCATAGTGATTTGTAACAAGAGGTGTATATGGAGAAACTAGCACATTATGAGGATTTAGAGCATCCAAAAGAGCATTGTCCGATAAGATAGGAGAGTATCTTGTCAACATTGGCTTTTATGTTTTTGATGCAGATCACTCACTTTATATGAGAAAGGGTGATACAGGATTGATTGTCATAGTCTTCTATGTGGATGACTTGATTATTACATGTGATAGTGTGACAATGGGATTGCTAATGTCAAGGATATTTTGAAGCAAAAGTTTGAGATAAAGGATTTGGGAAAGTTGTGATACTTTCTTTGTATTGAGGTGATTAGATGTAATGATGGTATATGAATGCCCCAAATACACTATGGCTTGGACATATTATTCAAGTATGGTCATGACAACATGCAAGCCTCTTTTAGTGCCATTGGAGCAAAGTGTAAGGTTGAGTGCTAATGTTGGGGGATGAGATTAAAGACCCTACTAAGCTCAGAAAGATAGTAGGGATTTTTATCTATATGACTATCACAAGGCTAGAGTTTGAGCTATGTTATTGGAAATATAAGTTGATTTATGTAGATACCTAAGATGCCTCATTTGGATATAGTTAGATGTATATTGAGGTATGTGAATTCTACCTTGCATTATGGTCTTTTTTATTAGGTAGGTAAGGATGTCCATGTGATCTACCAATGGATTCATGTTCTCCTTTGGTAGTATAGTAGTAACTTGGAGCATAAAAAAGCAACCAACAATTTCTTTACTAAGTATATATGCTAAGTATAGAGGTGCTACTTTGGCAGCATGTGAGGTGGTATGGCTATAAAAACTACTGGATGATTTAAATGTGTAGGGAGATAGTCTAGTTATCACATTCATTATAACACGAGTAGTATACATTTAGCTAGGAACCTATTGTTCCATGCTAGAAAAAAACATATTGAGGTGCATTACCATTTTGTGAGAGAGAAAGTACTTGAGGGAGAGATCAAAATTGTATATGTTAACATAGAAGATCAGATAGCTAATAATTTCACAAAGTCATTGGGTGTAGAGAAGTTTCAAAGCTTACTTGGAGTTGTAGAGATGCAATTGAGCTTGGAGGGGAGTATTGCGATGGCAATCTCAACATGTGCAAATATTGATGTGATAGAACATTTGGCTAGATGAGTCTGCACATCTACACTTAGCATGTTAGTGATAGTCATTATAAGCATGTTAGTGGTTATTATGATCCCCACATGGTGATTGACTCATCATTTATTATATTTGGTTTGTTACATCTACCTACAGTTGGGATAATTATAGCACTAGTCAATTAATATAGTCAGTTATGCATTGTTTGACTTAGTAGGCCACTTTTCTTTATCTTTTATCTTATCTATACTTTGTGTAGATTGTATTGTGTAAGAAAGAAGGAAGAAAAACTAGCAATAAAGTGTATTGGCCTTCATCTCTCTTCTTGTGCTCTTAAGTGAGCTTTCTCTTGTGTGTATGGTGCGTGTTAGACGTAGTAGCTCAAGTAAGTCCCTCCCACATGATTCATGACAAAAAATATATTTTGTGTCTTTTCATTTTAAATTGTTTTTCTTATCCTTTGGAGCATGTGTATAACATTCATATCCAAAATTTCTAAAGTATGAGACAGATGGTTTCTTATTAGTATAGGCCTCATGAGAAGTTTTGATCCTAAGAGCCTTCGTGTAACTCTGATTGAGAATGTAGGCTTGTCCTTAAGTGTGAACCTTGCCATTTCCACAATGTCATGATTTTGGTGTTCAATAATATCATTTCATTGAGGTGTATGAAGGTCTTAAGGCTAGTTGGAAGAACTATGAGTGGGTGAAAGATAGATTCATGATGGCTTTGGAGGGGTTTTTCTTTTATAGCATGGGAAGGGAGTCTAGTTGTCTTGTTCAACTATATTATGAACCTTCCCTAGTTAGTGAGGGAATATACTAGTGTGAATATTCTCTTTATCATTGGACTAGGGGCAATGCCCCTGGATCCTCATCATCGGGAGGATGCTAGCCCCCTTGAGATCACCTGGTTAGAGGTTGCTTCCACATCCTTAGGACCCAACCCCAAAATAGAGGTCCCTGATAACTCCCACACCTTGCAACTTGATGCACTATGCCTCGAGTTGCTATGAGCATAGGTACTCTATCTAACCTAAAGGATAGATCCACAAAGGTCACCTTTTTACTATCCAATCACATAGACCTCCTCTGAGATGTAAGTTAGGAACTAGCTTAGGCTCAGACATGGCATGCAAGTTAGGATCCAACGAGTTTATATATGGGTTCTCCTCATAATGGGGGCCTTACAACTTAGAGTACCATGGATCATTGGTGGCACTCATGGCCTGGTGAGCTATAATGTGGCTTTGGTCCTTGCATGCATAACCACTTAGGAAAGAGATAGCATTGTGAGAATATGCAATCCAGTCAATAGGAAGGGGTAGAAGCAAGCTTTGTGGTCTTGATATGGCAAAGGTTAAGCAAGCACTACATGAAGATCAAGCTTGGCACAATTAGGAGTGCAATGTTAATGTTGTAGACAACATAATGGTGCATGATACATCCATCAATCTCTAAGTGGATAAGGTGCATGAATGTTATGCTTGCTTACTTTCATCTACTATTTATTTGTACTTCTTGGGTAGGCCATCTACAAAAGAAGAGTTTTGCCATTGGTTTGAAGAGACATACCAAGAAAATGAAACACTAATGCAATATAGATTTGTGGACAAGGGTCTTTACATGGTCATTCTAGCTTTTAAGAATGAGAGAAATTGGCTACTCGTGTCTACTCTATTAGTTATAAGGGTACCCTTGTATATGCCTTGCCTTGGTCCTTCACCCTCTTTCTAGATGGTGTGCTCCACCTCCTCTTTGGTGGTTATAAGGGAAAACTTGTATATGCCTTGCCCTTGTGCTCCATATTCTCTTTAGATGATGTGTTCCTATGTGAATATCTAGTATGGATCACTCTCACAGATTTGCCTCCATGGCTTGATGAAGAACTTGCAAGAATTATTGCCACACTTGGGAAAGTCCTTTATGCCCCTACCGTTGCTACCCCATGGGTTTGCTTAAGAGTGAGGGGAGAATATGCATTCATTGGAATTGATACAATTAGCTATTGAAGTTCATTCATCTTTAGGATCCTTGAGGATACAAGATTGACCTTAGTATTTGGCTCTCCCCATTTCCTGATTCCTACTATCTATGTCAATGCATTGGGTACTTTGCTTGATGCATCCTATCAAATCTACTAATGATTCTATCTCTACTCCTCATGATAAAGATCATACCAAAGAAGACATGCAAGTTGATTCTACCAACCAGTTTTCTCAGTTGGTGGACAAAGGTAAAGAAACAATTATTGAGACTCATTTACCCAAGAAACAACTTGACTCCAAGGGTGACAAATCAAGTATCCCTAATAAAGAGAATCAAAATCCTAATATCTCTTCTACCAATCAATCAAAAGGAGTTAGGCAAAAAAACCTTTTTAGCAGATGACATGTACTTTGCTTACTAATAGGAATGTTATGCACCTATTGATGGCCATGAACTTATGGATCAATCACATACACTACTCAAAAAGAGAAATCTCTAGTCCAAATTCAAGAGATGTTCTTGAAATGTTTGTAGCCTGTCTAGTAATCTAAAGAAGTGGGCTTATTAGTTTCCATGAGTTGTATGTTATTTCACTATAAGAAATTAAGGTTGATTTAGAGGTATACAATGTTTTTCATGTAAAGGTGTACACTTTTTTCTTTGATTCTTTTGTTGGGGGTGTAATTCACTTGCACTCAAATAGTCACTCAACATAGCATAGAAAGGTAACATGATATGTGAAAGCAAGGTATACTCTTGTATTATTCAATGAAATAAATGGTACAACATAGGCACACCCCATGACTATATCCTCGAGGTACTGCACAAGTGAGGATTCACCATTGGGTATAGGGAATCACATGTAGAGTGGAAACCAATTAGGGCTTAGAGTCACTACTACTCCCAATATAGGTGTTTCCATAGGCAATGCAATGATATATCCACAAATCCCTTACACTCACCCCCACACAATGGATTGCTATCCTCAATGATCTAAGGGTGGGTTTTATTGACTCATTTTGGGTTCTTAACACATCCTTTTCTATCAAGCTAGTTAGCGAGGTCTCAACATATCCTTTTCTATCAAGTTGGTCAATGTCTGCCCGCACTATGACTTGGGATATTAGCATAGATTTTTCTATTAGGCTAGCTAGGATTTTTCCATCTAGTCTCTTTTCTTTTGTTTCTTTTTGTTCTTGTCCACCCTCGACTCAATTACATTTGAGGAGTGGAGGCTTCAAAGTCCTATGATAAGCTAAGTAATGGCTCAAGGTACATTGGAAGTATTGTTGAGATTCTCCTTGACCTAGGTAGCAAAGGCCTCTTTTCCATGTTTGCAAGCCTTCGCTTTTGAGATCCAAGTGGCTTCTTTGAGAGGGCATACTTTCTATTTGGCAAGATACTTGAGGTAAACCTTATGCTTTCAACGACGAAGGATTGCTTTCACTTCAAAGGGGCCGTTGGAATGAAGCAGTGGAACATACCACATGCATTGGGTATCTGGGTAGAACCTACGTAGGAGGCATACATAGAATACATGGTGTACATAGATGTTCTCCAACAAGTCCAACTTGTAGGTGACCTCACTTAGAACTTGGGTGAGGTTACCTACAAGTCCAACTTGTAGGTGACCTCACTTAGAACTTGGGTGATGTGGTATGGTTTATAGTATCGATGGTTGAACTTGGGGGTACATAGATGCTCTTTGATAGGTCCAACCTATACATAAACTCATATAAAACTTGGATGATGCAGTATGGTTTGTTTGTTCTAGGGCTTGGTCTCAACCCATGCTTTGTTGCACACTTTGGTGTGATAAAATTGTGAGTAGTATCCACCATGATTGCTTGATCTTCCTCATTGACTCTTCCTTTTAAGTACAAGTGGTGCACTCCTTCTATTTGTGCCACCATTTGGGAATGTGCACTCACTATTCCCACTCTGGGTGATTTAGGCTCTCCTCACTCTCAAATGGGGATCTCCTAATATGAAGGGTTATGGCTTATTGAACTTCACATAGTCATTACGTGAGAACTTTAACTCTCCTCTCCATCATTCATGCCTTCTATCTTGTCATTCTTCTTGTCTTCTACTTTAGATTCCGTCTCTTTGTCCTTCTTGATCTCTTAGTACTTCCTAGATGCTTCCTCCATATCTGCTAATCTATCTATCTCCTCTTGCAATTCGCATCTCTTCTCCTCCTCTTCTTTAACTCTTCCACTCTTCTTCTCCTTTCCTTCTCTTCTTCCTCTCTTCCACTACCATAGGTGGGATGGGTGCATTCTCTATGTTGTCCTCCATATTGTTATGGGAACCCATGCCTTAGCTCCAAGTGGGTATATCATAGAGGGGAGCTAGGGTTGTCATTGTAGAGAAGTCGTGATTCACCTTTTGGGTGGTGGTTGTGTAGTGGATTCAGATGGTATGACATAATGGGGTCATTGTATTGTGGGGCATTGGATGGTGGGATGACACAACATGGGGGGCCATGAGATGTGGGGCCACATGACATGGGTCATCCCGATATGATTTTGGGGCATTGGATCTTCTCTTGTGCTTTTGTGAGCACTCATCAACTTCAAGAAATAGTTGCCCTGATACCAAGTGTAATGTAGCACTTGCACTCAATCACTCACTCAACATGGCATAGAAAGGTAACATGATATGTGAGAGCAAGGTATAATCTTGTATATTCAATGAAAGAAACCATACAGCATAGGTATACCCTAGGATGACTCCGTGTGACATGTCACAAGTGAGGTTTACCACTACGTATAGGGAATCACATGTAGAGTGGAAACCAAGTAGGGTTCACAGTCGCTACTACTCCCTATATAGGTGTTTCTGTAGGCATTGCCATGGTATATCTACAAATCCCATATGGGGGAACGGAGAGTTATTTATTGATCAATGATCTGCTTTAGCCTTCCTTTGTATTTATAGCTAGTGATGGTAGCTATGCTAGTGCTAATATTAGATTCTATAGTGAATCTATTCTTGTTGTTGCTATGTATGCGTCTAGGATCCAATGCATTAGCCAATACAACTAAACAATGGGCATTTTTGAAAGATCAAATATTTGAACACACAACCTTGTTGGTTGGGGGTTGGTATATGTCCCCTAGGATTGAAGATCGATTGCATGGAGGCAAGGGCATACTAACTTGTGAGGAGTCATGGGATGACATGGCACATGGTGCTAACATGAGGGATTGTGCACTCATTGCCTCTCCCAATAATGCTCGTTCTTACACTTGGCATAGTGGACACTATGGATCAACTTAGAGAGTGAGTAGAATAGGCTGCCTTGTCACATGGAGAATGGTGGATTGGTGGAAATTTAGTTTATCTCACTCTCACTATATTTGATTGAGATCTGATTATACATTGATTATGGCATCATTCAAGTTATTCTCATTGCATCATCCACTCAAGGACCTACACTCTTTCATCTTAGTGTTTCCTTTTTAGTATAAAAGGCTTTTGAGAGGGATGTATCCACTATATGTATAGAAGCTAAGAGCATGAGTGCAACACTCGACTACATTGGGGAGGATTGTGCGAATGCTTTCACACGCTTTGCTGAGGAGTATGGAATGCAAGCACGTGCTAAGTGGAGATCAGGCTCCCTTTATGCCATACAAGCTGAGGACGATCTAGTGAAAGCTCTTCAAGTCAATCCCAATGGGTACTATTCGCAAAGGCGCTTAATCAAAGTTGAAGACTTTCTTTATGCTTAGGTATGTGAACACATCCAGGCAGCCAATGTCCTAGCTCAGAGGTAAGTGGGAGCACCTAGTAGATGGCCCCAATGAATTTTTCTTCAAAGCACTAAAGCTAAAGCATCAAAAGGAGCCCATATGATGCATTCATGACTCTAGTGGCAACTTAGTTTTTGACATGAAATCAATTATGATGCATCACTCAAATAGTTCCTTACTAATGTCTCTCACTTTGTTAGTGACACCTTCTCCAAAAGCTAATGTTTTCATCCTTTATTTATTTCTCTAAAAGCAAATTAGAGTTTCTCCCCCACTCTTTTTCTATTTCTTCACCCAACATCTTATTGTATTAAAAGTGTATTCTCATTTGTTTCTTCTGGGCTTAGTCTAATGTGCTCTCAGTATTAGATTAAGGTGGTGTCATGAAATTGTAGAGTGATTAAATTTTCAAGACGAATGAGTCTACACATATGGTTTCACTCAGTCTTGACGTTCAACATCCCATTTTAGCTTTTTGAATTTTCTCATATTTTAAATGTTCAAATTGAGTCATATTGTTTACACTCATATTTAATAATGTACAAATGTGCAATGTGTTAGTAATTCATGTTTTAATAATTGGAATACTTGTTTGATACCTTTTACACATTAATTCATTATCTCACAAATTATTTTACAACATTTATTAGTAAATAGTCATACAATGGGGTTGTTCCAACCTCCAAAAGCATATTGTTAGAGTCTACAACATTTGTCATACCCTAGGCTTGGGAATGAACCACCATAGTCCTTGATCAATGTAGGCATGGTCAAGACTTCTAGCTTTTTAGGTGTCACCCTTTAGTTGAAAATGCCATGCAGAACATTATTGTTCATTATTGGTTGAGATATGCCTACATCTACTAGATCATGCATTATGTATAAACCCTTTCAAACCTTATTTTATTTTACAAGTATGATACAAGATTTGTGCAATCTGTTTGCCAACCCTTATCATCTTGAAGTCACCAATCAAGAAAGTAGAGACATACAAGATCTTATTTTCAACGGGTGTTCATTTGCCTATTCAGCTATGAGATGTATTTGGAGCATATCTCGAGCATATATAGAGTCAATGCCAATCAACTTGGATAGCAACAACTAGCGTGGAGCCATCTTCATCTTTCCACTTCACCTTTGGGTGCCAAGCATCTTTGGTGTGAGAGGAGAAGAGTGCTGCCATGCCCCTTCAATAAGGATGACTTGGCCCCTAAAAGCCCCCATAGATATGTAGGCAGATGACCATATGTAAAATCATTGTATTAATTAAAGATGAAAGGTAAACTAATAAAGTCTTATAGACCCTAAATTAAACATATAAATGGCACTCTTACTTTATTAAATGTAATCCAAGTTCAATGTTTTCAAATATCTCAATTATAAGATCCTAAAACTTACTAAGTAGCTTTCCAATTTGAATTGAATCTACTCATATTGTTACTCCAATTCTTTCATAATTCAAACCAAAGATAGAGTCTGATATTAAGAAGTTATTTCAAGTTTAACTTTCACTTATGCTCCATCTTAGCTCTTAATAAAACCACTAATTACTTTTTGAATTTGAAATCGCATTTAAGGAACGAATTGCTTTCAAATGAACTCTAGACACCGTGAAATTTCATCCACATACTATGACCAGCAAATAAATCCTAGTTTCTTTTTAAACATGTTTGAAATTCAATCCCCATTTTAAGTTATTATTTTTCAAATTTCCATACAAAAAAAGTAAATTTATTTGTAATAATTAGTCAATGATCCATTAATCCAAAACCTTCATGAAAGAGATTCTTTATGACTATCAAAACCCACACACCAATTTTTAGCTCTAAATTCATTCCCTTTATCTTAGTATTCACTAATTTCCTCTTAATAATGTTGAAAATTGCCATTTTCCACACTAAAAGTTACATATCTCTTTATCAATAACCCCAATCTAAGTCAATATTCATTTATGAATTCTTCATAACATAGTCCAAATTTTTTTAATATTTCATACCTAATCTCTCATCAGTTTTCTTAATTTTCATTAATTATGTCAAAAAACTATCATTTTTCACACCAAAATCCGTATTTTCAATGTATGCATAATCAATGTACGAGATTTAATTTCTAGATTTGGGTTCAAACTTTTTTTTAATGCTTCATTCATTAATAACACACAAACTTGTTAATTTCTACTAATTAGTGACTAAAAATACAACATTTAAACTATATTTCACCATTTCTCTCTCATTTTCATGCATTTTATGAAATTCGTTAGTCATATTCATCCAATTGTGCTTCTAGAGCTAATCAAAGTATCCACACCAATCATGTTATCATTAAAAACCATTGTTTCATTCAACATGGATCACAAAAGACATACTTTGATAGTTAATTACTAATCTCTCTTCCCTTTCACTATTTTTTACTAATCTTTCCTTAATCTTGCTATCCCCTATTTCTTCATGAATGCTACCAAGAAAGGTATCAATGTGAAGAGGAAAAGAAGGAGGAGAGAATGATGTGGTTTGCTTATGTGATAGACTAGAAAATGAAGATTAGTAATCAACAAATCTCTTGCAACATGATTCCCTATTTTTGTGGCATTTCTTATATTTTCTTCAATTTGCCACTTCCCATGAATCAACTTCTTGAATGTCCCCCATTCAAGCTTACTCTTTTCCCATTGAAATTGATTCCCATTGGCACCTTTTCACATCTTCGGTCCATTTCGGACCTTGTACTAGGTTATTTTGTCCAATTTCATGCTTACATGCCTAAATTTTTCACGCACACACTTCAACTCATCCCCTAGAATCTACATTTCCATTGCTTTCTAGAAAATTCTAATTCATCAACTACCATTAACACATTCAACTTCCCACTTCCTAGAATTTCCATAAAAATATCTCAATCTATTCTTACTTACAGCTTCACCTTTATATCATCCAATCCAATAATTTGATTACTTTTTATAAAATTTATAATAAATTTATCTTAATACATAAGTAAAATAATCTAATGTTGCAAGAAGAATGTCATAAAAATGACTATAAATTAACAACTATCATTCCTCCCTCGATAGCTTTAGTGAGCTATCATGAACTAGTTATTATGGATTGCCTCTAGCTTTGTAACATACCTATCTAGCGAATATCAATATCACATATTTTAGTAGCCCATCAAAAATTAATCACGACCATTGCCATCTAGAACTCATTCAAACAAATATACATTTGCAATCTTGAGGTACTTGAGTCTACCTCACAGGGGAAGCTCCACCTCACCCCACAAGGATCAACTTGATATAGGAACCTAACTAAAATGTTAAAGTTCCCTATTAGCCATCTAACATTGGCTTCTAAGGTGTGCATCAACCCCTCTACTCATAGGATCAAGTCTTAGCTTTGGCCCCCCAAAATAACACTAATTGGGTTCTATTGATGACATGCTAGGACAATCAATATTAAGCTCTTTCTAGATTGCCTTAAACTAATGCTTAAATTGTGATGGAAGCCTCTTGACGAATCGAGACCACCCTGCCTTAGGCAAGATCCATCGGGGATCTAGTCCTCCTTGCTTCCCTCTAGGGTTTTCTTTACTTTACCAAATAATCCTAACATGAGTTAATTTGATATATAGAAACTAGCTTCCTTACTTAGACCATTAAAATGATATTCCTTTATGTAAATTAGGAACATATATAAATATAGTATTGAGTAGTCTTTTAAAAAACAGTTGCAAGCAATATATTTATCTGAATCTTCCCTGTAAGAAGCTGGGAATAGTTAGAATGCTAATAATATGCCATGTCACATAGACACTGGTATATAAGGAGAGAAGTTGTAATTTTTCACATCTTTTGGCAAATCAATACATTTACAATCTTTCTCTCCCTTCTTGTTCCAAGTTTCCATGGCTTCTTCATCTTTCTTGTCTTTCTCTCTCCAATTCTAGTCTTTCTCTCTCCTCGTCACTCTATTTCTCTCTCTCCCTGCAGACTTTCTCTCTTCTCTGTAGTCTTTCTCTCTCCTCTTTCTCTCTCCCTGGTTCTCTCTCTGACAAGTGGTATCAGAGCTTCAGTCTTTGATCCATTATTTTCTTCCATTTTCACTCCTATTTTCCTATTTCAAAACCAATTTCAGACAAAAAATGGTACAAGACAGTGACTAGTGGAGTGCTGCAGGACAACTACAGTTAGCAAATGACTACATCTGGAGATATCCAAGGTCAGATATGGCGGGTAAAGGCTTAAATGGTTGGACGTCACCAAATTTTATGCAAAATTGAAGGTAACTAGGATAAAGGATGGTTAACCGGGCCTAGTTTGGGAACAAACTGTGGTTACTTTGAAAAGAGAGGTTTCTCTTTCCCCTTTCCTGGAGTTTCCTGCAGGTTTCATGGAAGTTCAGCCCTGAAGATCAGTTCATATCTCTCTTAACCCTGAGTTTCTTGGTCAAATACCACATGGAAATGATTCCTCAGTTCAAGACCTTTAGAATGAGCATATGGTTGCTCAAGCTTGCCACTGCCATGGAGCCAGAAGCAGCCCCGAAAATTGCGGTGCAATTTTCGGGCTGATTCCAGCCTTGCCCTGCTTCAAGCTTGCTTCTCCTCAGCTTTAGCACTCTTCTTGATCCATTTCAAACATAAATCCTCAGCAATAGTAAGATTCTCAGCCACATTCAAGGATTCCTCAGCTCTCTTGAACCCTAGGTGAACAGTCCATGGGCAGCCATGAAAGCTTCAGCCCAAGCTTCCATTTCTTGACAATTTCTTGAAGATTCTTCATCCTTTTGGCCCGTGGAATCATTTCAGCAAGGATTCTTCAACAAATTGCAAGGATTAAGCACGGGATGGCTAAAGATTGAGGATCAAGAGCTTCTATGGAGCAAAAATTTGGAGGAAATGGGTTTAATGCTTCAATTTCAAGCATTTGAAGCTTCAAGATTGGTCTCAACCATCAGATAAGCAATCCTTATGGATTATTTTGCTAACATTAGACAACCGGGGACCCTATCAAGCATTTGGCAAGTTATTTTTAGCCATGTCAAGGTATTTCTCTTTAATTTTTAATCTCTCTCATTAATCCAATTGCTGAGCTTAAGCCATTTGACTGAGATATTAAAGAATTGAACATTTTCATCAAATTTTCAGTCAACCTTTGCTTGAATTCATCTATTCATGAATGCAATGCTTGCCTAATGCATATTAGCTTCAATCAGTGAATCAAAGGCCTCAATCTGAGATTTCAGCATAACACTTGAATCTTATTGACTGAATACATTGATTGGTGCTTTTGTTTACTCCAATCCAATTGATTGGTTGATTCACTTTTGCCTAAATTGGAAAATTGTAAAAGGGTAAGTACTAGCAATCAGTGAGTCACTGAATTGCATAGGTAAAACCCTTCTCCCATCTCAAGTTTTCTTATCTCAATCAATTGCATCTTATGAAAGGCTGAATGGATATTTTTCAATTGCATATCATGCTGATTGCTTAGCACACTAGCCTCTGCCATGTTGATATTCCCACCGAGGAAAAAGGTGGATGCCGGGGGAGATAGTGGGACAAAAGAGAGGTGACCCTCCCTCACTATCGAAGATCCCGAAGGGGTGCAACCAACCGACCCGGGGGGAACTTTGCCCACCTCCCGGTGATTCGGAGCCCGTCCTGCCATTTTATCCCTCACACAGGTACAGCGAGTGGAGAATTGAAGATTGAAGACTTTCCAATGACTCAAGTACCTACTGGATTAAAACAGGGTAAAACAGGGCATTTACAGGTTACCCACAGGGTATTTACAGGTGGATACAGGTACACCCTTTGATACTGAAGCACAGGTGTAGGTACTACAGGGTACCCACAGGTCCTATATACCCCTTTGCAGGGTTTGGTAGCCATTTGAGGTTACTCTCTTGCATTACAGGGTCAAAACAGGGCACTTACAGGTCTAAACAGGGTGTAGGACTGGACAGTTCAGACTCTGAAATTCAGTTACAAAATTTTCTGTCCTAAACCTGTTATAGCGTGCTATAGCTCATGTTTTCACCCGATCTATCTTTTATAGTCTAAATCACTCGAAGAGAGCATTGTTAGCTTCGATTCGCACAAAAAAAATTTGCAATCGGAGTTTTCTAGCCAAAGTTATAGCCATTTTACTGACAAGGGGTACTGCAGGACTACACTAGTATGGCAGGACATAAATGCAAAAATAAGGTTCAGGAGGACTATGCACAGCAAATCAGGGATTCCATGATGGAAAGTACACTTCAAGAGAACCCTGAAGAGTTTCAACAACAAGGAGAAATTAGTATACTCAACGATACTTTGTGTGCTCATGAACTAAGGCATAGAGAGTGACATGAGGCCATGTTGTCAAGAATGGATCAGATGGTTCAATCTACTGATCAAACCAAGGCCCTTATGGAAAAGTTAGTATTGTCCAATGACCAACTTTCGGCACAAATCTCTAAAATCATACAATTGCAAGTGGTATCAAAAGAAGTTAATGAGAAGGCTTGTTCAAACAGTGACCCTTCAGTCCCACTTCAGCCATCCAACCAAAATGGTCATGGAGATGGGATCATTGGAAGAAGAGGCATACCAAATAGTCAGTATGAAGTAGGAGAAGCTTCACAAAGATATGATGACTATTTGGGCAGTTTGAATGGAGCCAATACTCAAACTTTTGGACTGCATACTCAAAATTCCAGGGGTGCCTTACCAACAGGAAGATTACATGGTAATTCTCAGCCACCTGTTGGAAGATTTCAGTCTCAATTTGGGGGTTTTGTACTTAGAAATCCTGATCAGCCAGTTTTGGGACAGCAACCCTTTCATGATAGAGAATTCAAGGACAAAATTGTTTTATCCAAATTCAATGGTCAGTCTTCTTCACCATCAAAATTAGAGGAATGGACCTCTAAGATGGAGTCCTATTTTGACATATTTCCTAAAACTGATGATATGAAGATACACTTTGCCTCCTTGCACTTAGAAGGATTTGCCCACACTTGGTGGAGGTATATCAAGAAAGAGAATGTACTTATTGAGAATTGGGAATCTTTCAAGGCACTTATGGCTGAAGTCTTTGTTTCACCTCTTGAAAAAGAGAAGTTAGAACGAAGATGGTATGGTTTGGAACAAAGGGGCCTAAGTGTAAGAGAATATACAAACCAATTCCTCAACTTGACCATGTATGTGGAAAACATCAGTGATGAGGCTAAGTTACACAAGTTTATGTATGGTTTAGAACCATCCTTGTCAGCTGATGTTATGGCATAGAATCCTACTTCACTTTTCAAGGCTATTGAGCTTGCAGAGCGCTATGGAAGAAAGTATAGGAAAGAGTCTTCATTTCAGCCAAGTTATGGACAGCCAAGGACTGTTTTAAAGCAAGGGCAAGTTGGTAACAATTATGGCAGCAATCATATGCCTAGTGGGAGCTTACGGATACCAACTTATCCTCCATTTAATGCTTCTAGGATTCAAAGCAATTTTAGGACAGCAAACAGTCCAAAGGTTGAATTTAAGCAAGGTGACAATAAGCCTAAGTCCACTTCAGCCAATACAAATTCCAGAAATATTCCCATGGATCTTTACAAGGAAAGAAAGGATAAAGGCTTATGCTTCAAGTGTGGAGAAAAGTATACTCCTGACCATGCTTCAAAGTGTGTATACAAAAATGCCAAGCCAAAGTTTCAGAGTATGCTAGTTCTTGAGGACTTTGAAAATGACATAGATGAAGTTAATGCAGTCACAATCAATGCTGAAAATGAAGATTTCGAGGATGATGGTGGACAGGAGTACTTTTATGATCCATCTGACTCTTTTCCTTTTGATCCAGGTGGTGATATTCCATTTGATCCTGGTGGATTTTGTAATGAGTTGCCTGCTGCCACTAATTGTTCTATCTCTATGGATGCTTGGACGGGATCTAAGAGCCCTAATACACTTCGTATGAAGGGAAGCATATGTGGAAAGCCAGTGTTCATCCTAATAGATAGTGGCAGTACTCACAGTTTTGTCAATAAATCTATTATGTACAAGTTGAATTGTGTTCCCACCGACTTACAGCAGCCCATTCGAGTCAAGTGGCTAATGGTGAAGAGGAAACAAGCACACAGATTTGCCCACAGGTTTCTTTGCAGATGACTGAAAATTTTGAAGTCAAAGTAAACCTGATCACTTTGGAAATGGGGCCCATAGATATTGTACTTGGTTGTGATTGGTTGATGACCTTAGGCAGGATTACTATGGATTTCTCTCAGTTATATATGGAGTTTTTTTCCAATGGACAGCTCATCCGTTTACAGGGAATCCCTAGTAGATCTGATTTTCAGCTTATCACCATTCAACAACTCAAGAAAGAGTACAAAAAGCGCTCACAGATATTTGTATTGCATTTGAACAAAGAAACACAGGATCAGCCCAACAATTCAGCAAACCATCCAGCCTTGACAGCTCTTCTTGAGAAGTATAGAGATTTATTTGAAGTACCTACTTCATTGCCTCCTAAGAGAGTGGTGGATCAACCCATTGATTTGGAACCCAACTCAAAGACAATCAATAAGCCACCTTATAGACTATCAAAATGTAAACGAGAGGAAGTAGCCAAGCAAATCAAAGAGCTTCTTGAAATGGGATTCATTGAACCAAGTTCTTCACCTTATGCATCCCCAGTCCTGTTAGTCAAAAAGAAAGATGGATCTTTCAGAATGTGCATTGACTACAGGGATCTCAATAAGATAACAGTGAAGAACAGGCATCCTATACCCAGGATAGATGATTTGCTTGATGAGCTTAAGGGGGCTCGATTCTTCACGAAGATTGATTTGAGATCAGGGTATCATCAGATTCGTATGAGAGAGGGTGATGAGGTCAAGACTGCTTTTAGGACTGATCATGGGCTCTACCATTTCTTGGTGATGCCATTCGGCCTTACAAATGCTCCAGCTATCTTTCAAAGCTTGATGAATAAGATTATGCAACCTTTCCTCTTTCAGTTTGTCCTGGTGTTCTTTGACGACATTTTGATCTATAGCAAGACTTTACAGGATCATTTGTCGCATATGAGGAAGGTTTTTGATGTGTTGAGACATCATAGGCTTTTTGCTAAGGAGAAGAAGTGTTCTTTCATGCAGACTGAAGTAGAATACTTGGGACATATAGTCAGTGAAAAAGGAATACAGGCTGATCCCAAGAAGGTGCAATGCATAAAAGATTGGCCAACGCCTACTACTACTACCTCTCTTAGAGGATTTCTTGGTCTGTCTTCATTCTATCGCAGATTTATAAAGAATTATGCGGCAATTGCAGCCCCTTTAACTGACAGGTTGAAGAAAGAGGCTTTCTTTTGGGATGCTCTTGCAGATAGCAGCTTCAACCAGTTAAAGGAATTACTTACCTCTGCTCCTATTCTTGTATGCCCGGATTTCTCTAAAGAGTTTACTATACAATGTGATGCTAGTGGCCATGGCATTGGGGTTGTTTTGCTTCAGGAGCATTGAGTAATTGCATTTGAAAGCCGTAAGTTTACTGATAAGGAGATGGCCATGAATGTTTATGACTAGGAAATGTTGGCTATTCTGCATGCAATCAAGAAATGGCACCATTACTTATATGGCAGCCGGTTCAGAGTACATAGTGATCATCGGGTACTCAAGTATTTCCTTACTCAGTCAAATCGCACTCCAAAGTAAAGATGATGGGTAGCAACATTACAAAATTATGACTTTGACATCACTCATACAAGGGGCAAAGATAACATAGTGGCTGATTCTCTTTCTCGTATGTGGGCCTGCAAAGTATCAACCATGACAGAATTACATAGTGATTGGATTGAAGAGCTACAAGAAGCATATCTCTTAGATGAGGAATTCAGCCAAATCTTTCAGAAATTACAGCAAGGTCTTATGGAAGAAAACTCACATTACCAACTTAAAAATGGTCTTATTTGGTGGAAGGGCAAGATTGTTATTCCCTCTACTTCTTCTTTCAAGTGAAAAATTATGGAGGAGTTGCATTCTTCGCCTTTAGTTGGACATTTGGGAGTTTTCAAGACTTATGACAGGATCAGCAAGAGCTTTTATTGGAAAGGACTGTGGAAAGATGTCAAGGACTTCGTTATGAAGTGTATGCCTTGTCAGCAAAATAAGGATAGCACCCATAAGCCAGGAGGTTTGTTGCAGCCATTGCCTATTCCTACGGGTAAATGGACTCATATTACTATGGACTTTATCACTGGCTTACCTACTACCAAGAAGGGGTGGAATAGTATTTATGTGGTGGTTGACAGACTCACCAAAGCAGCTCATTTTATCCCAACAAAAATTCAGTTTACTGCTTCTCAAGTGGCCAACCAGTTTATGGAGCATATTTTCAGATTACATGGATTACCGCAGGTGATTGTCCATGATAGGGACTCAAAGTTTATGAGTAACTTTTGGCAAGCGGTATTTACATCTATGGGTACTAAGTTGGCTTCATCTACGGCTTATCATCCCCAAACTGATAGACAGACAGAGAGAGTTAATAAATGGTTAGAGACTTATCTTCGCCATTTTTGCTATGATGTCCAAACCTCATGGGATTCTTGGTTACACTTGGCTGAGTTTGCTTATAACAATTCCACTCATGCAAGCATAGGAGTTTCACCCTTTGAGGCTTTGTATGGTTACAAGGTGCCCTTGCCCACAGTCATTTTTAATGAAAAGATCAACCCTCATGGGAAGGAAGAGTTGGAAAGAATGCAGACCCTTCTTCAGCAATGCAAGGTGAATCTAAGGAAGGCTCAAGATCAGATGAAGATGTATGCTGATGAGAAGAGGAGGCCTTTAGAGTTCTAGGAAGGAGAGCTAGTTTTGTTGAAGGTGCCCAAATCCAAGTACTCTACATTGAAAGATGGATCCAGTAATAAGCTTGCCCACAGATTCTATGGCCCTTACAGGATCCTTAAGCGGATTGGAGATTGGGCATACAGACTAGAGCTTCCCTCTTCTACAAAGATTCATAACGTCTTCCATGTTAGTCAGCTCAAGTCCTATTATGGTGATCCAGTGGATTTAGTTGATGAGCTGCCACCTATTGATGAAGATGGTCTTGTTCAGTACATCCCAGAGGCTATTATAGGTCAGCGCGAAAAGAAGCTTCGATCACGTTCTATTGTGGAATATTTGATTAAATGGAGAGGTTTACCCTCTGAAGAGGCTTCTTGGAGACCTGATTCAATATTGGATGAGTATCCATACTTGAGGGATACATTGGTGGCTGAAGCCTATTGCTTATGGAGCTAGTATTGATGCAGACTGGTTCAGGACAGCACGCTGTTTTAGAACAGTTTTTGTCGTACTTTATTTTCAGAATTGAGCTATCTACATGAGCTTAAAGTACTCTTCAAGAGCTTCGTTTTGATATGTGGTACATCTCGTTTGGACACTTCTATCAAAAGTTATGGCAGATTTAGTCCAGCAAGGACTGTTATTTCAGCAAGCTGTCTATTTTCTTCTGGAACTATTTGTTGAAGATTCTATGGCTCCAATTTTTTCTGAAGTTCTTCAAATCATGTATATAGTGGGGTTCTCTTTCCGTTCTTCAAATTCAGCCCTTGTAATGATAATTCTTCATTCATTTCCCATTTGTAAAGCTGTAAAACAGAGTAGTACTCTGTTCTATCCATCTCTTCTTCAGTTGTTTCTAGGTTTGTTTTTTAGGACAAAAACTTTTGGGAAGGGATGGATTGTAAGAAGCTGGGAATAGTTAGAATGCTAATAATATGCCATGTCACATAGACACTGGTATATAAGGAGAGAAGTTGTAATTTTTCACATCTTTTGGCAAATCAATACATTTACAATCTTTCTCTCCCTTCTTGTTCCAAGCTTCCATGGCTTCTTCATCTTTCTTGTCTTTCTCTCTCCAATTCTAGTCTTTCTCTCTCCTCGTCACTCTATTTCTCTCTCTCCCTGCAGCCTTTCTCTCTCCTCTGTAGTCTTTCTCTCTCCTCTTTCTCTCTCCCTGGTTCTCTCTCTGACATTCCCAAGGTGCAATACCGTACCAACATTTTGTCCCTTACACTAGGATCCATATCCTCCCCATATCCAAAGTACATGGATACCCATGCATGGGCAAAATTCACCAATCTTCCCTTATTTAGCATCAGGAGCTTTCAAGAAGAACATCCTAAGCTAGTAGGGGTTAGGCCAGTCCTTGATACCTAAGGAGTTTACAACTAGATACCTAAGCTAGTAGGGGTTAGGCCAGTCCTTAATACCTAAGGAGTTTACAACTAGACCAACCAAGTAGGCTTCCCGTTTCTATTAATAGTAAAATGAATACAAGAAAGAAGGAGCCGCATATTGAGGTAGAGATTGAATATGCCCCATTATTCAAAAGAACCCAACGTATTAGTGTTAACCCTCAGGTTTTGCAGAGTTACATACAAAGGGGATTGAAACATGTGGATTTGTGGGTTGATGGGGGAATCTACCAAATTGACACCTTAAACAATAGATCTCCAGCTTTCTCAAGAATCACAAATTTGTTGAAGTATGTGTGCAAGGGTGAAAATGGGTTACTTAGTTATACTAGGCGGCTCAATGATCGAGCGTTTAAAGTATTTACAACTTGCCAGGCAACCATAAAAAATTACCATGATGTGATCGCTGCACATCAACTTCATATACAACGGCTCATAGGACAAGTGGTACAACTAAATGACACTGTAATTCAACAAAACAATCAAATTATTTCAATGCATGACACTATCCATGACATTGATATCTCATATGAGGAGGCAAAGGCACAATTGGAAGACTTGAGAAAGATCAACAGTAAGCTAACACAGGAGTGCAAATGAAAGAAGAAGCCAATCAATGAGTTAATTATGAATAGTGGCCAGTGGAAGCGACGTATCAAAGCATGTAAGATAGCTCAGAAAGAGAACCTGGGTGAGGGTGAGGTTGGATCGTGTATTAGTAGATTGCTAAAGGCAAGTACACTGGAAAATGCTTTGAGCAATCGTAAGTTTAAGGCTGTGAAGAAAAAGGTGATTGAGTGCACATTAAAAGATGTGTCAAATGAGTTCTCAGCTGTGGATGCACAATCTATTTGTGACAGGGCCAGCATTAGCACAATGACTTACTCAAAGATATTCAAATGTGTGAAGGCTGGGTTTGGTCATGTGCTGAAGAGAAATAAAATCGTGCCTCTTCCTCAACCTTCAAAGTTAAGAGAGGCCCGACGACAACTTAATACAAAGGTTTTGGAGTTGATAGAAGATCCCATGCATCTTCAATGTGTGAAAACACTAAAGGTTGGGACCAAAAATGCATATGAGATGAAGTTCATCGAACTCAATAATTACTATTTAGATTTGAACAAGGTGCAGTCGGCAATGGTAATGTACTACAATATGTCTGTTGAGCAATGTAATGGTAAATTGCAGTTTGTTATAAAATTAGTTGAAAGTGAGGTCGTCAAAGGACTAGTAAAGCTTGAAAGAGTTAGTGTAACTTTGATGAATAGAGCTTTACAATTCGACAAGAACAACCCAGGGAAATTTAGTGTTCAATCTGAGCGCCATGTGTGGTGGCTCGCTGTATTTGAAGTTCTTAAGGAAACATTTGAGGTATTGCAGCTATTCTTTATGTACACAAGCATTTCAAGCATCATCGATTGTTAAGAACATGGTGAGATGCTCTCGGTTGAAGGGTATGGTCAATACTTGGTTGAATGGCATCTTGCAGGAGACTTGAAAATTTTAAAATGCAGGTGTGGAATCTCCAATGGTGCAAATACAAAGAATCCATGCCTATATTGCTTGACAGAGAGGGTGGAAGGAAAAGATAGAAAGAAGAACTGGCGAAAGGTGATAAGTGCTATACTAACGCGCAATAGAGAAGATCCCACTTGGAAGCCCATCTTCAACATTCCCTTGGATCGTATTCACATTTGTTCATTGCATGCTTTTGTCAGAATCATGGAGAAACTTGTATATAAATACATTTGCTTTGCTTATAGGATGTAACTAGAAAAAGAAGCCATTGTAACGTGTAGGAATGTGGAGTGAGTGCTATAAAAAATTAGGCTACACAAGTATCAAGTGATGATTGAAAAAGATGAGAAGAGATCAGGAAAATATGGTAACTTGCCAAAAAATCCTTGCTTTGGAGAAGCAAAGGCTAGGAAGTTTCCCTCAGTACCCATCAATGAGGAAGGGAATGTCATGGTTCGTAGGCCGCAGGACTACGATGGGTGGAAAAAGTTATATTTTGCAGTTCCTGATCAAAGTAATGGAGGAAAAACAAGATTGGCCAAAGCTTAGGTTTGGATAAGTCTTAACAAATTGGCTCCCTTACTTCATAAGATGGTATTTAACAATGAAGATAAGCAAGAATTTATCAATGCTATGCATAGCTTCTACAAAAACATGGTGGAAGCATGGGGCAAAAGCTCTATCACACATTACATGGTGTGTACTAAGTTAATATTTTAAAATTGTATAAATTGTATAAACTATTGAGCATACTTTTACTCATATGTGATATGTGTCTTTGTACAATATCCTTGAGGCACATGGGCCATACTTTGCAGAAAAGGGAAGCATTGGAATTTGGTCCACATAAGGGATGGAAAATTCACATTGGATAGCGCGTGGTGCATTTCAAAGAAAAACTAATCATGGTGGAGGGGTGAATGGTAGCAATCCAATGATCCAATTGCTATCTTGGTGGTATAGGATTATAGTAGCGGATGAAGCTAAACTCTTATAAAAGAGAGCAAATGAAAGTGCTAATGAATCGGCTGCAAACATGATGGAATCATGTCATGTCACTAAAAGAGTGCATTATAAAGCCTCAAGTGCCAAAGAAAACCATGCCAAGTGGCTAGAAACAAGGCTTCAACAAGGCAGCAAATGGGTTCGAAGAGAGCTAAGATAGTAAGATGAACAATGTGAGTCTGTGTGAATGCAATTTATAGTTTAAGAGAGAAAGACAAAGTGTGCATTTATGTGAATGAGTCTCACAGTTTAGGGTTATATAAAAGAGGGTTTCACTTTCTATCTTATTCATTGAGTTCTCACATCTCTTGTGCAGGAAAGATGGCTAGGTCTAAGGTAGTTGCAAATAAGCTTCCGCCCATATCGTGTTCAGCCCCTTGGAGCATCTACTAGCTCAAATGCACCCCCTTCTCAACCTAATCCACCGTCCTCAAGTCACCCTCACAAGGGTCCTCCTTAGCATTCCCATAAGAAATGCAAGTGGAAGCCAGGTACAGTGGCTTTGAGAGAAATTAGAAGGTATAAATGCTCTTTTGATCTCATCATTCCGAAGGCAAGCTTCTCGAGACTTGTTCACAAGATTGTGCAAGACCTCTACCATACAGAAAGTAGGAGGTGGTTTTTGGTACAAGGTTAGGATAGACCTAATCGCTTCACAAAAGAATGTGTTCATGCTCTACAGTGTGTTGCAGAGGCCTTTTTAGTTGACTTGATGACTGATGCTCAACGTTGTGCAATACATGCAAAGCACATCACTATAACTCCCAAGGACTTTCAACTTGTAAGAAAACTTCAAGCAGTGAAGGATGCATTCATTCCAATGGAAGGAACACAATTTACTATGTTATATTTTTTGGCATAGTATTATCATCGTGCATTGGACATATGACTATGTCCCAGTACAAAACTATCGTATGTGCCCTTAAAATATGAATTAAAATTTTACACTTGTCCTTTGCTCTCAACTTTGACTATGCATCTTCAATGTATTTTCAATTCTTACTTACAGTTTTTATTAGCACTGTCAATTTCAAAGGAATAACATGCAAAAATTTACCATTTCTTGTTGTAGACTTTACTCCTAATGTCTCTGTATAGTTTATGTAGTGCAAAGTTTCTAAGGGCCAGTAGTCGCAATGTTGATTTCTCAATTATCAATCCATCCATAATTTTGGTGTGGGATAATTTTTAAAATACTAAAATGTATTGGAATGCGGCAAGGAAAGTGGCTCCAGACGCCAGATTTCAGACCAAGGGTCTGCATGCACTTTTTTTTCAAAAAAAAATTTGGGCTCTTGGCCACCCAACGAGTGTGCATGTGAAGTTTTGTCGCATTCCAATACAAGGTTATGGATTTATGATCACACGATGGACAGTGCGTATGAAGCTCCATTAACTCGGTTTTGGGATTTAAATGGGTTAAAAGTTCATTCTTCTTCTTATTTTCACATCTTGATTTCTTTGTTTTCTCCATTTTCACATCCCCAACCTCTGTCTCTTCTCCATCTTGCCCTCCCTGCATGGCATGGACCAAGCAAGCATGTCGCCATTTTAGCCCTGGGAAGACATCACGCCAAGGCCCGCCACCTGAAGCACAAGGTGGAGCCTCCTCTAGTGTAGCAAAATGTCTCCCCGTAGAGCACAAGGACCACCACAGAAGAAGAGGAGATGGAAACCGGGCACTGTCACCTCTTCGAGAGATAAGGAGAATCCAACGCGGATACGAGCTTCTCATCCCAAAAAGTTCTTTTCATAAAGTTGTTCGAGAAGTCATGCAAGGCTTGGAGCTAAAAGGGATGGGAAGATTTTGGGCACGAGTGCGAGATGGCCCACCAGCAGGAAGGTGGACTGCTACAGCCATGGAGGCCCTACAAACTGCTGCAGAGTGGTTTCTCATCGACTTGTTCGATGATACACAGCTTGCAGCCATCCATGCAAAGCATGTTACAATCACAGACAAAGACATGAACTTTAGACATGGCAAGGGGACCCCGCCATAGTTTACTAGATTAATGATGTAAGGTTTGTAATGAGTATTACAGCGCCATAACATCTTAAAAGCCCAAAAAATTTTGTACTCTGCCACATTGAAATATTTATTTATATATACATAATATCTCGTGCGATGTGTACTAAATTCAAATAATTGAGTAAAGTTGTTTAGTTTTATTTCTTGAAACGCATGACTCTTAATTTTTGTTTAACGTATGAACGCATCAAAAGTAGTAATACATATGGATACAAGTTACGTTATTGCTTATGCACAATCGCAAGTACAGTACTATGTGTTGAATTATGTTAATATATGCGGATGTATCATTCATGTACCACACATTATCGTCACACTTACACAATCGCAAGTGCAGTACTACGCGTTGAATTATGTTAACGTATCCAAATGCGTCATTCACGTACCACACATTATTGTCACACTTATACGAATCACACATTTATTTAATAAATATTTATTTGTAGGGACAAAGTAAAGTATCTTATATTCATCAAGAAAAATACATGTGATGGTTGTTAGTGATGGTAGATACAAAAAGCCGATAGCCAACAAGAACTCTCAATTGTTCCTTGGCTTTTTCTTCGGTGGAGAGGAGGGGCCAGCTTCCGATGAAAATATAAGTTCCTTCTTTGCTTCAAAAATGATGCGCTCCCCTTTCAGCTCTTTCTCTAGGAGAAGCGGATCCGACACTTTAGCGAGGTCGCCTTATATCGCAAGCACACACATAGCTCCACCCCGCATTTGATCAAACAAATAAAGAAGCTTTGACCGCTTGATTAGCACCACCTTCTCTAAGCTAGATGTCACAGGTATCGCTCGAAAAGGTCCAAACTTGGACAAAGCTCGAATTTTCATAATTATTTTTTACCCTCCTGGTGAGCACTTCTTATGGAAGACCACCAAATCTGTAACAATGTTACCGATATACTCCTTAAGAGCTGAATCCTTACATCGGTCCGTATGTCGAGCTCCTCCTTACCTTGATACAAAGTCATCTATATACAGTATGTCATGAATTACAAAGTCAAATCAAACAATATATTTAGCAACTAACCTAGAGTTATCAAAAAGTGATGAAACTTGATGGTAGGGTGTGTTGGGTCCCCCGGAGTCCACCGGTGAAATCTTGGCAAAAAATGATGCTTGCAGCTGCCCTATCTGAAGTCTGGCGTCTGGGGCCACTTTCTGCCGCCACTATAGTTGCCCTATCCAAAATCTAGCATCTAGGGCTAGAAAGTGGCGGCAGAAAGTGGCCCCAGACGCCAAACTTCAGACAGGGCAGCTGCAGGCATCATTTTTTGCCAAGATTTCACCGGTGGACTCCGATGGACACAACACACCCTACCATCAAGTTTCATTGCATAAAAATATATGGTAGTTAGAAATCTCACCTTCTCCAGATAATCTTGTATCTTCATTTCCTCGTGTGTGAAGGAGGCACCTCTTTGGGTAGAGGGATCTACAAACTCCTTGGTGGGGCCTTGGTCTAAACAAATCATGCTGTAGTGCTTCAAATTCAGTATCGGGCACAATATAATCTTCTTCAACCGAGGTTAAATGTTGCTATGATCGCACTCACTGTATCTAAGCTTGTGTCATCACATCTTCCAATCTCTGCCATTGTTGGATGCACGTCCATGTAATCATAATCGATCAGGTCTTCCTTTGAATCCCTGACTAGGATAGAAAACAACTCTTCTTCCTTCATTTCCAACTATTGTAGTACATCTAATAGAAGTAAGTATTGTACACCATCTACTTCAATGGGTGTCAAGGAGGCAAGGTTGGGTTTGTCAACTTGTGGCTATTCTGAAGAAGAAGGCACCATGAGAGCCAACCCTTGCTCTGTCACTACTCGATGTTCCTCTTCAACATTTATGAGCTCTTCAATCAGTTCTTCTCCAGTGTATGTGATAGAAACAACCTTTGGATTTGTATCTTCATCACTCTCCTCCTCTAGGGGTGTATCCAATGTAAGCAGGTAAATTGCCAATGTGCAATCACACTCCACGAGATCCAAAGAAGGTGATGTACCTGGTGCACTTCCCATGGGAACATTGCATACTCTATGCGAAGGATCCACATGGGCCAAACACCTACTCACCACTTTTTGGTGATTCTTCCTTGCCTGAAATACCACGAGTTGCATCCAAGTCATGTCGGATCCCTCGATGGAGTATGTGCATGTAGCAATGGTGCTCACAAAGTCTTCCAAAACCTGAAGGGGGGGATCCAACGATGAGAGCACGCTCTCAAGGTTGAAGTTCTTAGAGAAAACCTGGAATATCTCGTCACCCTCCACAATTTAGTGTCCAAGGTCTTACTCTTTAGTAGGCTGAGTCTCACCTGAACTCCCACCGCGAAGATCTTCAAATGTCTAATGCATTTGGCCACCATGACATCTTTGTATCCATTTGGTGTGCTTGAGAGAGGGAGTGTGAGAGTGTGAGAGAGTGAGTATGTGAGGGTGAGGGATTAATGAGAAGAAGCTCTCCATCATCTCCTCTCTTCTTCTCTTCTCTTCTCTTCTCTTATCTGGTGGTTGGCAAAGATAGTCTCATGGATCCACTCATCAAAGTGTGCGCAAGCATCCATCATAGCAAGTAGAAGGGATGTGATGGATATAAAGAGATGAAGAGAGAAAGTGTGAAATGAAATAATGAAACAAGAATTAAACTAGTTCTACCTTCAAAACCTTAAGTTTTAAACCATTAAGGGTTGTTCGCATACGATATTTAGTTATGGCTTTACTTACATCTTTGTAAAGTTTGCATGCATATGTAAATATGTTGATGTGAAAAGTGTATAACAAGTGTATGATTTTGCATAAATACCATAATTTTTAAATATTGCAAGTTTGTAAGCGACAATATTCTATTTGCCAAAAAAATCCAAAAATTTACAAGTGTTGGATATTACAACTTGTGGTGTTTGGATTTTTAGGGAGACTCTACAATTTCTAAAATATGTGGAGCCACACACTTTCTGCTGCTAACAGTATCCTCAGCTTGGCTTCGAATTTTCCTACCATCTAGTTTAAAATAGAAGCTAACATGTGGATTCTGTATTAACATTGTAATTTCCTGGTGCATTATACTCAAGGGCCAATCATCCTCCATTTGCAACACCTGGGGCTCGCGACCCTCATAAATGACAGTAACATCCACAGTTGCACTTTCACGCATGTCTCAATCAAGGTACAACCATTTACCCTTGAGCATCCTCCATCTATGATACTTGAACACTAGGCATAAAGTTTGTCGTGCGACAAAGTACCTGTAATTGGAAAGGAAAGTTAGCCAATTCATCCCAAAGTAAGATAATAGTCAACTAAGAGAGAAAATTTTTACCTGAAAGCCATGTCCCTTGTTGTGACTCGGTACTCCACTGTGTTAGGACTGTGAGTTATTTTTTATGTCCAAGTTTTTCCTAGAATCCTTGTTACATAATCCTCTGATGTATTTTTTATGACGTACGTGCTTTTGGTACGTCTCAAACCCTTACATTCCTTGAACATGTATGCAAAAATTGCAATCGATATGAACCAGCTTAGATGTACATTCTTTGAGTCGGTGCTTGGCTTCATAGAATTCAATATGTCTGCTAAAATTTTTGTGCTACACGTGCAAAATGTCACTACTACACAATGGCCATTCTATGCTATTGAGATTCGATATGTGCATATACTCAAGGGTTCCATATTCTCGACTCCCCTTGGGTAATATGTACTTGGAGTCATAGAAAAAAACAAGGTCCTGTGCGAGTTGCTTGGCTGTACGCCTCTCAAAGAGCAATCTACCAATTTCGAGGTGGTAACACTTAAAAGAACTAATGAAACTCTCAACATTTTGCTACTCACAGCAATCCGAAGGGTATACTTCTGTAAATACAAGACAAGTTGTTACATAGATATCATGAAAGTTCTCATTCTCAATGAGTTGCAAATACTTACTTTTTACAATGTTTTGTTGAAAGGGCACAATGGACACAATGTGTATTTGTTTTTGCATAATACATGTTGTAAAAATGCCTCTATTACAAGGTGAGAATCAACATTCCTTTGTCTGAGAGCTAAAATTTTGCCCTTCCAGTGCTTTGATACGTCTGCAATTGCATATGCTTTCACCCTGAAAGCTCCCTTCATACTTGGACGCATATGTACCCAAGACGAGCAATGATACGTATCAGTGATCTAATTCCCTTCTTTATCTTTTATGTTACGTACTTCTATCGAGAGAATGCTTATTCTTCTCTTAGGCATTATAACCTACGTATTATATGCAAAGAAGTATGTATTAACCCCTAAATAATAAGCATTTTAAGTCTGTCCAGTAATCACCAATATGCCATACAATTCAACATGGCATTAAGAGATGTTTACACTTTTGTAAACAGACATAAACATCGATATCGAAACACATGTGGATATATACATCAACATAAAGTATAGATTTAATTTCAAGATATCACTTTAATCATACTATTTACATGAAATATAATGAAAAGAATAGCACAAGAATACTCAGAGAATTTCGCCAAAATAAATTTTATTATAATGAAGAGGAGTTTGATTTGACTCAATACATTGTATGAAATGTGGGTATTATAGAGTAGTTGTTACAAGGATAGTAGCCACATGGCATGCAAATCTTAATAGGCACATTGGATTAACACCTGAGATATTCTAAGACTCAACACATTGTGTGTTATATGGATGATATGATACAAGAGTTTCATGGATCATTGCCAATTGACATGGAGATCCAAATGGACACATAGGACCAATAAAGCAGAGGATTTTTGAACCATCGACTTCCAGTAGATCTATATCATCCAACACAAAGGAATCACTCACCACATCAAAATAGTTGATGGAGAATTATATGCTTCACCTAAACCTTGTACAATACCTACATGTACAAAAAAACACTTGCATGAATCCCTTTTAGCAAAAAATATCTAGATAATTGCATGAATAGAAGCAATACAAAACATGGCTAATTTACCTATAAGCTGATTTGCTGAAGATAAGATTGAATCATTGCTAATCAAAACCCATTGCAAATGATGGACATAAGAAAACATCAATCCCATCAAATATAAAAGTCACTAATTAGATGGATAAATTTTGGCACCACAAAATATGGTAGATTTACCTGTAAATTGAGCTACAAAATCTCTGCTCTACCTTGTGTTAAGTGTTGTAACAACAATTGATCCTCAAGTTAGAACTAGCATCGAACCCTATTGTAAAGATAGTAGAAAAGGGATAATGCAGAGAGGAAGAAAGAGAGAGTTTGTGTGAGTATGCGGGAGAGAGAAAGAAATGAGCACCTATCCAATCTTGCTCAAATTGATCTCTGCAAAAGACAATTTTGCAAGAGTTAGTATTTACATGAAGGTATACTGAAAAAACAATAGAAAAGAGGAAACATAGATAGAGAAAGAGAGAGGGAGAGAGAGATAAGCACTTATGCAATGTTACCCAAAATGATCTTTGCAACAAAACAACAACAAGGATTAGAACTAACATTGTGTTGTATTGAAAAGATATCAGCAAAAAAAAAAAAAAACAAACAGAGGGAGATTAACACCTTTGCCTCTTGCTCCAAATAAACTCTGCAAGAAAACAACAATTAGAACCAACATCAAATTCTATTGAAAACGCAACATAAAAGAGAAACAACACATAGAGAGAGGGGGGAAAGAAAGGAGAGAGAGATGAGCACCTCTGTCTCCTACCCCAAACAACCTCTGCAATAAAACAACAACAACAGTAAGAAACAACATCAAACCCTATTAAAAAAATAGCAAACAAGAGAAAATGCAAAGAGATATGGACACCTGTTTTTGCCCAAAATCTGGAGCTGCGTGGAGAAGAAAGTGCAGAGGTAAGCAGAACGCTCAAAACCATAATTACTCTTGGGAAGCTTCAATGGAGACGAAAATTCACGAGTATAGAGAAGAGAGGGAAAGTGGTCAGTTGCTCAAGTTTTGGGTCAAACTGATTTTGTGTGAGAGAGAAAAAAACGAAATTGAAAATTCTCCAAAAAAGGGGAGAAATACGAGGTGAGAGAAACTCAAATTTTGTATACTATTCATTCTCCCTTTTTTTAATCCCCCACTACCCCTTTTTTTAATAGAAAACCTAAGATTTGGAGAGAGAAGATTAACTCTCCATGGATGTCAACATCTAGCCTTCCTATTGGACAATCCAAAAGGCCCACTTCTTAAACTATATTATTTTTAAGGGCCCATTTGTGAGTTCATTTTTTTCCTAATGGGAGATAGAGAAGGAGCTAGTGAGATAGAGAGTGCAAGATACGACAAAGAAGGGGGGATAGAGAAATAGAGGGAGAGGGTAGTTAGGACACTCGTGTGTAGGTCAAGGATCACGAATTGTGTGCATGCTCACATTCTCATATGTGGAGATCCCTTATCTCAACTAAAGTACTTTGCTATTCTCTTCATCCACTTTGCCTGCCCTAGAGCAACCCATCTACATCTGCTATCTCTCTCCATTCTCGGATATCCTCACCTTGCTCTGATCATATTTCCTATCCATAGAAATTACATTTCAAATCCTTCGAAGATTCTACTATAATCTCATTACTCAATCCACCTCTCTAAACTAAATTTCTCAATCTCAAACCCTATTTACACTTCCCTATACATGTTCTCTTGCTTCTCTACTATGAACCTTGGTTTGAAGTTCAGTTTGAAGTTCAAGTTCGCAACACACATCGAAAAAGAGGAATCAAGGAGGCATTGATAACAACAATGGCCCCAAAGCGGCAAAGAGCTAGAGTGGGATAAGAGGTCGCACAGACAACCATCGACACCAAATTCTATTTAGGTGCCTTGAACAGACTTTGCTCAAGTCAAATGATTGACTAATTGATTGATTAGCTTATAAATAATTGGTTATTGTCACTACTTGCAACAATGATGCTAAAGAGTAGTTCATGTTCATATAGTCAAGAACCTTGAATACCCTTAAATTATTATGCATTCAAGAGAAAGAAATTGCAACTTACAATGACCCTAGGATATAGAAATGAAATTGTTCATTAGAAACTAGAAATAATTATCCCTTAAATAATGGAATTACTAGCAATAAAGATGGGTGCCTACTTACACATATTAAAGTGTTGTATACTAAAGCATTATATCATCTAGGAGAAAAGCTTATGACATTTGAAAGTACGAAGGCAGTTGAAAAGTATTGCACCCTAAACACTAGGGAGACTATTATGTATCACTCTATATTATTGCACTTTAGGAGAGATAAGTCATAGATTGTATATTCTCTTGTCAGATATTCACCCCCCCTCCCAGTCATCGCAAGCGTCCTTGCGAGCACAACATGATCGTCAAGCAGCCTTGCAAAGCATACACATATACCGCTAGCAAACATAACTCACTCTTCCTTCGATGCTAACGACTAACTTAATGTCGTTATTTGAATACGATACTAATTACTCCTCAAAGATCTACGTGCCATAACTCTTGCCAAGCACCCTTTCCCCTCCCCTCCCCCCCCCCCCCCCCCCCCACATATTTCACTTCTTCCACCCTTAGTCCAAACTACCTCCATCTCCACTTGCACCACCAATCCTACCTCCTCCTCCACGATCACTGCGTCCTCCTTCTCCTCCAATACTATCATCATCATCATCATCATCATCATCTCCTCCTCCTCCTCCTCCTCCTCCTCACCCCTTGACTTTTGCATTGGCCAATTCACACACACACACACACACACACATGTATGTATATATGTATATGTGTATGTGTGCACGTGCATGTAACTAGAGCTACATTAGAAGAATTAATGTCAATAAGAAATGTAAGTACTTAGTCTAGGGGTCATAAATTTGGTACAAATATAAGAGACCTTTGTAAAGTTTTATATGCTCACTAAAATTCCTTAATTCACTAAAAAGGTGTAAATATCCCTAAATAATTTCTCCTTCTCTAACATTTTGGTTTAGATGCCTTGCATTGATAATTTACAACCAAAAGAAATGTTTCCCACTAGAAAAAATGAAAAAACTATAATCATTTTTGAAGCTATAAAATATGAGTGTCTTTTGGCTTTATTTATGGCTTTCACCATTGCATGAAGGGAAAGAGTTGTTAGTAGATTGTGCAAGCAACCATCCCTTGAATGGATGTATAAGAGTGTCATTTGAGTTTGAGAATGATGTGCTTTAGTGATTAGCTTAGTCTATTGATATTAGTATTGTTAGTAATTTTTTGAACAAAAAGAATTGAAACACTCCCACTCTCTCTATTTGCATGCGCACGTGCATGTGAGAGAGAGAGAGAGAGAGAGAGAGAGAGAGAGAGAGAGAGAGAGAGAGAGAGAGAGAGAGATATATATATATATATATATATATATATATATATATATATATATATATATATATATATATATATATTCATATGTTAACATAATAATAATACTATCAACATATATATTGAAAACACAAATGTTTATTAATAACATATATGCATTATATTACTATATTACACAATAAGACAATATATTATAACACAATAATATAATAATGTATGTTATATTATCACATAACATATATCATAATAACATATTTATAATATCATATTACAATGTAATAACCTACTAATGTATATTATTTTACACATACACATATTAAAATAATATAATTAAAATACTATAATATTATATAATATGTAAATCATAAATATACCATATTATAATATATGATAATGTAATTATAATATTGCGATATTATATAATATGAATAACATAAACAAAGGATATTCTAATATATGATAACATAGTTATAATCTTGTAATTATATAACAATGTATATTACATAAATGAATATTTCAATGTGTAATGATGTATAATATATAATATAATGTATTAACGATGTAATCATGTATATTACATAAACTTATTTATATCATAATACATAGCTATAATTTATAATTATGTAATAATATATATTATAATATGCACTATGTAATATAATATATTAATTATTCAATAATATATATTACATAAAAATATACTATTATAACACCATTATAATATTATAATGCATTTTTAATGTGTATTATAATGACATATATAAAGTATATGATATTTCAATGTAACATATACTATAACAATGTAAATTATATTACATATATGACCACATATATTATATTATAGATATACTATATTACATGTAATATAATGTATATAAATGGAGATATCTCCAAAGAAATTAGAGGACAAGCCGGAGAGAGAGAGAGAGAGAGAGAGAGAGAGAGAGAGAGAGAGAGAGAGAGAGAGAGAGAGAGAGAGAGAGAGAGAGAGAGAGAGAGTTGGGGACATGATTTTTTGAACATTTTCCCACCAAAAAGGGCATTATTGGCAACCTCCTTGTCATTTTTTAAAAAATTTCAAAATCTTCCATTGATCATGTCTTCTCTCTAATTTTTCCTAGAAAGGGGTAGCCACCAATTCCATGTCCCCCCAATTGATCATATATATATATATATATATATATATATATATATATATATATATATATATATATATATATATATATATATATATATATATAAAATAGAACACATTACATTATCATATTATAACATTATGGTATTAGATTTAATTTTTAATATTAACATAAGGAAATGGTACATTAAAGTTATAATATTAATACAATAGTATTACCATTAGAATATATTTAACATTAATGTAACATATAATGTATTGTAATATCTGCCAACATTTATAATTTTATAATATATTATACAATATTTATCGCTAATATCATAATGTTACCATTATAACATAATATATATTAATATTCATATTAACATATATAGATATGAATAACTATGTGCATTATAATATATTTATTTACATAATATAATATTTTGTAATAATAATATTATAATATAATAGTAGCAAAATATGTATGTATGTATGTATGAGAGAAAGAGATAATGTAGGAGTTTACATCCCTAACATGAGAGAGAGAGAGAGAGAGAGAGAGAGAAAACTGGGGAGAAGGAGATTTGGTAAATGAGAGAGTTGGAGGGAGAGAATAAGTTAAATGTGTGGTGGTGGTGCTATTAATAGGTATTGAGGAGCAAGATGAGATGGTGGTGGAGGAGGTAGTGGTGCTAGTGGAGGAGGTGGTGGTGCTAGTAGTGGTACAAGTGAAGGTTATGGTAAAGAGGGTGGTTGCAACAAAAAGTGGAATAATTGAGATATGTAGAACAAAAAATTGGGGGTTTGCTAAAAAAAGCTCGGTCAAAAGCTCACTTCTCATATGCACTCCTTGCTAAGTAGGAATCCAACCAAGAAGAAAGCCACTAGAGTTGTTAGACAACTAGAAAATCTATTTATCAATAAAATGCTTTCTTTCTCGATGTCCATTGCAATAATAATTATGCTTCCTTTTGCAAGTTCAAACACTAGACAACAACAAGATAAATCTAGTAATTTTGATAGATAAAGTCTCTATGGTCAGAACTACTAACCTGCCACTACATAAGTCAAAGCTTGTTTAGCTATTGACTAACTACTTTAGATATTATTTTGACCTCTATCTCATTTTATCATACATGTTTTGTTTTGTTTTTGAAAGATAGGTTTTCATTTAGCCATGCTCAAAAGGCTGTACCCTAAAGAGATGCAAGGCATCAGATGTAGGCATCCGTCAAGGAAATCCCTAAATCCTAGCATGACCTCATAGGTAATGAATATTTTCTTTTGAGAGTTTTTTTTTGTGGTTATGGCTTTCCCCCCTAACATTTATTGTTATTTTTGGGATCTTTATAGTACATTGTGCTTATAGTTTCACTATATAAAATTTAACAATTCATGGAATATATTTTCAAGCTTCATGGTTTGCTGATGAAGATTGTGTGTTCGATCACGACACTAAGTTTATGGGTAGCTTTTGGAGGAGTTTATTCTCTTCAATGGGGACCCTTTTGACTCCTAGTACCGCATATCACCCACAAATGGATGGGCAAACCAAAAGAGTTAACAAATGGCTAGAAGTTTATTGGAGGCACTTTTGCCATGAGACACAAAATGTATAGGACCAATGTCTCCATCTTGCAGAGTTTTGTTACAACACTTACCATATGAACATTGGAATGTCTCCTTTTGAAGCTTTATATGGCTATAAAGTACAAGTACCCTCCGCATTGTTTCATGAAGATGTAAATCCACAAGCCCATGAGGAGTTGGAAAAGATGGAGGCTCTTATGAAGTAATGCAAGGAAAACATTCATAAAGCTCAAGAGACAATGAAGGTCTATGTGGATGAGAGAAGAAGACATGTGGAGTTTAAGGAAGATGAATGGGTATTTTTGAAGGTTCACATGTCACGTTATGCTTCTCTTAGAGGAGGACACAACAAACTTGCTTGTAGGTTTTATGTCCCTTACCATATTGTTAAGCAAGTTGGGGATCTTTCTTATCGACTAGACTTACCTTCAAACACAAGAATCCATAATTTGTTTCATGTGTCTCAACTTAAAAAGTATGTGGGTCCTCAAATTCAAGTTCTTAAAGACCTACCTCCCTTGGATGATGATGGTTTAATCATCTATGAGCTCGAGAATATTATTGGCACATGGGAGAAAGTTCTAAGGAATCGTATTCTTGTGGAATACGTTATCAAATGAAAGGGTTTGCCTAATGAAGAGTCATCGTGGCAACAAGCAACATATTTGGAACAATTTCCATGTCTTAAGCAAGAGACAGTTCATAAACAAGGCAATAAACAACTTGATGTATTAAATTTCTATGAGAAATTAAATTGTCTCATTGGCATCAACATTCAATTTTGAAGGCATGGTTGGATACTACATGTTGTCCTCTACATTTCTATATCTTGTGCATGAAAATCGGCCACTTCTAGTTCCAGATATGGCCAATTTTGTACTATAGCCTGTTTTGGACAGTTTATAGCAGTCTATTCCATTTATATAGTCCTTCTTCATCAACTTCTTTGATCTTCATCAACATGGAGCTTTAACACAACATGATTCCAAATAATTCAAGCCATCTTTGTAATTTTTCCCAATTCAACTTTGAGGACAAAGCTCTTTTAGGCCGAGGGATGGCTTGTAATAAAGCATAAGTCGCCTTAGTCTAGAGTAGGCTAGGGTTAAGTATAAAAGGGTGGAGATGTAACATGTGAGGGATTTTTTTTTTTTGCCACTTTCGAGCAATACATTCTTTGAGGTTCCTTCCTCCCACCAACTAAGAGGGTCCATGCTCTTAGCCACCAAGATATGGGATGCATACCATGTCCCACCTTGACATGAGGTGATTATTCATGTTGTAGCATTCATCTATGATTCTTAGTCTTATATGGCAATATTATTTCATGCGTAGCTACCTTGGCTATGGCTTCCTTGCAAACATGGTGTATTTCATGAATTTCTAGTTATTTGGTTTGCTGTGAGAACTAGCTATTTTATAATGATGAATTAAGGACTCATCTAGATGAAGCATGATGATGGCTTAGGCTCTTTCATCATCTTCCACATCAAGTGGGTTTGATGGATCAATAACCTTGGTCCCTTTAATCAAGGGCCAGTAGCCCCGTTTCATCATTTTATACTTCACCAGGTATTGCCAGGTATGAAAGTCTTTTCCATTATCAAACTTATAGATTTGAGGCCTAACATCGGCATAAGCCATGGCCATAATAGGAAGGTCTTACCAATTGCCCTAGGCAATGGAAGTGTCTAGTCCTTTACACAATGGCTAATAAGTACGAACCAACTAACATAAGTTATCTATGTATTTATAAATGCCACATAGCCTTACAACTGTGTAGACTTAAAATTGCAAGGATGATAAGGGTTGAAAATCATACATATGTAGTACCTCAAAATAAGATTTGAGTAGTCCTCTCCTTTGGACAACCCTTGGTTTAGGTTTTATTGTCTTCATGGGCTTTAATGAGGTAAAATTTTATTGAACCTCTGGCTCCTCCCCACCTTGTGGTTTAGTGGATGAATATTTGGTTGTGCAAGGTCAGTCGAGAACTTCGACACTTAGAGAAGAGCTCAAGGAGATTTCAATTGCATCCATGTTCCTGTTTCATAAGGCAACAACAACTACTAACATTGAATGCCTTTTAGTGCTAAGAAGCACTCATCTCAAGGTTAAGACCTCTTGAGATGTTAAGTATTCAGCTTGGTAAGCTTAGTGATGCCCACCAAATGAAGAATCATCATTGACATGAAGGCTATAGGTCATTAACTAACTCTGCATTCAATGATTCATTGATTAAGATCACTATTAATGTTAGCAAAAAATCAAAAAAGCAAGAAAGACGAGCTTTTTTGTGGCTATGGCTGCTACTATGACCCACAGTTAGGGTTTTGATTATAGCAACCAATAGGAGAGGAATTAACTCTCAAACCCTTTTACGGGAGATGGCCCACTAGGGGGGCTAGCAAAGCCCCATGCTAGCCGGGATGATTGTGCCCTCTGCTGAGCACATAGCTATACGGACTTGTACACTTTCTGTAGATTGCACTTACCTATGTTTTTTGGCAATGGCTCCCTGCTACATGGCCAATGTCTACATTTTTTGCACCATGCTGGTGTTGAGATATCGAGCTCTACTCGTGATATGCCAGGGTGACCATTGTGCATTTATGTCACCGACTTGTTAGTTGCAGATACGGTTGGTACACCGCCCATGAATAATAGCTAGATGACAGCTATCCTTGTCTACTCTAGTTCATGGTTCATTTAGTATGCCACCTTAGTTAGTTGAGTTTGGTTTGAGACCCATATATAGGGTTCTTCTATTTCTTTGTATGAGAGTTCTTTTTTGCTTACACAACTAAGAAGAGGAAAACTGTTTTTCAGCCTCCACCTTTGTGTGTATTCCCCCATTGTGTAAGCAAGAAAGCTACAAGTGAGACTCCTTCCTTCTCTCCCACAATCTTGACATGGTATTAGAGCCTTGTTCGTGGTAAGGAGCTCAAGAAAGCAAACCAAGTTCGCAGTGTTCTAGTAAGAGGACTAGTGTTGCTTTCATTTTTCTGTTTTGGGAGCAAGTCTCTGCAGGTAGCACAGCCGAAAAGTGCAAGAGTGCATTGTCTCAGATTGAGACATCCTTCGCGGTGTAGCAAGAGGGCAGTATATGCTACGGGTAAGGGCTTTAGCCCTTGGTTGCTCTGTTTTTTTGATTTGAGGCCATTTCGGGGCCTGTTTTGGAGGCGAAAGTTTTCTGCACGCACTCAGGGAAATGCCCTATTTTATGCTGTGCGAACACTGTTCTACAGGTCGGTGAAAAGTTATAGTAGAAATTGCATCGTATGCCTGTGCGCAGAGACATTGGGAGTTACAGAATCATCTTTGTTGCCTGTTGATGCAAAATCATCACTAGGAAGTGACTGTGTGGTCAAATACCACTTTCGTCAGTTTTGCATATTTGCCCTTGTGAGGCTGAAGCTGTGTTTTTTACAGTGACAGAATTTTTTGTAGTGTTCTGTAATGGCGTCTGATTCTCTTTCACAGATTGTCACTGAAAAGCTTGACAAGAACAACTTCCAAGCATGGAAGTTTAGAATGACGAATTTCCTTATGGGAAAAGGATATTGGGAATTTGCTGCAGGAAATGAAGAAGAACCAGTTCTTCCTGATGTTCCCAATCAACAGCAAATGTAGGCATTTAAAGGATGGCATGAGAGAGCCAGAAAAGTTATGTACTGGCTGTCTATCAGTATTTCAGACTCTATGATTGTGCATATTCAGGATGCAAATACGCTAAAGGAGGCATGGGATACCTTGTCAAAAATGTATAGCACAAATACGCAAGCCAGGAAAATGCAGCTCAAGTAAGAGTTGCACAATGTGCAAAGAGAAAGTATGAGCATCAATGACTACCATATGAAGGTGAAGAAGATTGTAGATGCACTTGCTTCCATTGGGTCGCCAGTGGAAGATGATGATTTAGTTTCCGTGACCTTGAATGGTCTAGGAAAGGATTATGCACAATTCCGAACATCCATTTCCGTCCATGAAATATTTCCTAATTTTGAGGAGTTGATTGCTCTTCTAATTTCTGAGGAGCATAGAAATGGGGGTGCATCTTCTTCAGGAGGAACTTCAAAAGAAACTATCTTCTACTTAAATGCTGGAAGAGGTAGAGGTAGAGGTAGAGGAGGCCGATCTGGAGGCCGTGGTCGAAATCAGAATATGTAGCAAACTCAAGAAAACCAGTCCTATGGAGGAGGACGTGGTAACTCTAGAGGCAGGGGGAGCCAAAGAGGTCGTGGTGGATAGCAAATAGGCCAAAATGCAAACAGCAATGTTGAATGCTACTGCTGTGGTAAAATCGGTCATATGGCTAAAGACTGCTATAAAAAGCTAAATGACATCATGAATGGAAAATTGCAACAAGGGAACTATGCATCTTCTAGTAGACATGGTAATGACAGAAATGAGCATTTGTTTATGGTGCAGCACATGAACAATTCAGTGACAAGTGTAGAAGAAAGCAACGAAGTGTGGTATGTTGACTCAAGTGCGTCAAACCACATGACAGGTCATGCAGAATGGATGCAGGATATAAGGAAAATGGGAAAACTAGGATTTGTGGAGATTGGTGATGATACTGCACATCCTATTGTGCAGATTGGAAAAATTCTTTTGTCTATGCAGGATGGGAAAAAGAAAAACCTGTCAGATGTATTTCATGTCCCGAATATCACCAAGAATTTGGTTTCTATTGGTCAAATGGTTGAGCAGGGCTTGCAGGTCAGATTTAATCCTCATGGATGCTTTGTTGAGGATATGAAAAATAAGGTCGCTTGATAGCAAAAGGAAAGAAGAAGGACAGAATATTTACGTTGGATGCAGACATGCCTAAATTGAGTGCAGCAATGTTTGCACATGGGACCGGTGTAGTTGCAGATATTGATATCTGGCATAAATGCATTGGTCATGTTAATGTACAGCGACTTAAATTAATGCATGCCCAAAATATTGTTGCAAGATTGCCTAAATTCAAGGTTACAGAAATGCATAAGGTATGTGAAGCCTGTCAATTTGGAAAACATGCAAGGAAACCATTTCCTAGACATGTTCAAGAGAGTAAGAAGCCATTGGAATTAATCCACTCTGATGTGTGGACTACTAAAGCTGCATCTATTGGAGGCTGTCATTATTTTGTCACTTTTATTGATGACTATAGCAGAAAAGTTTGCGTGTATTTTATGAAAAAAAAAAGTGAAGTGTTTGGGCATTTTAAAACTCTTAAAGCTATGGTTGAAAAAGAAACATGCTTGCAAATAAAATGCCTAAGGTCAGATGGAGAGGGAGAGTACCTCTCAAATGAGTTTACAAGGTTCTTGCAGGAGCATGGCATAAAGCAGCAATATTCATGTAGTCATACCCCACAGCAAAATGGAATTGCAAAAAGAAAAAACAGACATATTGGAGAGGTATCTCGTGCCATGCTCAATGAAAAAGACCTGCCAGATTTTTACTGGGTTGAGGCAGTTGCTACAGCAATCTACATAATGAACAGGACTCCCACTGCAGCAATACATGGCATGACTCCAGAGGAGAGGCATACTGGTAGGAAACCAGATATTTCTCATTTGAAAATTTTTGGTTGCATTGCCTATGTTCATGTGCCAGATGAGTTGAGATCCAAGTTGGATCCAAAAGCTGAGAAGTGCATCTTTATTGGTTACTCTATGCAGCAAAAAGGGTATAGATGCTATAACCCTTCTACTCGTAAGTTTACAGTGAGAAGAGATGTTTTTGATGAGATGAGTAGCTAGTATAAACCAGTAAATGTGATTGATAATGTAGATGTACAAAATGGTAATGCTGCACAGAATTCACAGCAGCAGTCACAAGATATTAGTGGACCTAGAGCGGCCTCTAGCAGTGGTTCACATTCTTCGCCATGGACAAACAGATTGAGATCAGGAGAAACTTCTCAAAGCAATGCAAATAGTGGTATGCAGGTATCACGAAAAGGAAAAGAGAAGGTAGATCATCCCATGTTTGATGTGAATGCAGGTCACTCTTATGTGGATGGTGAATCTAGTGGCTCAGAACAGAGCATTGATGATGAGTTGGGTATTCCTTCTATTGTTACACCTGGAGTAAGAAAGACCAGGGATATTTTGAGAGCACCTGGAAGTGAGCCTACTTTGCGCAGGTCTACCAGAGCTAGGTATCCTGTGGATAGGCTGAAATATGATGGATTTACAGCCATTCATTATGCCTATATAGTCAAAGTGATACAGGAACCAGAACCCACTTCTTTTGAGCAAGACATGGAAAAAGAAAAATGGGAGAAAGCCATGGATGAAGAAATGGATGCTTTGGAAGAAAATGCTACATGGGAATTGATACCTTTGCCTAAAAATAAGAATGCAATTGGTTGTAAGTGGGTTTATAAGGTGAAGCACAATGCAGATGGTTCTGTGAACAGATACAAGGCAAGATTAGTAGTCAAGGAATATGCACAAACATATGGCATTGATTATGAAGAAACATTCAGTCTGGTTGCAAGGATGACAACCGTAAGAGTAGTCATTGCTATGGCTGCATCAAAGGGATGGTCTTTACATCAGATGGATGTAAAGAATTCCTTCTTGCATGGTGATTTGCAAGAAGAGGTCTATATGGAGCAGCCACCAGATTATGTGCATATTGTTCATCCTGAGTTTGTTTGCAGGTTGAAGAAAGCCTTGTATGGCTTGAAACAAGCACCTAGAGCATGGTTTGACAAGATAGGACAGTATCTTGTCACTATTGGCTTTCAGATTTCCAAGGCAGGTTTCTCACTTTATGTGAGAAAAACAGAGAAATGTATTATGCTGCTTGTCATTTATGTTGATGATTTGATTATCACAGGTGATAGTGATGAAGATATCCTTCATGTGAAAATGCTATTGAAGCAGAAGTTTGAGATGAAGGATTTGGGAGAGCTGCGTTATTTCTTGGGCATTGAGGTGATAAGATCACCAAGTGGGATATGGCTCTTGCAGAGGCAGTATGGATTGGACATGCTATCCAAATATGGGATGATAGGCTATAAGCCTATTTCAGTTCCTTTGGAGCAGAATGTGAAGCTGAGCGCAGATGCAGGTGAGCTTTTGGAAGACCCTACTATGTACAGGCGCATAGTAGGAAGTTTGATTTATATGACTATTACCAGGCCAGATTTGAGCTGTGCTGTTGGATTGGTAAGTCAGTTTATACAGGATCCAAGGAAACTGCATTTGGATGCGGCTAGACGCATACTCAGGTATGTGAAGTCCACATTGCAGTATGGACTATTTTATGAGGCTGGGATTCAGATACAGTTGCATGGATACACTGATGCTGATTGGGCTAGTAGTATTTCTGATAAACGATCTAGCAGTGGATATGTGTTCTCTTTTGGAAGTGTTGCAGTCACTTGGAGCAACAAGAAATAGCCTACAGTTGCCTTGTCGAGTACAGAGGCTGAGCACAGGGGTGCAGCAATGGCTGCATGTGAGGTAGCTTGGTTGCATAAGCTACTTTATGATATGCAACAGCCTACAGATGGGCTAGTTGTCATTTATTGTGACAACATGAGTAGTATACACTTGGAAAATAACCCAGTATATCATGCTAGAACAAAGCACATTGAGGTGCATTATCACTATGTGCGGGAGAGGGTTTTACTAGGTCTTATTGATCTAGTTTATGTCAGCACAGAGGATCAAGTAGCTGACATATTCACGAAGGCATTGGGCACAGAGAAGCTGCGCAAGTTCAGAGACCTGCTTGGTGTGCAGGAATTGGGATTGAGCTCGAGGGGGAGTGTTGAGATATCGAGCTCCACTCGTGATATACCAGGGTGACCGTTGTGCATTTATGTCACCGACTTGTTAGTTGCAGATGCGGTTGGTACACCGCCCATGAATAATAGCTAGATGACAGCTATCCTTATCTACTCTAGTTCGTGGTTTAGTTAGTATGCCACCTTAGTTAGTTTAGTTTGGTTTGAGATCCATATATAGGGTTCTTCTATTTCTTTGTATGAGAATTCTTTTTGGCTTACACAACTAAGAAGAGGAAAACTGTTTTTCAACCTCCACCTTTGTGTGTATTCCCCCATTGTGCAAGCAAGAAAGCTACAAGTGAGACTCCTTCCTTCTCTCCCACAATCTTGAAAGCTGGAGTGCCATGAGCTAGGGAGAAACTCTCTAGAAGAAAGTAGGGAAAAATATGCTCTCCTTTGTCCACCCCAAGTCCTCAACTGACAGGTGGTCAAGGTTGGCTATGGTGGAGAAGGAGGTAGATGAGAAAGAAAGAGATCTTCGTGTGCACTTAGGTCAAGATGTAGCTGAAGGATGCTTGTTGGATCAAAGATAGCTTTGATATGATGTTTAAATATCATAATGGAAGCATGAGAGTGTGCACAAGAGGGAGAGAGAGAGCTTAAGTGCAATAAGAAGATCCTTCTTATAGTGAATTGTTCACAAGTACAACTAGTACACTCTCCTCTGCAGTGAGAGTGAACTTTAGGATGTTTATATAGCTTGTGAATGGCTAGTGTTAGGGTTTTCCCCTGTTTTCCACTTCATTCACACCTAGCTACCCTTATACACCCCTGCATACATAGGGTTCACATGCCTATCTCTCAACAATACACACCACACAAATAGACATAAAGGAGGCCTGCAAAATGGCACAACAAAAAATAGATAAGATTTCGACAAATTATTAGCTCATAACAATATGAAAGACCACCCCAAGCAAACCACATCCTAGATAAAATTTGGCATGATCTACCCACACATGCAATCGATAGCTTCATGAGATGCAAATATACATGCACCCTGATCCCCTAAATCAAGAAAGAAAACAAAATATATATACACACCGTACTTTGGACTACATCAGTGTGATCATCAAAATACCAAAAATACAACAAACTTCACCATACTGATACTACAAAACCAAGACCGGAGGACTACACCTAACAACAGGGACTGATTAAGATACTGTGTCACCCTCATATCTATGTAGCACATTCATTAATGAGATTATGGAAGTATAGTGTAGATAGATTCAAATTTAATGGTAGGTGAATTTTACAAATTATTATCAATGGATGAATTGTTTTATTAGGTGATCACATACGTGCACAAACCACACAATTAGTTACTCTACAAGATGGAGACATTTGAATCGTACAAATGAAGGCAAGGAAAAACACATGCAAGAATAGGGCCAACAAAAAGGGAAAGTCCCATGAGGGGAGGACAGACAGTTATGAGTTTGGTTTTATTTGTATTTTTTAGGTTGGGAGGGGAGGAGGAAGGGATCACAGGAGTGAGGGAAAATAGGGGCTATTAGGGGTGGGGGAGGGAGATGGTTGAGAAGGAGGAGGAAGAGAGGGTAGGGAGGGAGGGAGGTAGAGGAGGTGGTGGTGGTGATGGTGGTGGTGGGACAAGTGGAAGGAGGGGGATAGTGGGGGGAGAGGAGGAGGTCATAGAGGTGGGCGCGAGGTAGAGGCGGTAGAGTGGGGGGTTAGAGGGAGTAGGATAGGGATGGGTTGGTAGGGTGAGGGACTAGGTAAGGTGGAAAGGTGGGGTTAGAGGGAGTAGTACAGGGGTTGAGAGGCCACTGAGGGCAGGGGACTTAGTAGGGCAGCAAAGTGGGGAGGTAGAGGGAGTAGAATGGGAGCGGGGAGGGTGGTAGGGTTAGAGTAGACGAGTGGGGGGTGCTAGAGGGAGGGCAATAGGGTGGAGGTGGTGATGGAGGGTAGAGACGGGAGGAGGAATAGGGAGGATAGGGAGGAGGGATAGAGATATGGAGAGATAAAGGAGGAGGAGAGAGAAAAAGAAGAAGAGAGAGGGGAGGGAGGGAGGGACACAAATTGGTAGGGGAAGGGTGGTTTCTTTTTTTGTTTAAATAAAATAAAGGGAGAATTTGAAACCCCCCTCCCACACACAGGCATGGTGCGAGGTAAAATTTTTTGTTGTGTCGAGAGCGAATGGAAGGGGGAGGAGCAAGGGTAGGTCAGCTGCAAGACTTCACAACCGACGGTACTCATTTCGAGGCAAAAATTGGGTGGTCACATAGACACGCAAGGACAATGAGACTAAAATTTCATAGAAAAAATAATGTGAAAATATCTAAGCATCAAATTGACATGTGGATACATTCATAAGGAAATACGATTGCACAAAGTGTTAAAGTGTTCAAAAATTAATAATGAAGGAACTATGAGTTAGAGCAAGGTGCTGTAAGAGGGAAAATTTCCAATTTGAAGGGACAAAAAGGACTATGACAAGAAGTGTAATTTCTATAAAGCAAGGGTGCATTCATATGAAAATATGAGAAAAAGAGGAAAATAGCCAAAGGAAAAAGGCAAGGCCTTAGGTACGGGGTGGAACAGGACAGGTGGGTGGGGAAGGGACCCCAACGAGATATAGAAGAGATATTGCATCAGTGAACCATCAAACAATGGCATTTTCATGAGTGTATGCAAAAGAGATATGCAAGGATGCATCCCCACACTTAAAAACTATTTGGATCGGTTTTTTTAATCGGCAAGGGCCTAACTCTTGACCATGAGCCAAATCCTTGCACACTTAAGACATGACATACATACATACATACTTACTTACTTACTTACTTACTTACTTACTTACTTACTTACTTACTTACTTACTTACTTACTTACTTACTTACATACTTAGATATATGCAAGAGGTAGGGTTAGAAACTGTTGACCTATTCAGATGGTTGAGGTGGATTGTTGTCAATGTCTTGGGTGTCAAAGTTAGCTACAAGAGGGACCACAACTCACCACACTAGCATAGTAGGGACCATGCAATGTAGCACCCAGGGTGGTAGCATTATTGATGAAGACCTCTTAAGTTGTCAATGACAAAGAATATAGCACTGAGCTCAAAAGCACTCATGTGATAATGATAAATTAGTCTCTCACCCCAAGGCTCATGTCACTTAAAGAGAAAGGGAGAATTCATATCTCACATCTAGTTAAGAAATCGACAAAAGGAATGATGCAAAGGGAGTGTGCCAGTGTGCACAATTGATGGTGCATTAGTGCTTCCCAATCCATCTAGTATAAGTGCGATAGGGTAGGCCAAGAAGCCTTGCACTGTAGTACATAGAACAACATGACATGTTCCGTGGTGATAGTAGGGGTCTATCTTGTGTATACATAGGAAAACATAATGGTGCCTGTGTCATAAAATCCTTCAATCCTCACCTCTCAAAGTTGATTGAAGGAAAAACCAAACACACTTAGCTCCCCTCTATCTCATGCTCTGTTGATAGATACAGGAGGGTAGCACATACTTACATCCCCATCCAATTAGGATAAAAGCTCACATCACTCAAGGGTTGTTGATGAAGAGTGGCTTTCTCTTGTCGATAATGTCAAGTAGTGTAGGTATACCTAGGGAAGCATCCAACAAATCATGAACTTGAATGGCATGTAGAAGAGGCCATCTGCTATGGGGATCAGATGCATTAATGGAAACACATGTGACACTACACCAAGGGAGGTGGCTTTAGAACTGCATCTTGGGGATTTCAACTAATGAGTTAGTTATTTTGGATTGCAGGGTGTTGCCACCTTTTCCATTGTCAACTTTCTGTCCAAGGGTGTTTTGCCATCTTTTCTTGGAGCGAGGCCTATTATGACAAGGAATTTCTTGCTTTTCTCCCATAATAGTTTTTTTTTCCTTTTTTCTTTTTTCTCTCTTTTCCTTGCTCTCGAGGGTGTTTTCATCTTTTCTCGAAGAGCAAGTTGGAATGAAGGGACCAAAGTCCTTTTCTCTCATTACTTTTTTTTTCTTTTCTTTCTTCAGGTAAATGGTAGAAACACCAGCACCATATATCATAACCATCCTCACCATATCTATTGGATCGAATAGAAAGGTAACAAAACAGAGGCAAGAGGTGGAGGTTGGGAGCTAAAAGAATGATGTTGCCTCATTAGGATGAAAATGATGGATATCAGCAACAACATGAGAAGTAGTAAGGAGTGATGCCCAAGAGAAAGAGAGAATGTCGTTGTGACTGTCAAGATCCCCAAGGAGGAAAATACTTCTTCAAGCGATAACCATTAATCAAGAAGGTATCATCAGGGGCATCAATGGCTTTCACTTGGACAGAGCTGTTAGGGTTGAAAGTGAGTAACTTGTAGGGGCCCATCCATTGTTGTTGCTAACGGGGAGAGTAGTACGTCAATGTTTCCATCTCACTATCAGAGGTAATTTTAGAAGTCATTTCTAGTTCCAACAAAAGATATTCACCCAGTGACAAGGACTTTGCATCTTTCGGGAGTTGACTTATAGTACCCACTATCAAGGACTGTGCCTCTATTTTCTTAGGAAAGTTGTTTGAGAGCTTCTTCATCATACTGATGTGCCATATGTAACTTTATTGGAGGATTTTGTTAGGACTTTAATAGAGGTGTATCTATTACCTTTTTGCGAGCCATACAACTTCACTACCACCTTGTTGGGTCCTCTATACAGGTCAAGGTTCCCTTGAATCAATCCATCTATGCTTTTGCTTTAAAAAGCCAAGTTCTTCCCAACAATAGAGGATATGATGTCCCACAAGAATTTGGTTTCACCACCAAATAGGTCAGTCAATAGTCTCTTCATGCCACCAGAGTTGTCTTCACATATGGAAGAATGTCCAAAGGCTTAATTCTTCTTTGGTCTGCTAATCAAATAAGCCATTGTGTAGCCTCCTGCATACCTTAGATGCCTAAATTATTCATTGTCACATACATCATTATGTTCACAAATGAGCCTCCATCAATCAATGTATCTGCAATAAAACATCCTTTAATGTAAATATCAATCTTTGGGGTGCTAGGATTTAGGAATGCACTATCCACATCCACTTCTTTTATTGGCTCTAGGGCCTTATTGGGACTGGTGGTAATTGTGGGAGAAATCCTTAGGCCATGTCTTCTTTTTAGTATGCTTTTAAATTTCTTTCGACAACTAGTAGACAATATCAATAACTGTTAGAATATTAGATTTGGTTTGAAGGTGTCTAGATCTTTGACCAAGTCATACTCTTTGATAGGATCCACATGCTTCTCCAACTAGCTAGGGAATGGGGCAATACCCACTTTCATCTTTCCTCTTTCTTCTAGAACTAGCAACATCTAAACTTCTTCTATTACTAGAGGTAATTTTTCATCGGCTATCTCTTGGACCACTAGTCTTATCTCCTAGACTATCTTTGTGTCTCTCTATGGCACGACAATGCTTTGCACTACATGGTTCTATTTTGTACTATTCTTTTTCCTTGTTGGAAGACTAAACTTTACAATTTTGGCCAGAGGATGATTTTATTTTTGGATGAGTGGTTCCTTTTTCTTAGCATGTGTGATTGTGTCAACTTCCAATTCTACCAAGTTGGAGGTAGGTTCTTGGACCTCAGCCTCTGACTTTCAGTAGCACTGGCCTTCATAAGGGATAGACTGGGACAACATTTTGCAGTGTGGCCTTCTTCTTTGCATAGACTGTAGAAGGCCTTATAGTCCATGGACCATCTAGGGTTTGGATAATTTAGTGAGATATGTCTCCTTTCTCTACATCTGTATAACACTCCACTTCTGATCTATGGCCATCGCTAGACTATTTTCCTCTATAGCTTTGGGAGAAAAACCTCACTGGGCCAAAATTAGGACTGAACTCTATGGGCTTTGGGCCAATATCTTGGGTTTTCATCTTGGATTCTAGTAGGTTGAACCATGCTTCATTATCTTTTTTCCTTTCGTCATGCATCTCCTTCAAAAAGCAGATATCCTCTGTATGGTTCTTCCTTAAACAATACCAAATAGAAGGCTCAAAGGATAGTTGGTTTTTGGGTACATTTACTGGCTAAATGTCCCACCTAATTACATTTTTTGCACCATGTTTTTTTATCACATCACATCTCTTCCACCTCCTGCAGTACTAGATATGCTGGCAGTATTCACCTTCAGTGTTTTGAGCTATTCTACAATCACCTTTATCAACTCTTTTTTTATGCTTGCAACTGAATTGGACAAATAGTCCTTCAAATTTAATCCTCCTAGAGTACTCGCATTAGGGTTTTGGGAGGTCTCTATAATCACTGCATAGACTAATAGGGTTATTCTAGAGTGTCCTTTATTTTGTTTTTGATTCAAAGCTTCTATTGGGACTATTGGTTGTTGGTTCCAATTGGTAGGGTTCCACTATTGGGGTTGAGTTGCCATTGGAGGAACAATTTGAGGCCACTGTTATGTTTGAGCCATCATTTGAGACACTACTGTCTCTACAGTCACTGTTATTGTGGTTGAACCGTCTTGTGGTTGAACCATCATTTGAGACATTGTTGTCTCTGTGGCCACTGTTATTGTGATTGAACAATCATTTGAGACACTACTGTCTACGGCCACTATGGATTTGGTGCATTGTACTATGGCATTGTTTGCATCTAAGGGTAGGGATAGGAAACAATTGCTAAGACTACATTTGTTGGGTATACAATTCCTAGCATGGAAGGAGGTAAGACTCCTCTTCCTGAGGTCATCAATAGCCTTGGTTCAACTTCATCATATAGTCTTGCATCTTCAACTACAGCTTGCAAGTTGACTAGTCTTCTTAGCTCCATAAACTTATGAACTTTTGGTTACATGTCTCTAAGAAAAACTCTCTTCTAGATGTCTTCAAACAAGTTATGGTTGGTCCATCTCTTCAATATGGATTCCATTCTAGAGACATATGCTTCCATTCGTTCTCTAGAGGATTGACTTAAGTTCATGAACTCCTCTCGCATCCGCTCTTCAAAACCTTTACATCTAAATTTGGTGAGAACGGCTACCTTTAGATCGACCTTCAGGTTGTCGTATGTGACAAAAGTTCTTGCTACTTGTCTCTCATACCCCTAAAACATTGTGCCTTAGAAAGCAACTAGGAATATTGCCAACCAAAGGCTTTGGGGCTCTAGCATTGTTGGCTACACATGCTAGCATGAACTCAGCTACATGAATATCAAGGTTTTCATTGTACTCTCCCTTAAAAATTGGTAATGGGACTACATTCTTTGGCCTATCATCAATATTTCCAAGATGGATTTGACTTGGAAGGGGACCTTGGGTTGCCATTGGGACTTCTATACATAGTACCACAAGGACATCAAAGGAAGCTTCCACTACTAGCTTGTTCTCAGCTTTGATTTTTGCCTTCTCACTTCTCACATGCCTTTGGATTCATTCTAGTGCTTGCCTCTTGATTGTATCATTCATTAAGGAGTTGGCTTCACCCATTTTGTATGTACTCAACAAAAGATAATTAGAGGGGCTTCAATCTTTGGAGGACTCTCTTATCAATATTTCTTCTACTTCCTTCTTCTCACAATCTCTGAATTCGGCTTTCATTCCACTATAGAGAGGAAGATATTCAGTTCTAATGGTATCAAAATTTATTCTTATCAGAATTGCCACATAACCATTGTCCTAATAATACCAACTTCAAACGGTTTCAATAGCATAGATCGTAAAGAATACTCTATCTACTAGCTTCCAATGGGTTGCCAATTGGACAATAAAAGGTTGTTAATGCACCAAGCATCCCACATATCTTGTTGTTGGGCATCCATGAACAAATTCTAACTCTTTTTCTTCTTAGTCTTGTGAGCCTCAACAAATTATGACTCCTGAAGCTTCTTCATAACCTCCCATTTAAGGACGTCTAGAAATTCTTCAATGAAGGCCAATTCTTCCATTGATACTTACTTTATCTATTTTTCTCTTCAGTCTCGTGGAAAAAGCAATTGGCTATAGTAATACAACTTTCTATAGCTTTAGAAGACAGTGGTATCAATATGGTACATAGAGCTTGCATCAAGATAGTGGCATGTTTTTGCTATTGAGGAATGCACTTATTGTAGAAAGTGTATTTGGCAATGAAGATTTCCAATTCTACAAACTTCCATTGTTTTTCTTCCTCTTTAACAATGCTACTACTTCCATTTTCAGTCTCTATTGGTACTTGTTGATCTGTTGTGCACTAGATATGTGACTTTTCCTACTGTAAAATTGTTATACTCATTTAAAAGTATGAATTAAGTTTTTCTTCTCCTCTATTGCTTATTTGGTTATTAAATGTGAATGGATCAAATTACAAATTGGAGGCTTGAGGGCTAAAGGAGGCCACATATGAATCATGAGGCAATCATGTTTCCTTTTGATAATGAGATTACAAGGAAGGTGAGATTGATGATCCCACAAAAACCTTTGCATCATTTGTGTTTTGTTTCATTCATCTGGAGTGGGTGGAGAGGCATATACCATTTGTAGTTAAAGTACAAGTTGATTATGTGAGAGATAGCCTAAAACCATTGAGAGAAAGGAAACTCTTGAAAGAATAAGAGTCTATCAAAGCCCATCAATGTACACAAGCATGATGATGTTCATACATCCCATTTCACATTATTTTGACAAGGAGAATTGCATTTGCTTTTATATTTATATGCATGCCTAAAACCATTGAGAGAAAGGAAACTCTTGAAAGAATAAGAGTCTATCAAAGCCCATCAATGTACATAAGCATAATGATGTTCATACATCCCATTTTACATTATTTTGACAAGGAGGGTTGCATTTGTTTTTATATTTAAATGCATGGATAAATCTAAAAAAAGGTTGTGCATAAGTGCACTTATATATCTAAGTGCCACTTGTGCCTACATGCCTACATTTACTTGTACTTACTACCTACACACTTGTACACGATAGGTGGTAGCCACCTGTCATTGTCACTTTATTCATTATTGTTTTTATGACAATAGAATAAGGAAATCTGGGTGACACATTAGGGAAGACAGGTCACACATTAAGACTGTTGGAGTTCCCACGTACCATCTTGCTTGAATCTCCATATCTCTTTCCCCGGCTATGCACCAAAAACATGGACCCCCAAGAGAAATACCAAGAAAATGGAAAAACTACTACAATAAAAACTATATTGTCATACCAACAAGCATGTTCTTCATACTTTAATCAACCACAAGAAGAAAATGAACACCAAGAACCACAAATCTTCAACATGTCCTTTATTTTCTTCATAGAAAACATCTCATAACCAAAATAACACAAAGTAATGATCAAATTTGAATGGAATTTATCACATAGTATTCATATTTCATCATCTTCACAGTCTTCATAACCTTTCTCTCAATCTCTCTCATGTAGATACAATGTTTCTTCATAGAAATTACTATCTCACAAACTATCTCTCTCACATATGCTCTCTCTCAATAATACATTGGAATAACCAAGAACAAATCTCAATAATCCTCCCTTGGTTGTGGACACCTCTTCCAAGAGGTATACCTGATATGAAGGGTCACTATAGACATTGCAATGACCTGTGAGAGCTCATCAATGTCACTGTCACTTCAGTCTTTAGTTCAAGTCTTCATCAACTACTTTTTTGAGCTATTTTGAGCTTGTATTCTTTCTCTTCCAAGATTAAAAAATATCCCCAAGCTAAACATCCATCCATTAGAACACTCACAGAAGCAAACAAAGGCTTATTGTACAGACCACATACAAAAGGTCTATAGAACACTGCAAAAGATCAACAAAAAACCATATAACTCAAATCAAAACCACTTCAAACCATCAAAAAAATTTCAACACACTCTCAATCATTCCTCAACTCACTCATTTACAATCATAATCTCTCAAGCAGAAAGAAAACATACCAAAACACAGGAAAAACAAACCCAATTAGGACCAAACAGACACATCACAGAACCTATCAGAACATCATATCTCAAGCAAAAACCATCATGAACTTCTTAAACCTACTCAACCCATCCCAACACACTCCAAAATACTTCCAAAATCAATAAAAAACAATCATTTCATCACAAAATCAACCATTTAGCTCATAAAAACAACAAAAAGCGATCCAAAAAACAAGTCGATTCAACCCTCAACACCACTCTACATTAGCAATGTTCTATTGGTGACATATATCAATCTGAGTATTTCAAGGCTCAAATTCAAGGTCCTTAACATTGAAGCAAACATCAAGTGTCTAACAAATGTCAATACAAAGAAAGCTCTACATTAAGGTGAGCTATATCATTGGTACACTCAAGGTCCCAAAGCATCAAGAGCTCTACATTGGTAACACTCTATTGGTGATGTATATTAATTTGAGTATTTCAAGGCTCAAGATCAAGGTCCTTAACATTGAAAAAAAACATCAAGTGTCCTCTTAAAGCACATGTTCGACACTAAGGCCCTTAACAAAATCATCAACAAAGGTCAACACAAAGAAAGCTCTACATTAAGGTGAGCTATATCATTCGCACACTCAATGTCACAGAGTATCGAGCACTCTACATTGGCAAGGTTCTATTGGTTATATATATTAATCTAAGAATTTTACGACTCAAACTCAAGATTCTTGACATTGAAGCAAACATCAAGTGTCTTCTTGAAGCACATACTAGACATCAATGCCTTTTAACAAAATCATCACCAAAGGCCCACACAAAGAAAGCTCTACAAAAGAGTAGATTGGTGGAGAAGTGGAAAATAGAAGGGGGCTTGAAATAGCATGAATACTGGATGATAAGTATTGAAGGAATGGTAGATGGAAATTATGAAAGTTGATGAGGAATATGAGCCTCAATAGAGAGGTCAATCAAGAGGAAATGATAGTTGAATTGAGTAGATAGATGGAACTTCTTATATTGGTGAGCAAGAATCATCATTGATTATTTGCAAGCAATTTTGGGAAAACCTATATCTCTTTGTAGGTAATGTTAATGTCTTCTTTACTTCCTTCTTGTCCTCAAATTGGATGGCTAATCAAATTCCTTGAGATGGGTTTGAGACCCACCTTCACTTTGAATCTACATGAACTCTTCTTCACATAGAAATGCACTTGATAGACACCTTGTAGGTACAAAAGTGAGAGGAATACATGGTTTATGTCCCTTGGCACCATGAAGGAACAAAAGTGAGAGCAATACATGGTTGATGTCCCTTGGCACCGTGAAGGTACAAAACTGAGAGCAATACATGGTTGATGTGCCTTGATTGAACTTGCCTTAGAGTGGTTGATATGAGACTTCTCCGAATCTAGGAAATGTGATTCTTTCTTGAATTTGTAGATGTACTCACTTGAAACCACTTGATTTTATTGAAGAATTTTAATTCCTTGAGTGTGCAAAGGATATATCCTTCTTCAACCACTTTTCACTACATGAATACCAAGTGGCAAAATATTTTTAAACAAAGTGGATGAGATAAGAGAGCATAACGGAATGGCAAACTTGCTTGTATGCTACATAGAAAGGACACACCTACATATACAAATAACATTGAGATGGACATGTGGATGATTGTGACCCGAGTAGATGCTCCTACAAATATCTTATCTAGTCTCTAAGAGAATTTCACATGGAAAACATAGAACTATATATTACATACAGATGTGTTCACATTTACAATGCTTTGATCCTAGATACAATGAATTGACAAAGCATGAGAAAACTTGCACAAACTCCTTTGGATTGGTAAAAGAGCACAATGATACTAAATACGTTATGCCCAACTCTTAGAGTCCTCTCAAAGACAACATGCTGCAAATTCCTTCTCAATCACTAGCTATCTCATACTTTCATGCTCATCAACCACCTTCCACAAGATCAAGTTGCAAGCACCTCACTAATCTCTCTAGTACTATGGTTTTTAGTCACATTGGGATGAGTTACCTCACTCTTTGCTTTCATGGTTTTAGTCTACCGCTATCGTACCACAATTGCTATATATCATTTGTCTAAGATTACTAGCCTATTCTCACCAAATAGATATCATTTATCTACATGATGGGCATGTTCTTCACAAATCCATCAAAGTATCTTATCCAACACTATAAATCATGGTGATCAACTCTTCTCAATGTAACCATCAATCGAATTCCAAACATTCTCCTCATTACTTTACATCCCTTGGACCATTGCAAGAAAAGACTAATGTATATCTTCAATGGCAACAACAAGGAAAAAGCCTTCTCCTACAATCATCAATGTACTCTTACTTCTCTTTTAGCCAAGATGATTGGTAGAAAATATTTTCATCACAAAAGAAAATCATATTTTCTTTTGAGAAGGGAGGAGGAATATATATAAGGTATATTTATCCCTTCCTGGAGAGGGGGATTGTTAGAATTATTTAATATACTCATTTATTCATCGTATATCTAGGAAGACTAAGTATCACACACGCGCGCGCGCGCATGCACGCACGCATGCACACATTGAATAAAGACAAACCTTGCAAACACGTGATCTTGAGCCGAACAATTGATCAAAGCCTTGCGATCAATCTCGGATCCAACATTATCAAGCATCATATAAACATTGATGCCTATTTGCTAATCACTTTTTCTCCTCTCTCTTAACATGTTACACTATTATATTCCTAAAGTTTATTTTTATAGAAACTCTCCCTACTCACTTAGTAGAAGCCTTGTTTCTATGAGAGAGTGTACAGAGGCTATTGGGACAATCAAACAATATCCAATCAAACAACAAAACTTCAAGCTTATTACTAGAGCCCTACTCTATCATGTGCAATGATAGATCAACATTTGAAAGTCGTTTCCTTGTATGCATGCAAAAGGTGTCCTTACATTAGTTTTATCACCTTGAAGTGATGTAAAGAGATCATGTGTGAGCCATCAACAATGGAGCTTTAGATGAAGTTGAGGTGCAACCTGAAGCTAAATCACAACCTAAGTAAGGAAGCCCCACAACTCAAAGTTGTGGTGATAATGTGTCATCCTGAGGTTGCTATGATTCTATGTAATGGAGGATTAGCTTAGCTGACAACCAAGTTGCGGTAGATTAAGGATCAATAACTTTTCTTTAAATTCCACATCTAAATCCTTGATTCTCTCACTCGAATGCATTTTGTTATTACACACATGTTAAATGGGTGAAAAAAATGAAACCCAAGTGTTAGAAAAGCACATTCAAAACAAGATTTTGTCAATAAAGAGTGTATCAACTATGCCAAATAAAACCCAAGAAAACTTTGATGAAAATTTTATTTTTAAGAATGAAAAATGTATAAAAGCAAGGCTTTTTTCTTCATGTATGACATGGTCATTCAATCATAAAATGATGTGTTTTGTGTGTGGTACGACTACTTTTGGATTTGTTTATGCCTGAATTATTTTATCCTGAATTCATGCATGTGATAGCTAGACGAAAAAGATGATATATTAGTAAAGACCATTGGGATCCTCATACTAATGAGCCTTGAGCATCTTATGGGGTGTGGGAAAAACTCATCTTATAAAATGAGGGTTCTACACTCTTGTGAGAGTGATAGGTGTTTTGTTTGTTTTTTATTGTTTGAGCACTTGTTAATGCAAATGATTGAATGGTAGGTGCCCTCGTGATGTGGGGACAACTTTGGAGACATGAGATAGCTTAGCAGAGCTCTAAGCTCATAAATGTCATGTCATCATGAAAGGAATGCAATCACATGTAGCCTGACTTTGTGAGGTTTGAAAGTCCCATCCTAAGTGGGATACTTTTGGAGATTCTCGTGGGACAGATGGGTTTGTAATAAACAATTTGATTAATATACTATTTTTTTTGAAGTGTTTGTTCATATTCTTAAAGGCTTTGTTAATAAACCTTGTGTAATGGCTGGTTTTATTGATTCACATAGTGTGGTAGTGTGCCTTGTTAATTAGATAATTAAAACGAACTCATTGAGGAAAGTGGGACACCTCAATCCTAATGACTAAGAGGCTATGGCTAGGTGGACCCAATAAGTTGGGAAACTTTCCTAACACTAGATAAAGCTATTAAAATGTGACTCCCCGATTTTAGTTGGATCTTAATACGTTTTAGGGAAATGAAGTGTAGTTGTGTACTAGTTCTAATGGCCATAGAAGTTAAAAGATAGCTCTACTCTCTATGAACCAAGTGCAATACTAGCCAATTGTTACCTTTGATTGATTGTAAAGTGATTGTTCTTAGGTGGGTGTTAGATTGCTATCGAGAGCAATCATCCCACACTTTCACTGTGAAGTAGAATTGAAACTTCCATGCCCAACTAACTCTACTATTTCCCAAGGGAAGACTAAATGGTGTTATAGATGGACATAAGCTTTTGTTCAACCACTAGAGGATTCCTTTGTGTTATAGAGGAGGCACCCCACATGTGGTATCGAAGCAGTGATTATAGATAGGTGAATTGATGAATAAAGGGAACTTAATTAATATAACAATAGCTAGTTGAATTGAACCTCTTAAGTTAATTTGCACTAATTTCTTGTGCTCGCCAAAATTGAAATGAAATTGGAGATGTAGATGCAATCTAATTGAGAAAGATTTTCCCTATAATGTACTAGGTGGCCAAGAGCTTAGACAATTATTTGTATTGAGAAGTTATGTTTGAGATTATGTAGAAGATGCTTATTTCTATAAATGTTCAATACCCTTGAGAGGGTTGATATATGCTTTATTTTTGGCCATCTAGTCAAACACACATGGGAATTTATATAGGTGAGAATCTCGCTAGAATTACCTTCTCCAATATGAGCTATAAAGGGTCCTTTGGGTGAAATGGTTAAAGATAGTCAACATGTAATATTTGTATGCTTCATAAAATGATCAATTACATTGTATCAATAATAAATTGGTTCTTGAAACACTATAGTTCCATTGGCAAATGATGTAGATAGTACCAAAGAAAAGGGTAACCATTGTTTTAAGGAATCCTCTTTTTGAGACTAAGTGCTAGTTATACACCAAAGTGCCTAAGAAATGTGTTATAAGACATACTGAGAGAAGCCATTGACTTACAAGGACATAGATATTGGATAATTCTATAGAGAAAAGATTTATGATATGATAGTATGAATTATTGCAAACCAATATTGCATTGATAAAGGGAACCCTTAATATTATTATGAGTAACTTGTGAATTAAAGCTATGCTAAATGATTGGATTATTTTGAAAAGTAAGTGATAAAATCCATCATATGTGGTTGATTCTCAAAAATCATATACATGATAGCTTGCCAATTGCCTAATAGACTTCAAGAAAATGACCTAAATATATGAGAGAATACACTCCTTTGAACCTGCCTTAGTCTACAAAGAGGCTATGGGTGGAGTGTGACTTAGAAGGATTGATGCTTGCTTCCACATGGGTGTGAGCCTTCATTAGGACTTGGGAACCCATCTTAAGCTACTAAAATGGCTTGAAAAACTTAAGCTAATTAGATTTTAAAATCATGATGATATTTGAAAAGGCACTTCAAAATATGTAAATAGGAAAATTGCAATAAAAAATAAGTGGATTATGATCCAATATGCCACAGTTATTCCTCCTAATAAAATTGTTCTCATAGAAGAGAAATAAGTCCAAGAACTATATACTCTCTCAGTACCCCATTTGTTGAATTGTTATTGATTCTTGGAGATTATGGATTCCGAGAGACTAAGACTAGTCCCTCTACTTTTATAACTAACGAATAAAGTGTGAAGAGACACATTATTGAACTTTTGGTACTCCCTTAATGAATAGATTTATCTTTATGTTGTTTATTTCTAATGGGTGCATTATGGTCTTATAAGTTGTTGAGTATGCTTATTACCGAAGCATGGTATTCAAGATAACATACCAAACTACATGCCAATCATCAAACATTAAATCCTAAGAAGGTGTGATGATGATTCTCAAGGATCTTTCAAACCACACCATAACCAAATCTAATGAGGATAGTCTTGAGAAATGCCATGTAGGGTATCCCATAACTTCTAAATTATTAATCCCAATCACATTGAAAACCTTTGGATGGATCTTAGGGGAATCTAGATTCTTCATCAAGTTCATTCCTTTATATCAACACCCTTGACTAATCACTTGAAGAAGAACACCCTAATTATATAGGTAGTCAAACATTGAGAGAGCTTTGATAAGCTCAAGGAATGTGTAACCATAGCCCCATTGAAACTTGCTAATTTCAACCAAGAATTTGAAGGGATGTCACTAATGCAAGTAGACTTGCAATCAAAGAAGTCCATGTGCACAAAGGAAGGCCTATGACTCATATCTTGCAAAAGCTAAAGCCTTATTGGTCCAACTATGCCATGCATGGCTTGGAGCTACTCATGGTTATTCATGCCCTTGGAGATACTATCTATTGGTAAACTCTAGTATAATAGAACACAATATCATTAAGTGGATATTTACCTAAGTAGACCTAAACATGAGGCAAAGAAGATGGATTGAGATGTTGCAAGAATTTGATTTTGAAAAATACTTGAGAATGTTAATGTTGTTGTAGATGCCTTAAGCATTGTCAAGGTGTAAAGTTTAAGAATTGTATCCACACTTGAAAACCCTATGCTAGGGTTTGTACACTAAGCCATTGCCCATGACAAGTAGTAGAAATTGCTCATGGTATAAGTGCTCTAAGATGGAAGCTTGGACAAGGAGTTTGCAATGATAAGGATTATCATCACAAGTAGTGGATGTTTTTACTACCAATGTTACCATCATATTCCAAGGAGAAAGATACTAATGCTAATAAATTCTCATGGGAAGCCCATGATAGCCCAATAGTTGGACATCTGGATAATGCAAATACTCTTAATACAGTTTGCAAGTGCTATTATTGGGCAAGAATGAAAGGAGATATATTATGGTATGTGACTCAATGCTTGACTTGTTAAGGCAAGAAGAATCAAGTTGCCGAAAGAACTCCAAACCTTGGATATTCTCGAAATGAAGTGGGAATATATATGTATTGACTTTGTGTTGGATTACCCCACTATCGTTACTAGTTGATATGAGTCTATCATGGCAATGGTAGATTGATTGACTAAAGTTGCTCACATAATTCCCTACTCAACTATCTACAAATCCTGTAACATTGCACAAATATTTATCAAGGAGATATTGCTACATGGATAGATGAAGAGGATGACTAGTGATAGATATTCCAAATTCACCTTGTTTTGAGCTTGCTTGTTCCAAGATATCAAAACTTAGTTACATTTCAATATTGCTTATCATCCACAAACTAATGGTCAAATTGCGAGAGTGAACCAAATAAGTGAAAATATCTTAAGATCCTATTATGGTAGAGAACTCAGAAGATGGATTGAGTATGTACCATTGGTGGAGTTTTTTGATAATATCATATACCAATAGAGATCAAGATATCCCCATTTCAAGGTCTATATGGACAAGAATGTTAAATTTCTCAAACCCCACTCTCAAGGTGGAAGATTCTAAAGCTACGCTCAAAGAAAGTATGTAATTAATCATGATATCAATGTACCCAAGACCGGCATAAGTCCTACTTGGATCCCCAAGGGACTATAGTTATCTTCAAGGGAGGTGACATGCTTTTCTTAAGTGCAAGACCTAAAAAAAGTTCTCTAACCTTGGTATCTTCAAGGAAGGAGTCATGTTTTTCTTGAGTGGAAGACCTAAGAAAATCTCTTTAAACTTGGGAAAGCATATTACTTCAAGGTATTTGGACCCTATGAAGAAATCAAGATGATGGAAAAGCAAGCTTGTTAGCTCAAACAACCACCTCTCCTTAAGGTGCACAACATATTCGTTGTGAGGCTGCTCAAGTTATATGTGCCTAACCTTGATCATGCACTCATGACAATGAGCAAATAGTGATGACATGCAAAGATTATTGGAATCCAACCTAAGAGGACCTTGGATACAAGGGAAAACCCTTTGAGAAGTTGAACCTTAAGGAACACCTTGTACAATGGAAGGACTATCATAAAGAATATGCTACATGGGTAGATGAGACTACCCTTAAGAGAGAATACACCTAGTTCCTCTCGAGACATGAATATGTTGATGTATCTAAGGGGGGAAAGGATGTAATGCCCCTAATACATTATTATTTAATAATAATAAAATGTGAAACTTTGAGATGATTAAAGTAACATAAAAAAGGTACCAAACAAGTGTTTCCATTAAAGAAAAATGAAGTATTAGCACATTTGCATATTGACACATTGTTAAAACATGTGTTCTACCTTATGCAACAACACATTGATGTTTGGAGGTCATTTCCTTACATTCATGTAAAAGGCATCTCTAATGCAACTAGAATATGTGGTCTTAAAGCAACATAAAAAGATCATATGCAAACCCATCAACAAAAATCCTTTAGGTAGAGTTGAGTGCAATCTCAAGCTGCTGAAGCAGGACCCAATGAAACAATGAGATCGCCAAAATCCAAAGATATGGTGATTATGTATGAACTCGAGATTGTGATACTTTCGCATAATGATGTTGACCTAATGAGATGACAAATAGCGGTTATGATAAATTAAGGATGATTAATTTTTCTTTAAAATCCAATTCTAAATCCTCAATTCTCTCACTTGAATTCATGGTGTTGCTCATGCACACGCTAAACAAACAAAGAAAAGCAAAATCTGACAGTGTTAAAAAAGCACATTAAAATAGGATTTTGTTTATAAAATTGTATTCGCTAACAATTAAAACAAAAAAAACCCGAGAGACCCTCAAACCAACTTTAAATCTCGCTCTACTATTTAGAAATGAAAGATGTGTATAAAAGTAAGAGTAGGTTTATGTATGGTGTGATCATTTAATATATTTTTTTGTATTTGATATGATAACTTTTAAATTTGTTTATGCTTGAGGTTATCTTATCTAAATCCATGCTTGTGACAACCAAATTAAAAATGTGATATATTGGTAAAGGCCATTAGATCCTCACACCAATGAGTCACCTGCAAGATGCTAGAAAAACTTGTCTTGCAAGATAAGGGTCCTACACTTTTGCAAAGGTGATAGGTGTTTTATTTATTTATTATTGCTTGAGTACCTATCAAGGCAAATGATAAAGTGGTAAGTAACCTCATGATGCACGATGGCTCTAGAGGCAAAGGAGAGCTTAGTGGGGCTTTGAGCTCATAAGTCTCTTATGATCGTGGAAAGAGTGCGATCACATGAAGCTCGACCTTGTCTGGTGGTTAGAAGGTCCCATCCCCTATGGAACAACTTTGGCCACTCTTGTGGGAGTGATGGTTTTGTAATGAATCATTTGATTAATATCTATTATTATTCAAAGTGTTTATTCATGTGATCCAAGGCTATGCTAATGAACCCCATGTAATGATTAATAAAATGAATCTATTTTATAGTTCTCACTACGTGATAGTATGCCTTACTAATTACATACCTAAAACAAATCGATTGGGGAAAATGAAAGATCTCAATCTTGATGATTGAGAACCTACGGCAATAGGTGGACTCGATAAGTCAAATAACTTTCCTATCAATAGATACAATTATTAGAACATGACACCCCCCCCCGAAAAAAAAAACAAGTTAGATTGATTGGACATAAAATTTTAGGGGAACAAAATACGATTGTGTATTGGTCTTGATGGTTGTGAAGTTTAAAAGGTAGCTCCACTTTCTACGGAAAAAGTGCAGTGTTAGCCCACTCTCACCTTTGATTGATTGCAAAGCGAACGTTCTTAAGTGGGCATTAGACTACTATTAAGGGTGACCATTCCACACTTCCCTTGTGAAGTAGAACCTCAATTCCCATGCCCAAATAACTTAATGATTTTATGAGAGGAGGAGACTAATTGGTCTTGCACATGGACATAGCATTTTGGTTGACCACTAGAGGACTCCTTTGGGCTATAGAGGAGGCACCTCATAGAGTTATTTGTAGAGTAGTGTAGACCTCGAGCAGCTGTAACTCCCCATCACTCTTGAGTCTCAATGTATCTTCTTTTAAGGAGGAGGCCTACTTAAGCGAGATTAAGGATGTGTGGAAGCAATTGATTTCTCGAAACAATATGGGGGAATAAAGTTAAGGAGTGGAGATTTTTGCCTTTTAATGCCATTGACTACCATGCTTCTACACTTAATGCTTTTACCCTTTAACCCAACAATGATTGTCTTGTGTAGATCCTATAGGATATTGAGGATTATGTTGAATCTCAATGAAGGTAGAGAGTTGATGGGCTCACAATATAATTGAAACTTAAATTTGATGTGGAGGTTGAGTCAATATGCCCCTCCTTCTTTTAGGCTCTAAAGTCCAGGAGGAATAAGAATACCATCTCATTGATAAAAGATGCTTATGGAAATATGCATATAATGATGTTTCTATATGTTAAGTGTTTCTAAAACACTTCTCATTAATTATTGAAGTGAGTTTGAATTCAAAAAATGAATTTCTAACACCATGCTTGGGTATAGTCCTAGTTGAGGTCAGTTGCTCAATGTCATGGCCATTCTCTATAGAATAATTAAAGTATTTGGTTAAAAAGAAAGATGAAGAGGGATAAGTCCTCTAGCCTACATGGTTGTCTATTGAGCTATATTCTTCCATCTTGGATGTTTGTGAGTGCATATGTACATGCCTTTGCTAATCACTTTAGAGATGTTAGCTACCTCCCTAACTTTATCAACCACAAAGTCATTAAGCTTATCTCCAAATCTACTAATAGGTTGGTAGTTGGTCAATGGAGATCGCTAACAATGCTTCATGTCTGGTATAAGACTATAGCAAATGTAATAGTGTTGAGGATTAAATTTTTGTTGCCAAAGATCCTACACAAAGTCTAGTATGGGTTTGTGCATAGTAGGCATATGGATGATACTATCCTAGACTTGATTCTCTCCATTGAGCTCACCCTAGAGAGGGAACGTGAGCTTCTATAGATCAATATGGACATGGACAAGGCCTATGATTGTGTAAGATGGAAATTTTCAAAGGCCACCCGAGAAGCTATGATCTTCGAAGCATCATTTTGTAAGATGGTGGTGGGTTTGTTCACAAATGCCACGATTGTAGTGCATATCAATGCAACCATATCTGATAGCTTTCAATTAAGGAGATTTGTAAGGCCGGATGCCCCTTAGCTCAATTGCTTTTCTTTATTATCACACTGACTCACTCCTTAAAACGATTGACTTTAGAATGAAAAAGGGGTCCTAAAAGGGCTGCCTCTACCTGATGGATCCTCCTTCTATGCATAGATGTTTGCCCACAACAACTCAAATATCCTTGCTATATTGAGAAGGATAACATAGATTGTTTACAAAAATTTATGAGTCCTTTGCCTATGCCTTAGGCTCAATGAGACTAAATGTTTGCTCACAACAACTCAAATATCCTTGTCATTGAGAAGAATAATGTAGATTGCTTGCTAAAAAATTTTAAGTCCTTTGTTTATGTCTTGGGCTTAATGAGACTAGAAACATGAAGACTAAGGTGCTACCCCTTGCTTACAATAATGAAACAATGAAAATCACCTACCACACTTGTGGGAAGAAAAAATAAAATAAAAAAGAAATCAAGAACTAGAAGTTGTCCAAGGTGTTGGCAAACAACGAATGGAATAGAAAGATGGGCGGATTTATGGAATCCTCACAAATTGAATCAAAATAGAAGTTAATCAACTACCAGTGATTGAAATAGAGCGGTGCATCTAAAGTAAGGTGTTATTCTGCTACCCTATATAACAACTTCAATAGAAATTGCTATAAGGCAACACATAAAAAGAAAAATTTCATGATGCAACAATGTAAACTTATTTGTTAGCATCCACCTTATCTTGTTTTGTTCTCGAAGCTCTATTTCTATTGCACCAAATGTTCTTGCACACTATTGCCCTAGCAATATTCTAGAATCTTAGTGTATCTTCATCCATATCAAACCACTCCTAACGATAAGTGGCAAGATCCAAGTATATAACATAGCCTACAAGCTAACCTTTAAGGTGTAAGTGTTTTGTGGCAGAGCCCGTTCAGCTATGCTAATGTAAATATATCTCAATTAATATAATACTAGCTGACCCAATCAAGCTAGCTAACTTAGTGTTACATAGTCTGCGAACTTATAAAGCTTACAAAGTTTTGCCTTGTCTACTTTGCGTAAACATCGTAAATTTGCTGCACGTTTTACGAATGGGACTACTTCAAAAGCATAGTCCAAGATACCAATGGGCCCTAGGGTGTGACGTAGTGGATTGTATGTGGGCAGTGCTTATTTTTGAAAGTCCCCTAGGTTTTTTCCATTGAAGGACTCCTAAACAAGTGCCTTTCTTGTGGAAGTGCTTTTTCAAAATTTTGACCTTTGATAGACATGTATTCTAAAATTTGCATTTCTAGCTAATAGAATAGTATTTGAGAAAAAAAACTATGACATTTATATAAGCCATCTTGTTGGTTTTTCATGTCCATTAATTTAGAAAATTCTAATACCGACATGATATGATGATAGAATATTTAAAACTTAGTACAACATATGAGTAATTATTTATGCATTAAAAAATTATAATGCTATCACCAAAAATAAAATTGCAATGCCAAGTTGAGGCTAAAGTTCAATCAATTAAGATAGTCTAGAAAGGCAACAAGATAGCTCTACAATCATCCATAGTCTCAAATGAAATAGCAATACAATCAAAGCACACCATTACTTATACTTTCTTATATCAACTCTGTTGCTACCACATTAACATTGTGAGGAGCTTTTAATCCATCCCACATTGCATAGATGGCATCCCAATCAACATCTATAGGATCCTTAGCACCATTGTATGAAAGGAACATGAGTTGATTCAAGCTCGTGAGTGACAATCTATTGCGATCATTCGACTTGATATGATTCATTTTGGAGAAACCTCGCTCACAATCAACCGTGCTTGCAACAATGACCAAGCATGCATGCCATACCTACCCTTCTATAGCAAGGCTTGTAAAATCACGCCCTTCTCTAGGAAGGGCAAATTTTTTTACTTGCCCTTCAATAACAAGGTTTTAAAAATATTTGCCTTCTCTTGAAGGTCAAAATGCCTCTAGAAGGGCTATGCCCTTTTTAAAAAAATTGTCTAAATAACAGTGTGGGTGAGGTAATCCTTAGATCCTGCATCCCGGAAAGTACTAATCTATTTGTGTCGGAAAGCATAGTCCAAGGTGCTCTCTGCTTGTAAAAAGTTATGCAAAATGTATCGATGCAACTCCAAGGATGAGTGGCAGTAGGGACTAAATTTGACGGTTGTTTTTCCTGTCAAAGGCCATTTTGTTGGTCAAAACAAGGCTTTTTAAAAATGCCTTGTCAAAATACAATCAATGATCAAATTTTGCTTGTCATCACAACATCCCCAGTCAAAATGCCCCTATCATTTGACATATTAGCATTTACAAGTTGCCTTTCATTTTTACTAGTTGTTGGTGATTCTCGTAGCTAGAGGATAGCAACTTGCAAGTCCCATGCAAGTTTTCAAGTTTCAACTACTAACTAGGTTAGTGGCTTGGAAGTTGGTAAGTTGACAGCTAGAAGATTCTTCCTAATAACTATTACTATATTTCATTTACATTGTCTAAAACTAAAACCTAGGATCAACGGTCCACAATCAACGTAAGTTATTTGTGTGGTTGAGATTCGAGAAACTGTGCGATTCACAAACTTCAAAGAAGATACACACTGCATAGTACACTATCCTCTTGTGAGTCATCTCCACTATCTAGTCCGCATCACAATCTGCAATCAACCTTTGCTGAATCTTCAAGTCCATGCTTGAGGATGCCATTGGGGTCTACAGACTACGGGCTCTATAACACCCCCTCTCCTCTTCAACATCTTGTTTACCGTGGCCACGCCTGATGGATTCCTATCCCTTGTGCTGCCTTCCCCAATGATTTCCCATGCCCTGTCTACGATCGCTTCACCCTCGCCAAGTAGATTCTCTAATCAATTAGCCCAAGCAAAAACATCGTTTGCATCCATTCCTGTCATGGTGGGAACTCAGGAGTACTTTAGCGGGCTGCAGGTGTGCTCGTCCTTGCCCACCCCAATGGCATGCAACTCGCAAGGCAAGCGGCATTGTAATTTGTGTAGTAACCAATTTCGTGCAGGGCTTGGGAGTCTGTTCCCCCGTGCAGCATGCCTTTCTGTGCGTTAAGTGTTCTTTTGTTCTAGTAGGATGGCAGGCTGGCTCTCACCATCCGAATCGATGTGGGACTCAGGAGTTTGGTCTGACTCTAGAGTTGATGACTAGGGCTAAGGGCATGTTGCATGCAGCCACAGTGCACACCACTGACTCAGTGACCAGCACAAGTTCTGACTCTTGAGCTGCTTAACTGTAGGTGGCTTTGGGCTATAGCCTACATGCATGCCATTCGAACAGGGCCCGCCACCCGAACAAGGCCGCTAGTGGCTATTAGGTAGTAGCCTAGTTCTTGAAGGCTCAAGGCTATAGCTATGGGTTGTAGCTCCTAAGCTCATGAGTCACACTGAGTGATGCACAGAGTCCGCCGACTACAGTCACTTGTGACTTAGTGAGTCGTGACTTCACCAATATCAAGTGGTAATTGTGGGCCTCTCATAACTCAGTGGAGGGTGAGGGAGGTGAAGCAACAAGCCTACTAGCATTGGTCTGAGGTGTGACTACAATAGGCAGAGGCTCGAGGGTCCATTGATTGCTAGGGAGACTCAAGAGTCAATAAGCGTCTTCAACCAAACAGGCACCTACAAATCCTAAGCTTACTATTAATACAATGGATTTTTCTATTTTATCAATTGATTGATTTGTTCTAGGAGTTTAAGGTTGAATCATGATTCATAATAGCTATTACAAACAAATTATCTAGTTAACTAGCATGTTGCAGTTTCTTTTAATACACTTGAAAATCAACAAAAGAGTTGTGGCTAGGTTCCTTTAATCAACTTAAAAGTAGTAAACAAGATAGAAACTATCCCTTTCATTGAGGATTTGTTTTGGGATTCTCATTCTAACTTCATGCATGTCCTTAAATGCCATACCTTAGCTAACCTGAGTGATTGGTGCATGCACGTCATCTAAAACTTTGCTTCATTTTTTCCAAAGAGCCTCTTGTGGAAAAAAATGTAGTCTTTAATCCATTGGAGATGATCTTTTGGACTTTTGAACCATATGCAAACATGCACACCAATTTTCTCTATCCAATAGATACTATAGAGTGGGAGGCTTAGGACTTGGAAATCTTTATCCAATTTACCAACGTATATCGACTTGACCTTTTAGCCTTTAGGTACACATTGACAAACTCTTTTTATTGTTTCACATAACGACCTTTCAAAATCATACATATTATAATCATAACATAAAGTACATTACTTTATGTGATCTTTTTACATATTATAGGTAGCTAGACCATGGATCCATCCAAATCTCAAAAGGGTTTGGCAAGGAAAGGAAAGGCTTATCCTTCTATAGCCTCTTTTATCAAGAGGCCAAAGTGCTTGTGGAAGGCCAAGGGGTTTGGTATCAGGAGATGCCAATGAAACTATGGGTCAAATGTCAACATTAAATGTAGATGTTTCTAGAATGCAAGAGGGAATGACTTCAGTAATGTCAAATGCTACAAAAAATGTAAATGTGAATATGGGAAATGCAACAGAGAGTTCTTTCAATGTTGATGCTTATATTAAAAAAGTGAAATGAAAGTGGCGGCATCAGTGGACTCTTTTGCATCCATGGGCATACATATGTAAAACTCTTTGTAATGAGGAAAGAGTGAAATGCCAATGGTGTCAAGATGCCAGCAAAGTAAATACCTATACACAAGGAGGCTCTCAAAGCATCCAATTATCGGCATTGAATGATCATGCTAAGACTTCTGATCACATTACTGCAGTACGTGCTTGTAATACCAAGGCAAAGATTAGCAGTGATGGAAAAGGACCTATGGACCATGGATTGGATACCATAGTCCATAGTGAACGAAATCAAATCATATCATGCATGAAACTAGTATATTTTTGTGTATGTGAGGACATGCCATTGGAAAAATATCCACAGTTATACAAGTTGCAAAGGGAGCTTTGTACTCCAAATATGCCAGCATTAGATGAGTACGGATCCTATGTAAATCCAGTTTCAGGAAGGGAAATGATGTTGCCTATGAGGGACCATGTTCGAAAGCTAATGTATACAGAGATGCGTGCCAGTCCTTTCTTTTCACTGCTCATTGATGAGAGCTCTGACCGCACTATGGAAAAGCATCTAATTATCTATGTTTCATATATCAATGATGGAGATAGAGGACATGCAATTTGTAGATTTGTGTGGTTGTTGCCAGTGGATAATGGAACATCTGAGGCCATGCATGATGCTATACATGCATTTTTCTTGGAAAGTGGTTTAGATATGCAAAACTTAGTTGCTATTGCAAGTGATGGAGCTTCGGCTATAACAAGGGATAGGACAGGAGTTGTGGCACGTTTCCAAGCATCATTGCCACGTGTCACGGGAATTCATTGTATTGTCCATCGACAAGCACTTGCAGCAAAAGATGGATTTGGGACACATCCACATGTATTTGTCTTTGTGGATAAGGTTGCAAGCAAAGTATATTCATAGCTAGGAAGATCAACAAACAGTCATATGGAACTCTAGAAAATAATGCATGAGTATGACATTATGGACATGAAAATGTTACAAATGCATGCAAATCATGGCTCTCAAGGGGCAAGGTGATGGAAAGGTTTGTTCAGATTATGCCCGCTATTCTTAAATAGTGGAAAAGACATGAGAAAAAATGGTATAAATATGCTACAATGTTTATGGTGCAATTCATCGTACACCTTTTAGCAGACATACTTGGAGAGTTGAACAAACTCAATTCTGAATTTCAAAGGCAAGAGATGGATGTAACAAGGATCGGTGCCCTTATTAATCTAACATTTGAGAAGCTCAATAGGAGATATATCACATGTGATGATGACCAATTTGGTATTGGTTCAAAGCATCTCTTGTCATTCTTGAATATGACAAAAAATGGAAAGTTGGTTTTTGTAGATGCTAATGGAATATCACATATGCATGTATTGAAATATGTTGCAATTCCAAAAGTGTCAAAAAAGAAGAAAAAAGGAGCAAAGAATACAAGTGATTCAGAAAAAGAAGATGAGAAATTGGACTTAAATACAATTCTTGGAGGTGATGGAAATGAGACAGGTTCTCTTTCAGAATGCATTGATGTTGCATGAACATATGTGCAAAATGTTTTGAATGCTTTGACTAGTAGATTTGAGGATCTACCAGTTTTCAATGCATTCAAAATATTTAATCCTTCTTCATATCCCATGGATGGTATTGATCGAGACAAAAGGAGCCAAGAATGGCTGGAAAGACTAATCAATAAACTTAATGTTGATAGTCAAACAGTTGATATTTGAAGATGTATGAATGAGCGAGAGGATTTTGTTGGGATGATATATCATGTTGCAAGAAATAGGGGCATGTATGATGCTTGGGAGTTTTGTAGTAGCACAAAGATTTGGTGGGATTTATATCCAGGGATGATGCATTTATGGCAAACATGCATAGTCATTCCAACAAGTACAACGTCTTGTGAGCGAGGGTTTTCTAGGATAGTAGGAAGTCCACTTCTGGCTATTATGTTCACCTATGTTGGAGGTGCTATCTCTTGGATGTCCAAGGTGCAGAAGTGTACGGCTCTTTCCACCACTGAGGCCGAGTATGTTGCAGCCATTGAGGCTTGCAAGGAGGCCATATGGTTAGGCAGTTTGATTCATGATGTGTGTATTGATGCTATCCCTACATTGCATTCGGATTCTATGAGTGCTATTCAGTTAGCCAAGAACCCGGTTTTCCATGTGAAGATGAAACACATTGAGGTGAGACAAAATCTTATAAAAAATAACTTGAGATCCAGCTTATGTCTTGATACATTGGATGCATTGGTGCCATTATCCATTGATACACGTGATAGCTCCCAATTTGATTGGAAAGATATTTGGGATATTTGGATGGATGCAAAGAATAGAAGGGCAATGCCACTACAATGATAAGATGGATGCATCTTCTTCCTACTTGTGCTACCGATTTCATGGAGAGTTTTAAATTATTTATTTTATGGTGAATGGTTGCTGAAAATCCATGTACGCATGATGGATTGTGGCTCATGTTGGGTTGTTACATTTTGAATCTGATTTCCTATGATAGGTTGTAGCATTTTGAATTTATCTTCTTATGATGGAGTGTTGCTAGGTAGGGAGAACTTATTTGTCATAGTCAAATTTATAGTTTTAAAACCTTAATTGGAGACTTTTCTATGTCACTTGTTATTCACATTTTTTGTCTGTCGTTTGACTAATAAAATTTCTTATATCACCTATCATGTGAAAGGAAATTTTAAAATTTGCCTGTCATTTAAAAAATCTAAGGGACCCGACCGTCACTGTGGCAGTGGCAGACTACGCAAGACCATGTCTCATTCCCACGCGCAGTTACACACCACTTCCCTCTTCACACACAATCATGTCGGCCATACGCGAGATGTATCTGGGGGCTTCACAGCGGAAGAAGAGAAGAATCACGAACCCTAACGGAAGGCACAGATTCTCCTTCGATTGGGACGAGGACGACGACACATCGCAGGGATACGACCCTTTCCACCAGGCTCAGCTCCTCTTCGGAAGAGGGTTTCGTGCAGGAACCGATAGAATCCAGCAGAAGAAGGAGCAGTATTCAAAGAGGAAATTCTCCTCAGATGCTCTCGAACCTCGCAAGCAGTCAAGCAGAAACGAAATCGCCTCATCTTTTCAGGAGAACCGTGATCGCAACCAACGAGAATCCTCCCATTTGTCCGAGAAAGGACTCCATCAGGTGAAACATGATTCTCATCGGTGGGGTCGGTCCGAGAAAGGACTGCATCAGGTGAGCCATGATTGCGATCTGCAAGAATCTTATCATTGGTCCAAGAAAGGGCTCCATGAGATGAGTGCACGTGATTGGAGGATATTTCAGGAGGATTTTGATATAGCTTTTAAGGGTTCCCATGCTCCTAGGCCTATCAGGAATTGGAAGGAGAGTGGGTTGAGCCGTCCTCTTCTTAAAGCCATACATGATGCAGGCTACGAGAAGCCATCCCCAATCCAAATGGCAGCTATTCCCATCGGGCTTCGACAAAGAGATCTTATTGGAATCGCAGAGACTGGATCTGGGAAGACTGCAAGCTTTGTGCTCCCTATGCTTGCTTATGTCAGTAAGCTGCCTCCAATCATTGAAGACAACCGTGCAGCAGCTGGGCCTTATGCAGTTGTCTTAGCACCCACAAGAGAATTAGCTCAACAGATTGAACAGGAGACCATGAAGCTCTCCTGTTACCTTGGAGCAAGAACCATCTCCATTGTTGGAGGTCACCCAATTGAAGAGCAAGGGATGAAATTGAGTCAAGGCTATGAAATTGTCATAGCAACCCCGGGAAGATTGTTGGATTGCTTGCAGAGAAGATATGTGGTTCTTAATCAATGCAACTATGTGGTTTTGGACGAAGGTGATCGGCTAATAGATATGGGTTTTGAGTTGCAAGTGATAGAAGTTCTCAAGGCCGTGCCCACAAGCACTATAGGTGAGAAGGCATCTTCATCTTGTACTATAAGTATGTTCAGTGCAACTATGTCTCCACCAATTGAGAAGCTCTCGCACAGATATCTGAAGAATCCAATCATCATCAATGTAGGTACTAATGGTAAAGTTGCTGACCTTGTGAAGCAGGAAGTGGTAGTCCTAAAGGATTCTGAGAAGTTTGAGAAGCTGAAAGAGCTGCTAAACACACTTGGGGAAAGTAGAAGCATGGTGTTTGTGAATTCGAGAGAAACAGGAGAAACTCTTGTGAGGAAGCTAGAGATTGCAGGGTACAAGGCAATGACTTTACATGGAGGCCGAAGTCAAGAGCAACGTGAGGTAAGCTTGGAGGGTTTCAAAAGGAAACGATTCACCTGCCTTGTTGCTACAGATGTTGCTGGGCGTGGTATACATGTGCCTGATGTCAGTCACGTGATCAACTATGATATGACAAAGACTATCGATCAATATGTTCATCGCATTGGTCGCACTGGAAGAGCTGGTAAGGTAGGCACTGCCATCACGTTCTTAACATTTTCTGACACTCTTGTTTTCTATGACTTGAAACGATTGCTTATTCAAAGCAATAGTGTTGTGCCACCTCAGCTAGCACGCCATGAGGCATCCAAGTCCAAACCAGGAACTTTTGCGCCGTGTATTTGAAATGTACTATGTGTGTCATAGTCTTGTGACATGTGCTCAGTATCAGCAAAGGAGATTGTGCTGCTTCTATTTTGCACATTGAACTAGGAATTGAGTATCATAATCCATGACAAGTGCCTAGGCAATGAAATTGAGGTTTTCTTTTTCTCCTTCTTTCCCTAAATATTTTGATGTCTGAGCTGTATGCGTTGTATAATAGATCTATCAGAGGTCTTTTGGTACACAATTTCCCTTTGTAAAATAGATGAGTTAATGAGCAGTACTTGTGAGAGAGAGAGAGAGAGAGAGAGGATGTTGTCTTCTTTCCTCCTGCTTGGCCTGCAGTCTACCTTCTTTGCCCCTTCAGCTTTGTACTGCTTTTGCTGATTCAAGTACTACTGTTTTGAGTATTTGGCAACCTTTTGACTTTTACTGCCACTGTCGATTTAGAATGGGCCAGTCTTTCTCATCAACTCAAACTGATGGGTGAAGATGCTTCTCCCCCTCTTCATGAATAAAGAAAGGAATAAACTTGATGATGCCTAATGCAGGTGAGATATGTGAGTTTGCCTCGGCATACTATTTTCAATTCAGCAATTAGGACATTGATGTGGCAAAAACACTGCAGCATTATTGTTTATATTCTTTATGCAGGGATTTTATTTTTCTGTCTGGTCATAATAGTACTGTTAGCTGCAGTAAAAGGGGTTTGGCCTTAGGCCTTTTTACAAGTCAATATTTATAATCTATTGAAGCAGATTATAAGTGTGACAGGTACACATAGCAGCATTGTACAGTCACACATTCTTTTGGATAGGCGATGTTTATACTGTGAATGCTGATCAGTAAAATGATGTTATGTCTTAAATGCACAAGACTCCTTTTAGACAATGCTCTGCTACAGTTGGAATTATAACTTGGTGTCACCCGACAACATGCAGTTCATAATAAATGCCTGCTAATTGCTGTAGCAGTGATTTCTCCCATATGAGTTTCAGTATGTTGCCATCTAGCTTGTTCCCTTGCAGATCATGGATGCCAAATGTGCTTTCTACTGATTTGTGCATAGAGTTCAACCTATGGTTTAGGATTATGCCAAAATGGTATTTGGAGAAATCAATTGGGAAAATGCATCTTACTCTTGTGTGAGTAAAGCTATTGGTTGAGTTGAATTTCATGAAAGACCAAGCTGAAGTGAAATAGTAAAAAATGCATCTTGCTGCTAAATCTTGCAGATGGGATGATTTACAGCTGAAAAATTTTAGGGCTTGTGGCACAAATTTGACCTTTCTTTACTCTACATGATGAGCTGGACTGTCTACGTGTCACTTGGAAGCAGCATTATATGTTTGTGGCGCAAGTGACAGCTTTGTGAAACTCATAAGGATTAGAGGCTTGATTGATATAAACTTGTTTCCTTGATTTGTTGTGGCTTGCATCCAGCTCAATATTGAGTTTTTGCAGAGGAGAGTTCATGAACAATATCAAGGACACCTATATGGATATTGAAGATGCTTCATATGAAAAACAAGAGGCAAAATAATTGTCATCGCACGAGACTTCTAGGTGAATTCAAGAAGATGGTTTTTGGCAATCAAAAGTACAGTGTCACATACTGGTTGTATCAAGATGCTGCACTTCAACGATTCACGGATAGGAACTCTTTGGTACTTGGGTGTTGTTGGGCAAATCAATCAAATGGTACTGTTCGAAGTAATATTATTTATTTGAACTCACTCTTTTATCTCTATATTATGGATACACTAATGCTGACTACTTGGAAATAATTTTCTATGCTGATAATTGCTTCTTTCTTTCTCACAACTGTAGATATCTATTCTGGGTTTTGGGAAAGGCTTGGACCTGCACAACTTGTGTAGGAGAGTTTGAAGGGTGGCATTTTGAATGATCTCCACTACTGGCAAAGTTGTCTGATCTCAATCATGTTCTCCAAGCATTGCTGAATTCTGTTTCCATCAGCTCTTCCATGTCTTGTAACTAGTAGAATAGTGTAGTAATTAACACTTATGTGAGTAAACTTGTGTGGCCCTTGTATGTCTTGTGAGTAAAGGGTATCTAGTTTTTTATGAAGGAAGATCTTTTGGCATGTTGCAGAACCCACCACATGTGAAATTTGATATTGATTAGCTTGTCTCTTGAAATTTCTAGAAATTTCTCAATTTCAGTTGTTGGAATTAAAGGCATAGGTTTTCAATGTTGAGTATGTATCTTGAGGTGGTTGTCAAACCTTAATTTTTGTTGTAAATTAGGGCTTATAGTAAAGATTGATTAAAATATTTTCATTCGATGTCTCAAATTGTTGGAAAATGTTAAGATAACTTGAGAAATGACTAGGAAATGAGAGAATGTTGTAGAGAGAAGTTTTAGAGTTTCATCGCGAGAAATATAGAAAAATTGTTGCTGTTTTGCTCAAACAACCATGAAATCTATCAGTTACAGTTTAAAATGACAAACTATTGTTCTCTCTTGAATACTGTTACTTACACTAGAATCTTGGGTGGTTGTTACTTGCTCTTGGAGAGTTCCAAATTGCTATCACTTGTAGGATTGATTCTTGGTGGTTGAGAATCATGTACCATTAAGTACATGTCAAGCATAACTTATTATAACTTTGGTCTTTGACACACTAATATCTTGGGGTCTTAAGTTTCAGACTGTAAAATAATTGACTTGTATTTTATATGTACAAGTTTCATTAACACATTTGATTAATTTTTAATCAAATTGCAAAGTAAAGCAATGAAATTTTATGTCCTTACAATATATCTTTTCTTAAATCCTTGCAATCGTCCTTGATTACATTGCATCATACTAAAATAAAAGCATACTGTATTGAAATATCAACATCGTACATTGCATTGTGCTAAAAGAAAAGCATATTGTATTGAAATATCCACATCGTAGTTATAACTTGGCAATTATTTTTCAACCATGTTATATGTCTTAAACCTTGTTGAAGATTTGCAGGTAGCATATACATAACATAAAATTGAAAACTAGTCTAAAATTGTTGTTAGAAACTCATTGGAGGCATTCTCTAACTCATGTTTCTCTAATTGTTATGACTTTACAACCATGGAAAAGCACATTCTCAATATAGACCATGGTTGAAACTATCAATAGCATTCATTAACATGTTGTCGATAGAGTTGAACTAAGTATAATTTGATAATAAATTGGTCACATGTAGTGATTTGAGAATCGATTATAAACTATTGCAAATATGACCTCAAACAGATTGTAAAAATCGATCAGTGTAAGTAATGAAAAAATTGCTTCTAAAAGTAATTATAAATAATCCTCAAACTGATTAAAAATTAAGATTAAACTAATCAATATTTTTTCTCAAATTGAGGTAAAAACTCATGTCAAACTAATAATAAATTGATGCAAAAGTATAGTTTCAGTGCGTGGGTGAAACTCATACTAATCTGCATACATCTCACAATGACTAGTACACTAAGTAGTGATCCCATGGCATCATAGAACCTTGGATGTGTATTGAAGAAATTCTGGATCCACTACATATGAGAGCTGTCTACATACGGTCAGTACAATACCTTGGATGTATGTTAAATACATTTGAGATCCACTATATATAAAAGTTGTTCACAATTGGCGGAGTGAAAGTGCTACCTCTTCCTTGAGTATCATGCTATTTACTCTGGACCTCTGTTCTATTGAATCTAATTGAGCCCAAACTAAAGTCGCCTTTAATTGAAAGGCATCTAGGTAAAGTTGAAACAATTGAGGATGGTCTATTAAGTCATCATTTTCCATCCGTTTACATCTATTGGTGAAACAATGTTAAAGCTTCACTAAGAAGCATATGGAAAATTTACCTCCAACTTTACTTGCCTTGAAACCTCCACTAGGTTGTAGGCCTTTCTTTTTCTTAAGCATTGCGATGCTTTATACTTTCACACTGCTGCAATTTCAACTTAACTAATATGCAACCTTGCGTCTAGTTGACTAGCCTCTCATGTGTACTTGATATGTTAGGAGTATCAAATGCATTAGAAAACATTATTTTTTACATACTTCGGACCATTGCAATGTGAATATGCATTGGAATTTGCATACTATTAGCTATACCAAGATGCATTTTTCCATACATTGCATGCATTACTAGTAACATTTTTCCTCATGACCAACACTATATAGAGCATTTGCATGACTAATATAAATATCATGAGTCCCAAACATAGTGGGATGTATATATGCATTGCCAAACTTTCCACCTTGTGTCCCAACATTGTTATGCATGGGGTTTTGCATATTACTATCTATACTCAGATACATTGGGCCTTGTATACCACACGTTGGTTGTTGCATATCATAAGGAGTTGTGTTATACATCTTTGTATATGGTCCCTGATCCATCATAGCATGGAAACTAATGCCATCACAAAAGTAACATGACTGCCCCATAATTGCATGCATGTCGTACTATCCAAAAGGCATTGGATTGACACTTCCAAGTTGGCCTTGCATATGCATCAATTGTTCCACTAGCATCGTTCGCTTGTGCTCACTATTCACATTTGAAACATCATGCTATTGTATTGGCTCTTGCTTTGGTGCATCTTGCTATCTTGAAGTTCTCGAAGACGATTTCCTCTTATTGCCTTTGCTACCCTCCTTTAAGGGTTCAAAAAGCGTATAAACTGATGATCATTTGCCAACTGCATAAACATTTTAGTTGATATCGTTAGCTGATCTTTAAAGTGGTCATAAAATTCATCTTGCTCTTATTGATCATCAACTTCAAGAGACCTAGAAGGATCCACCTCTTGTCCAATTTCCTCATTTTGAGCTTGTTATCCATGTTGTGCGCATTGTCTAAGATCAAGGCATTGCATTTTTTCCCAACACTGTGAATTTTTAGATTGAGAAATATCATCCTTGCTTGATCTCATCTCAATATTTGAAGACATTGTTGTTGTAATGCTTAGCTAAATACAATTTCAACACTAGGGCAAAGCTTTTGACATTCAATCAGGTACCTTGGGTCCACCAAATTAAGGGATTGAGTGGTATCCTTGCAATGGAACCATGAAACCGGCCTTCCTCCTTGGATAGGGTGGTAAATAACCCCATTAAGTACTAATTACAACAAGCATATAATTCACATAAATTGAAAATGCATAATATACCACTTTAATTTTAGACATTGGACACTTGATTAGCCCAAAAACTAGTCCTCCTTGGAGTATTTCTTTATCTTATATTGCAAATGGAAGGATTACAATTAAGATCCTTTGATCTCCTTTGCTAATCCAAGTGCCTCTTGCTATCAAAGCTAACGAGTAAGCCTCCAAACCAAATTTCCCCTTCATTTGCTTGGGGATTGCTAATCCTTGAAAGACACATTCAATCCCAAATCTAATCTTGACTGGGTCATCTCTTGAATCTCCTTGAAATTCCTCAATTTCAATTGCTGGAATAGCCCTATGCTCTCAATTTTAAGCACACATTTTGAGGTGACGGTCAAACCCTAATTTTTGTTGTAAATTAGGGTTTATAGCAAAGATAGATTGAAATCTTTCTCTAATGGTTCAAATTAATGGAAAATATTGAGATAACTTTATAAATGGTTGGAAAATGAGAGAGAATGTTATAGAGAGAAAATTGAAAGTTTCATCTCAAGACACTTACAAAGTGCTACCCTACTCAAACCACCATGGAATCTATCATCTATAGCTTAGGACCACTAGAAAGATTGTTGCCCCCTCTTGCATGTTGTCATGTGTACTAGAAGGACCTTGGGATATTGTAACCTATTCCTAGAGGGCTTCAAATTGCTGTTACTTGTTATGTGATTGATCCTTGGTGGTTATAAATTACATTAGTAGTGTCTTCTTGCTCTCTAACGGTCTCTTTCTCTCTCACAATGGCTGGAATAGACTTCTACTGGCCCCTAAAAATGATATTTTCACTTGCATGGATAAGTTTTTTCAAGTAGCAGCCTTCTAATCCCATTTTAAGCATTATTCAGCTTAATAATTATTCTGGTGCCCAAAACTTTAAATTTACTAGTCAATAATTAAATTAGCAAGGCTAATTTATCTTCCACGTATCCTTGAGCAGTTATTAATCCTTAAACAATCATTAATTAATTAATTAATGCTTAGTCTCTAATATCACTATTGATATTAGTGACCAATAAATTGGTCAATGCCAAAATTTGACAACAGATATCACCTAGTACCTATCACGTATAACTTATTATATCTTTTATCTTGGCACCAATTGATATCTCGGGGTCCTAGGTCCCACACTATAAAATAATTAACTTGCATCTCACATGTGCAAGTCACATCAACACATTTGATTAACTTTTAATTAAATACTAAGCAAAATAATAAAATTTACGTTCTCATGACACATAGGCTTTAGTATTGGTTGGCACTCAGGTTTGGTGCAACCAAGCTTCCTTCTATGAATAGGTGGTAATTTTCTGATTACAACCTAGTTATAGTAGCAACATTTATTATAAAACTAAGAAATGCAAATTAACTTATAATCTTGGACAATGGACATCTTGTAGAAACATAGGCAGCAAGAGTTGTACATCACTATTGGTGAGGCTTCTCAGGATTGAAATATAGGATTGGTGAGGCTTCTCCAAGCTAAAACATAGGTATTTCTAGTAGGGTGGTAGTGAGCAAGTTGGCAGCAGACCTGACAATGGGAATACAAAGAGAATACAATAGTTAAAAAATGACCATGTGTGCTATAAACTTTAGTGTGCAACATGGACACGAACAAAAGTGTAGGCATTGATGCAACACTATCATTAAGGCTTCTTTATGTTGAAATGATGGTACCTACATTGTCATTGAGGTGTCTTCGGACTGAAATGTTGGCATATGTGACAGGGCAGTTGCAAGCAAGCTTAGAGCAAACCTGACAATGGAAACAACATGAAAATACAAAAGTTCTAGTAGAGAAGGTTGGCAAAATGCTATAGATGGTGACAACAAAATGATAGTAATTTGCCAACTAGGACTTAATTGCAGCAGGCACATGATGCTTATCTAGAAACCTTGTAAATACTATTGAATTAGAGTTGTTTTTAGTATGTTCTCAATTGTTCTCACCAATTTTGATTAAATGTGTAACAACTGCTCATTTGCACTAGTAGATGTAATGTATGTTATTCTTAATTTAATTGACTTGCAAAAGCTATCTCGAAGGTGTAAATTTGGGCCCATACTAGTGCACATTGTAATACATGCAAATCATAGTTCCAAACTTTGTAGAAAAGACTTGTAACATCGCAAAATGTAAAACATGCAAATCATAGTTCCAAATTTTGTAGAAAAGACTTGCAAAATAAAAAGAAAACCAAATATAACTTGCAACATAAGAGAAAAGTGGAACATTTTGACACTTTTGTAGTCATACCTCAAAAGCCAATTTGATGAAAAAGGAACCCCAAATGGCTACAAACCTCCTTAAGATGGATAACCAAGGTGTTGCTCCTTGCATGTGGATACTACTAGGGCAACCATCACCTCTAGGTTACAAAATGTACCATTTATAAAATTGCAAAACTACCCACATATGTAACTCATTAAGAACAAACTAGAACAAGTGGCAAAAGAACAACTTCAAACAAATTGTGACCAATAAAACCCACATTGGTGTATAGACCAAAACAAGACAAGCCCTTCATACTTTTGATTGCCATTTGCTTGCAGATTCTCACTTCAAAATTCTACCATCTTGTAGATGGCAAGGACCAACCCAAACATTGCATCTTGTCAATGATACTAAAAATAGGATAAACTCATCTTCAACATGGAGCAATAATAGGAGTTTAATATTTGACCAATAATGTGGAGTGTTAAAGAATTAAATTTCATCCTATTGACCAACCTCAACGTCATAGAAAGTAATGATATGATAAGAGGGTTGATACATGAATGTGGCCTCACCAGCTATGCCAAGGTAGTGAGTAGACCAATCCAAATGTTGGGGTGTATGGGGTACATTTAAAAATTCCAAATTAGATACCAAAATGGGATTGATTGGATTCAAAATATACGATCAAAGAAGAAGTCCAATGACCCTCACATTGTAGTTGATGGAAACACTTTGGACCTACACATATAAGCATAAAAGTATGATAAGGCAAAGAAAGCACTAACTATGTGAAGTGGATCACATGAAAAAGTTGAAATAAACAATGGGGAACTATTGTTTAATGCCGTCCTAGGTGAAGATTTGTGGATTATAACCCAAATCTTCCACATGATGTTCACCTATGTCAAAGCCAATTCACAAGATAACAAGATTCCCAAGGTTCTTGTGGAGGACATAATGACAAAAGGGATAGTGATATAGACTTTGAATGACCAATGGGTTGAGACATGGATCCCAGAGCCTACTCCATCGAGAAGCAAGGAAGCAAGTCACAAGCATCGATGCAAAAAAGGGATGAGAGTCCAAGGCATGGAGGCAATTCAAAGATAGACTGAGCAAGAGGTGAAGCAAGTAGTAAAATTCAACACTCGATTGGAGCAAGAAAGTTTAAAAAGAGCATCTCTTACAAGAGAGCTAGAAGAATCTTGTCAAACACAAGCACAACTCTAGGTAGCCCTTATAGATCTACAAGCCACAATCAAGGCAAATATAATAGGAGTAGTGGCTAGGGCGGAACAAGGAGTTAGCCAAGTGCATGTAGAAATTCTTTAGAAAATGGCTATGGACTTGGCAAACTCCATGTGGTGTTGCAAAAGCAAATTCAAGGAGTAGGTGGCTATGTGTAGACACAATCTTCTAAAAGTAGGAATTGTATTGCAAGGCCATCATGACCACCTCCATGACCAAGATTGGTGAAGTGGAGGAGCAAAAACGTCAACTTAGCTTTGCCATTGTAGCATTGGAAAAGTTGGACTTTGGTGGCAATTTTAGCATTTTTAGCTATAAGCCTACTAAGGAAAGACTATCGGATCATGTTTGACACATTGATATAGTGAGAAGATTTAAGGGAGATGGATCCTAGCTAACATTACCCTCGAAACTAGTGAGGCCCATTTACCACCAAACAGAGGGAGCTATTGTGGGTTTACTAACTATCATGATGCCCACATCAGGGTATGTGGAGCCATTGGAATTTGGTGTGTCCATAGAGTGGTCAAAAGGAGAACAACAAGGCCTATCACAACCAAATGAAGTTGATTTGGATAACTATGGGGCCCATGAGAAGATGATCGAGGTCCTATTCACATGAGTGTAAAAGGTCATTGATCTCCCACTAGAGTTTCCCACCCCTAGAGACCAAGAAAAGGACCCAAAAGAGATGTTGCAATAATACCAAGAGAAGTAGAGGGCAAATATCATGATAGCAAAGTCAATGAATATCCAAGGTTTAGACATGCACTACCCTTAAGAATAGTGTACTTGCACATCAAAACAAGTGAGAGCATTGCAAGAAAATGGCTCCAACTAATAGAATAAGAATGCCTTCCATGAAGCATGCAAGCTCAAAGGAAAAAAAAGCATATGGCTTGATATGAAGCCCAATGATGCATGGGCTAGGGAACCAAAGTGGTGCTACATCATCCTTGAAGCTGATGAGCATTCCAAGTACACTTCTACTACTTTGCTACCCAACAAGTAGGCGGATGTACTCTATTTTCCACATCCTAGAAATGATTATAACATAGAGCATCATGGGAGCTATAATTTTCAAAATATCCCTTCTGCAAGACCTACTGAACTTGAGAAGACGTATTTGCTTCGGGCCTCAAGCCCTCTTTCAATAGTATTATCAAGAAAGTAGTTTCTCAAACACATCATTCATCACAATTTCTTCTTCGATGTAAATGTCACAATCGACCACGTCATGATGTCATGACTTCATCTTAGAGAACTACTCTTGCCATCCTATTATACTGATTGTAGATGAGATTCATGTAGAGATATTAATATCGGTGGGATATTGAGTTTACATCAGTATGTAGGAGTTGGCTATACCTTATATCACCTAGATATATGGTGTTCCAACATCTATATTGTGTTAGTTTAAAGGAGGGGTTCCCTTAGATCTGACAATGACTAAGGCTATTAACGTTCTTCATAAGCTAAAGATTGAATTATCTTACTCCTCTCCAAGCATGCTACTTGAAAGTTCTCACTTCACACAAACTTATATATGCTTGATGATAGGAGGCCTCAAGAATAAGAGGTTTTCCTATCATGTACAACACTACTTTGATATGGTGTTATCTAGTTGTGGATTATGCTATTTACTTTATAGATCATAGAGTCGATCAAATCCCATTTGTGTGTCAATCTAGTCCTTGATGGGAGAGCCATATGAATATAGCTTCAATGTATTTAATATATCTTAGATAATAGTAATTGTTTGGGTAGAGATAATCGCTGTATGAGAGTGATGTACCTATCAAGGATAATATCAATTTGATAAATAATGCTCACTTTCTTTGGTTCATTTAATGGCCCCAAATCTTCATGGCATCACTGCTATAAGCATAGGATTGCCATTAGAGGATCTTCATGCTTTTATGGTTTCATAATCCTGTCGTCATAAAGTAGTTCATGATCTTGCTAAATCCATATATACCATTAGCAAAAAATTGTATATTGAATATTATGGTTGCTCCATTGTGGATGTATCTATATGAGAATGTGAAGTCTTTATAGCCATGTTTGGAGCATGATATTCAAGTTTGTGTGGTGATTCAAAGGATGATAGTGAGTTCAATAGCTTATTGTTGCTGATTTGTTTCAAGTCTTTTCACAATTGGTGTTACATTGCAGACCCCCTCATCAAGGCTAATGTAAGTCCTCGCGGCTATCTCCTTTCCCAATTGGCTCACACGTATGATATGTGGCATACATCTGGCCTTTTATTCTGATTACATGCCACACTGATTATTGTAAATCTTGCAGGCATAATGGCTAAACATATGAGAGCTGGTTTTGACTCCTTCGCTTATCTCTTATGTTGGTTATAAGTCGTCCTGAGATATTTGCATACTAATTCCTTGCCCTTTCGGCATACATGCATGATATATGGTAGGCCTTTTGGCTCTCTATATGACGATACTATGTGGGACTCATGGCTATTATTCTTTGCACAATGATTGTTTCGTGTGTTATATATATATATATATATATATATATATATATATAAAACTTAAAATATTCTATTTTATTGTTTATTGAAATGCATATAATTAGTCAACAATGTTTGAATATACATTGTATATGCACGTGAAACATGGGTGTATGAGGATATGATTGGCCCACACCCATTATTGGTATGGCCATGGATCCCTTGGTCCCCATTTGCCATTTCCCCTCTTCTTGCATGCATGGGTGCTAAGGCAACATGCTTAAATTTTAGATCTAACTTTTTCTCTTGAAATTATATTAGGCCATAACTAACCTCTGCCTCCATGCGAAATTGTTTCTATTACCCCTTGAATGGTGTATACTCATAGTAAGTTTGTGAATAGTATTTTTGTGGTTTCTTAAGCTGTTGATTAGTGCAATTTATTACATTTTCACTTTTTAACTATGTTTTCATATCTTGCCTAAAACTACTCCAAGTTTTTAATCTAAGTGTTAACCAAGATCTCAATTACCGATCATTAGTGCAATATGTAATTGTTACATATTAAGTAACAATTGTTTTTTTTTAAAAGAGAGAGAGTGTGTGTGCAATGCAATGGTGTAGGATTGGTTTTACTCTATTGGCATGCATATTGATTTATAAGTTTTTTTTGGCATATTTGTAGTTCTTTTCTTAAGTATATGTTATACATTGCATATGTGGTTTAAACATGGGGCTATGAGGTCATGATTGGCCCACTCCGATTATCAATAGGTTCTTGTATTCCTTGGTCCCAATTTACCCTTTCCCCCCTTCCTGCTTGCATGTGTTCTTTGGGAGCCTATTTTAGTTCTAACTTTTCCTTAATTTTATCACTTGGACTTTTATTGATTCATGTTTAATCTGTTGGGTTGGAATTAGCTTGTGTAAAATTTTCTTTTTCCTTTGTGGGGGTATACACATAATAAGTTTGAAATAATATTTTGTCTCTTTTGGTGTTGTAAAGTTGTTAGCAATTTACTTTAGTATTTTTAATCCTCTATAACTGGTTCTTTATTATTTTTCTATTCATGATCTTTTATCCTCCATTCTTGTAAATATTTACCTTATGCATTAACTAATAATCTACTTTGCAAGTTGTAATTGTTATATGCGATGTTTGTAGTGTGATGGTGCAAGTTAGGGTTTATGCGATTAGCTTACAATTTGATGTAAAAGCTTTTATTTTAGCAAACCTTTGATAATTTACCTTGTGAATATTGTCTCCACCCTAGGGCTCTCATAACCAATTATAGAGATCCACCATTGGCTATTCAAATGCTTACTAATCCACTCTCGTACCTTGCACCTTGCCTACTACCTACTTCTCTATCCTCTTGGGAACCTTAGGTTCCAAAAAATGTCCCCTCTTATAATCCCACACATTATGTAATATAATTTCCCTAGAAAAGTGCTATGCAATCTTTCACCCCCCGACTACATAAGGGCATACCAGAGTTGCTCCTCTCTCTCAACCCCTATCATTAAAAGTCTAACCTACTTTGTTCTCTAACTTCGTAGTCCCCCTTTCCACCTATGCAAGTATGATACACTTTGGGTACCTTATGACCCACTCCTTGCCCTAACCCTAAATATCTCTCAGGCACCTTTTTCGAGTAGCCAAACCTATGTTATCTTGTGCTATTCATACTTGTTTTAAAGCATATAAAGCTTAGTGTTTGGCCTTGAAACCATACCAAGTCTACCTTTCTTTTTCCATGTACTCAACAATAGTGGACTAATGCTTTGAGTAGCAACATGAACATGAACATGGTATACTTGTTCTAATGGGTGACCGAGATAGCAACCGAATGCTACTTTTGACACGTGTAATGTACGATGGTTTATCTAGTCCTTACTAATAATTTTCTTATTTGATTTTGCAGGTGTAATAGGTGGCATCCTACCCTATAGTTCATATATCTTTGCTTATGTTAATCTTACTCATATTGAAGCTTGAGATATTACTGAACTTTTGCCCTATGGATGTCTTACTCTAGCTCTTATTTTAATGTTTAAATTCAAAATGTCCATTCTTTGAATAGTATTGCAATCCTTTCCACACACACACACACACACACACACACACACACACACACACACACACACACACACACACACACACACACACACACACACACACACACACACACACACACACACACACACACACACACACACACACACACACACACACACACACACACACACACACACACACACACACACACACACACACACACACACACACACACACACACACACACACACACACACACACACACACACACACACACACACACACACACACACACACACACACACACACACACACACACACACACACACACACACACACACACACACACACCCCTTTTATATGTGTCATACGAAATAGAAAACCTCTTTATACATTTTCAGATATATCCTTATGTAATTGCTTATCTATAAGCTTAGCTTCTTTGTATTCCCTATTTTAAACTCACATAATGGACATTAGTGTTCCTTGCATGTTTTGTGCACAAGGAATGCTATCCATTAGAGAATTTTAGTGGTCAAAACGAGGGAAAATAAGAGGAGAGAGAAGGAGTAGCGCGTCCAATAGGATGGAGGTCAACGTTACCTTGGATTTTCTCAAAAATTACTCACAAAACAGCAAAAATTACTCAAAAACCTTTTTTGTTTAAGGAGAATACCCTCTAAATGTCACTATCTACGGATAAGAAGAAGATTTGGAAAGATTCTTGAGGTAGGTTTGGGGAGGTTTTGGGGGGGAGGTTTTTCAAAAACTCTCCTGCCTTCTCCTAGTAGCTACTGAGACCTTCTCCTCCTTCTAGAGCTCTTTGCACTCTTTCTTTGTTGTCAATCTCTAATGGCTTTCCACCCTTATTATCTAAGTTCTCGAAGTTTTGCAGGAGTCGCAAACAATGCTACTCCCTTTCCTTGTAGACCTTCAACTTCTATCTTCTCTATCTTGGTTCCCATTACCCTTGATGGGAATACATGGATAGAAGTTCTCATCTCTAAGGGATCTTGGGTGCTCATGCAGGCACGACGAGGAAAGCACAAGCATGAGGGAAGTGTCTATAAATGGGCATGGAAGGGACGTGTGGTGGACTTTAAAATTCCATAGGGCAAAATAACAGTGAAGGAGGTGCTCGTGCAACACATCTACATGCACCACCAGATTGTAATGGCACCTGGATATGAGACAAGGCTTCCACCTCACAAGATAAACTGTAGGTTTGGCTTACCCTCTTGGTTTTTATGTATCATTATTGTCATTGCTTCAAACATTTATTGTATTCTGTGTGAGAACATCATGTGTCACTGGTTCAGACATTTATCCTTCATCCTATGAGGAGTAGCAGCCCATTGAGTGCGTTGTAGGAGTCATGCATGTGCTTCATGGACATGTTGGATAGTTACAGTATGAGGGAAGGACTAGGGGGAGCCTTACAGATGAAGGCCTCTTCTTTTATGATCATTTTTACCAACTTCAAGACCGGTCTCACACGAAAGGTTACCTCCAAGCACTCCCTTTAGATGTAGACAAGAACAAATTGGCATGGCCAGTGCTTGATTGCTTTGGAGTAGAGTCCACATGAAGCAAGATATACACAGATGTGAAACGATCATTACTGGATACCATTCCAACAAAATTAGTGAAGGTCATGCTATTTATGCCTGTCAACATTTTTGTGGAACTGTTCCGGGAGTTTGATGTTAACGTTACCAAGACAATGCTAGTTTTTACACAAATGGACAACGAATTACTAGCAAAGATATTGTGGAGCCAATGGTTCATGAAATAGGTAGGACATGTACACTGTCACATTGTCCTTGATACAGTTGTGGAAAAGTACATGATCACAACCAAGACTTTTATACTATCGTTCTGGTATTTTCGGGAGCACTATATCGATGGAGTGCTTGTACCAATGGACCAGGAGGCTGCAAGCTTACAAGCCAACCATGTTATAGACATTGAGGTGGTAGATGAGGCCTCATCTCTATTGACCATTATAAGCATAAGAGAGGAATGTGCTTTGGTCGAGCTTCGCAAATACATCAATGATGAGGCACCCAATATGCCACCAAAAGACTTCTACTTCGTACACAATAGAAAGTGTGTATTGAAAAGAAGGGAATCACCGATTATGTGCAAGGACCTTCAAAGCGGCAGAGTTCAAGCCAAAGCTTAGTACTACCAACCCGAGCTGTTCTTGTAACACACAACCTTGTAACCTGAGCTTCTCTTGCAAGATGTACCTTGTAACACACAACCCTTCTGTTAAGGGATCTTTTGTAACACTCCTTTTGTTATAGAATGGATCTTTTGTAACACACAAAGCCTTTAATAATTTATGGATCATTCTTGTCAATTTCCTTCCTCTCTATGATTAGTTGCATTATTGTTTTAGTGTATTTTCGAGTGCAGAGATGGTGTAATCGACATGATGTAATTGACACAAGAAGATGTGCCTTGTAACACACAACCCTTCTTAAGGGATGGGTTTTTAACACACAACCCTTTTGTTAAGAATTGGTTCTTTGTGTCATTTTTCTTTTACTGTTGGTAATGCTATTGTTTTGGTGTGTTTAACAATGCTTGCCTCTGAGGAATACAAAGATGATGTAATTCAGAAATATTCTTAAATTCACAAGATATCAAAGAAGATATAGCACAATACACTGTCAAAACATCTTTAACAATAAAAAAGAATAATGTGTTTCTACATTATATCATTCGACCATACATATTTAGTAGCACATTCTGGAAAACAATACATATTATAGCAATGGTGTCAATCAAGAGTCAGAGTCGGGAGAAGGTGGACCTGATGACAGCTTCATCCTCTTTGGGGAGTGCACTTGGTCATTCTTGTCTTCCACCTCCGGGATTAGCATCACCGTGGAGGGGCCTTCATCAGGTTGCAAAAGTGCACCCCTGCATAGCCTTGTTTTCCTTTCCCTCATGAATCTTCTCTTCCAATATGGATGCAGGTCCTCAACTTGTGTCATCCCTACTGCAATAGCTTGACCCACATATGACAAATAATATGGCATTCAAAGCGCATGGCATCCATATCCTATACCAAAAACTCGAAAAGCGAATTGCTTTGCTACCAATATCACTTCTCGGCATTGGTTGCCACAGGATGGCCACCCAAATACCTCAAAACTACCTTCAGTGCAAAAAGAGGTAGCACTGCATTGTCTGGAGAGAAATCCTTGCGAATTATTATGATCTGTCAAGAAACAAGAAAAGAAAAGATGCTTGTAACAAAACATTGCCAAATAATATGTATATAGATATTTGTCTCTCAGTTGTGTATATGTACATGTGTACATATGACTTGTTACCTTTTTATGATTGAAATGTCCCACATAGTGGGCCAACTCGGAATCCCTTCTGGTCTCTTTTGAATTGGAGGAAGATGAGGATGCACTGTCTACTGACTTGCTTCCTTTGACTCTTTTAATGAACTCATCTTTGTAAATGAGAAGTTGGAAATCAACCATATCAAAATTGAAAAATGCCATACCAATAGCAACCACTCAATGCTAAGAACAAAAGGAACACACACTACCAAATGATTCTCATAATTTTCTAGCATTCTTCTTGACCATAGGGGGAAACTGGCTCTCTTGTGACTTAGCCTCCTCAAAAAATTGTGAGAGCAGTTGTTTTCCTGTCTTGTAATCCCCCTCCTTGACTTTTGAGTTAGCCAAGAAAGATTTATCTTCTTCATCCGCAACGAAACCAATATCAGCATCATTGAATTCAGCTAATGCCTCAAGATAGTAATCCTCACGCATATTTAGTTGCTGCATAATGTCCACTAAAAGAATAAACTTGTCATTTTTCGGGCCCATCTTGAAGCTCGGTAGGTGGGAGAGCTGCGTTATTTCTTGGGCATTGAAGTGATTAGATTACCAAGTGGGATATGGCTCTTGCAGAGGCAGTATGGATTGGACATGCTGTCCAAATATGGGATGACAGGTTGTAAGCCTATTTCAGTTCCTTTGGAGTAGAATGTGAAGCTGAGCGCAGATGCAGGTGAGCTTTTGGAAGACCCTACTATGTACAGACACATCGTAAGGAAGTTTGATTTATATGACTATTACCAGGCCAGATTTGAGCTATGTTGTTGGATTGGTAAGTCAGTTTATGCAGGCTCCAAGGAAATCGCATTTGGATGTGGCTAGACGCATACTCAGGTATGTGAAGTCCACATTGTAGTATGGACTATTTTATGAGACTGGGGTTTAGATACAGTTGCATGGATACACTGATGCTGATTGCGCTGGTAGTATTTCTGATAGACGATCTACCAGTGGATATGTGTTCTCTTTTGGGAGTGCTGCAATCACTTGGAGCAGCAAGAAACAGCCTACAGTTGCCTTGTCGAGCACAGAGGCTGAGTACAGGGGTGCAGCAATGGCTGTATGTGAGGTAGCTTGGTTGCATAAGCTACTTTATGATATGCATCAGCCTACAGATGGGCCAGTTGTCATTTATTGTGACAACATGAGTAGTATACACTTGGCAAATAACCCAGTCTATCATGCTAGAACAAAGCACATTGAGGTGCATTATCACTATGTGCGAGAGAGGGTTTTACTAGGTCTTATTGATCTAGTTTATGTCAGCACAGAGGATCAGGTAGCTGACATATTTACAAAGGCATTGGGCACAGAGAAGCTACGCAAGTTCAGAGACCTGCTTGGTGTGCGGGAATTGGGATTGAGCTTGAGGGGGAGTGTTGAGATATTGAGCTCCACTCGTGATATGCCAGGGTGACCGTTGTGCATTTATGTCACCGACTTGTTAGTTGTAGATGCGGTTGCTACACCACCCATGAATAATAGCTAGATGACATCTATCCTTATCTACTCTAGTTTGTGGCTTAGTTAGTATGCCACCTTAGTTAGTTGAGTTTGGTTTGAGACCCATATATAGGGTTCTTCTATTTCTATGTACTTGAGTTCTTTTTGGCTTACACAACTAAGAAGAGGAAAACTATTTTTCAGCCTCCACCTGTGTATATATTCCCCCATTGTGCAAGCAAGAAAGCTACAAATGAGACTCCTTCCTTCTCTCCCACAATCTTGACAGCAAGTGTTTTTGTGCTGGATGGAGTGACTTATGTTCATCCAGGGGTTTTGTCATCAGATAGAGCAAGTGCAAGAAAGCTTAGAAGGGATTTGGAGAAGATCCCCTCGTGTGGCATAGTGTGCCTTTAAGAAATGTCAACTTGTTTAGTACAAGTATGTGTTTTTATGTTTTTTGCACCTTCAGCTTTGAGATGACTCGAAAGCATAGCTCTACCGTCCACCTCTAAGGGTGCTTAGCTGGCAAAGCATTGGCGCTAGTATATAGATGCGAAAAACACGTCTATATACCCGCATTTTTAAACGCGCTTATAGATGCAAAAATAAACTCACAGATTTTTCATTTCTCATAAAGTCCCTAAATATGATGAAACATCTTAACAGTTAGTATTTTTTAGAATACATTACCAACTTTACTTCTTTGTGGTCTAATATAGCTTACCCAATTGTACTTCTTTGTGCATCTTGGTGCCTTGTTCTCTGGATGTGCGCATTCAATTCTAATACTATAGCACAACAAACGTTATATGTATCACAAAAGTAAACGGCTCTTAATTGATATTTTAGTTGTTTCTCAAGACAGCCAAACCGTGAAAGGACCTGCTCCCACAAGAACTTTGCAGTGGTTCTAGCATCATTCTTCCTCGTGGCTCGTGCCTCTGCCCACTTCGTTAGATAATTGGTTGCCACTATGATGTAGCAAGCTTGGGAATATGCCCCAAGGAAGGGTAAAGAGATGGAGGATGAGCCTCAAGGCCTTCCTCTATCCATCCTTCATCTCAAACTTCTGCTTCAATAGCATTTTCACATGAAGGATATCTTCATTACTATCACCTGTGATAATCAAATCATGAACATAAATGACAAGCACCATAATACCTTTCTTTGTTTTTCTCACATAAAGTGAGAAATCTGCCTTGGAAATTTGAAAGCCAATAGTGACAAGATATTGTCCTATCTTGTCAGACCATGCTCTAGGTGCTTGCTTCAAGCCATACAAGGCTTTCTTCAACTTGCAAACAAACTCAGGATGAACAGCATGCACATAACTTGGTGGCTGCTCCATATAGACCTCTTCTTGCAAATCACCATGCAAGAAGGTATTCTTTACATCCATTTGATGTAAAGACCATCCCTTTGATGCAGCCATAGCAATGACTGCTCTTACGATTGCCATCCTTGCAACCGGACTGAATGTTTCTTCATAATCAATGCCATATGTTTGTGCATACCCCTTGACTACTAATTTTGCCTTGTATCTATTCACAGAACCATCTGCATTGTGCTTCACCTTATAAACCCACTTACAACCGATTGTATTCTTATCTTTAGGCAAAGGTACCAATTCCCATGTAGCATTTGCTTCCAAGGCATCCATTTCTTCATCCATGGCTTTCTCCCACTTTTCTTTTCCCATGGCTTGCTCAAAAGAAGTGGGTTCTGGTTCTTGTATCACTTTGACCATATAGGCATAGTGAATGGCTGTAAACCCATCATATTTCAGCCTATCCACAGGATACCTAGCTCTAGTAGACCTGCGCAAAGTAGGTTCACTCTCTGGTGCTCTCAAAACATCCCTGGTCTTCCTTACTCCAGGTGTAACAATAGAAGGAATACCCAACTCATCATCAATGCTCTGTTCTGCACCACTGGATTCACCATCCACATAAGAGTGACATGCATTCACATCTAACATGGGCTGATCTACCTTCTCTTTTCCTTTTCGTGATACCTGCATACCACTATCTTTATTGCTTTGAGAAGATTCTCATGATCTCAATCTACCTGTCCATGGTGAAGAATGTGAACCACTGCTAGAGGACGCTCTAGGTCCACTAATATCTTGTGACTGCTGCTGTGAATTCTGTCCAGCATTACCATTTTGTGCATCTACATTATCAATCACATTTACTGGTTTATACCAGCTACTCATCTCATAAAAAGCAACATCTCTGCTCACTGTAAACTTACGAGTAGAAGGGTTATAGCATCTATACCCTTTTTGCTGTGCAGAGAATAATCAATAAAGATGCACTTCTCAGCTTTTGGATCCAACTTGGATCTCAACTCATCTGGCACATGAACATAGGCAATGCAACAAAAAATTTTCAAATGAGAAATATTTGGTTTTCTACTAGTATACCTCTCCTCTGGAGTCATGCCATGTATTGCTGCAGTGGGAGTCCTGTTCATTATGTAGACTGCTGTAGCAACTGCCTCAGCCCAGTAAAAATCTGGCAGGTCTTTTTCATTGAGCATGGCACGAGATACCTCTCCAATATGCCTGTTTTTTCTTTCTGCAATTCCATTTTTCTGTGGGGTATGACTACATGAATATTGCTGCTTTATGCCATGCTCCTGCAAGAACCATGCAAACTCATTTGAGAGGTACTCTCCCCCTCCATCTGACCTTAGGAATTTTATTTGCAGGCCTGTTTATTTTTCAACCATAGCTTTAAGAGTTTTGAAATGCCCAAAAACTTCACTTTTCTTTTTCATAAAATACACCCAAACTTTTTTGCTATATTCATCAATAAAAGTGACAAAATAATGAGAGCCTCCAAGAGATGCAACTTTAGTAGTCCACACATCAGAGTGGATTAATTCCAATGGCTTCTTACTCTCTTGAACATGTCTAAGAAATGGTTTCCTTGCCTATTTTCCAAAATGACAGGCTTCACATACCTTATGCATTTCTGCAACCTTGAATTTAGGCAATCCTGCAACAATATTTTGGGCTTGCATTGATTTAAGTCACTGTACATTAACATGATCAATGCGTTTATGCCAGATATCAATATCTGCAACTATACCGGTCCCATGTGCAAACATTGCTGCACTCAATTCAGGAATGTCTGCATCCAACGTAAACATTCTGCCCTTCTTCTTTCCTTTTGCTATCAAGCAACCTTTATTTTTCATATCCTCAACAAAGCATCCATGAGAATTAAATTTGACCTGCAAGCCCTGCTCAACCATTTGACCAATAGAAACCAAGTTCTTGGTGATATTCAGGACATGGAATACATCCGACAGGTATTTCTTTTTCCCATCCTGCATAGACAAAGGAATTTTTCCAATCTACACAATAGGATGTGCAGTATCATCACCAGTCTCCACAAATCCTGGTTTTTCCATTTTCCTTGCATCCTGCATCCATTCTGCATGACCTATCATGTGGTTTGATTCACCTGAGTCAACATACCACACATCGTTGCTTTCTTCTGCACTTGTTACAGAATTGGTCATGTGCTGCACCATAAACAAATGCTCATTTCTGTCATCACCCTATCTACTAGAAGATGCATAATTCCCTTGTTGCAATTTTCCATTCATGATGTCATTCTGCTTTTTATAGCAGTCTTTAGCCATATGACCCATTTTACCACAGTAGTAGCATTCAACATTGTTGTTTGCATTTTGGCCTCTTTGCCATCCACCACGACCTCTTTGGCTCCCCTTGCCTCTAGAGTTACCACGTCCTCCTCCATAGGACTGGTTTTCTTGAGTTTGCTGCATATTCTGATTTCTACCACGGCCTCCAGATCGGCCTCCTCTACCTCTGCCTCTACCTCTTCCAGCATTTGAGTAGAAGACACCTTCTTTTGAAGTTTCTCCTGAAGAAGATGGACCACCATTTCTCTGCTCCTCAGAAAATTAGAAGAGCAATCAACTCCTCAAAATCAGGAAATCTTTCACGGACGGAAATGGATGTTCGGAACTGTGCATAATCCTTTTCTAGACCATTCAAGGTCATAGAAACTAAATCATCATCTTCCACTGGTGACCCAATGGAAGCAAGTGCATCTGCAATCTTCTTTACCTTCATGTGGTAGTCATTGATGCTCAAACTTTCTCTTTGCACATTGTGCAACTCTTGCTTGAGCTGCATTTTCCTGGCTTGTGTATTTGTGCTATACATTTTTGACAAAGTATCCCATGCCTCCTTTGGCATACTTGCATCCTGAATATGCACAATCATAGAGTCTGAAATACTGATAGTAGACAGCCAATACATAACTTTTCTGGCTCTCTCATGCCATCCTTTAAATGCATGCATTTGCTGCTGTTGATTGGGAACATTAGGAAGAACTGGTTCTTCTTCATTTCCTGCAATGAATTCCCAATATCCTTTTCCCATAAGGAAATTCATCATTCTAAACTTCCATGCTTGGAAGTTGTTCTTGTCAAGCTTTTTAGTGACAATTTGTGAAAGAGAATCAGACACCATTACAGAACATTGCAAAAAATTCTGTCACTGCAAAAAACACAGCTTCAGCCTCACAAAGACAAATCTGCAAAACTGACGAAAGTGGTATTTGACCACACAGTCACTTCCTAGTGACGATTTTGCATCAACAGGCAACAAGGATGATTCTGTAACTCCCAATGTATCTGCGCACATGCATACAATGCAATTTCTACAGTGACTTTTCACCGACCTGTAGAACAGTGGTCGCACAGCATAAAACAGGGCCTTTTCTTAAGTGCGTGCGGAAAACTTTCGCCTCCAAAACAGGCACCGAAGTGGCCTCAAATAAAATAAATAGGGCAATCAAGGGCTAAAGCCCTTACCCGCAGCATATACTGCCCTCTTGCTACACCGCGAAGGGTCTCTCAATCTGAGACAATGCACTCTTGCACTTTTCGGCTGTGCTACCTGTAGAGACTTGCTCCCAAAACAGAAAAATGAAAGCAACATTGGTCCTCTTACCAGAACACCACGAACTTGGTTTGCTTTCTTGAGCTCCTTACCACAAACAAGGCTCTGATACCATGTCAAGATTGTGGGAGAGAAGGAAGGAGTCTTACTTGTAGCTTTCTTGCTTGCACAATGGGGGAATATACACACAGGTGGAGGCTGAAAAATAGTTTTCCTCTTCTTAGTTGTGTAAGCCAAAAAGAACTCAAGTACATAGAAATAGAAGAACCCTATATATGGGTCTCAAACCAAACTCAACTAGCTAAGGTGGCATACTAACTGAGCCACGAACTAGAGTAGATAAGGATAGCTATCATCTAGCTATTATTCATGGGCAGTGTACCAACCGCATCTGCAACTAACAAGTCGGTGATATAAATGCACAACGGTCACTCTGGCATATCACAAGTGGAGCTCGATATCTCAACACTTGCCATGGTCAAACTTTTGAACTCACGTTCATAGTCCTCAAAGGCATCGAATGCTAGTACCTGCTCTAATGGAAAATCATCATTAACATACAAGAGAGCTTGTGTGCTCTAAACACAGCACCTACTCTGTAAAAAAATTCAAAAAGCTTGTCCTCTAGAAGCTCATGGAAAATCTCATCATTCGGAAGAAAAATGACGTTGAATAGGGAACTTTGGGCCATCACTTGATCACAACTCCCAAAAAAGGGGGTTAAGAAAATAGGAACCAAAGATTAGTAAAAAAATCGGGAAAATAGGAACCAAAGAAAAAAAATCAAGAAAATAGAAAGAAATGAACATTGGGCCAATGGGCTAGAACGGTGCAAGTGAGGCCGAAGGACCTTCTTAGGGGAGCCTCTATTGCACCATTGTGACCCATGCTGATCACACTGGGTGTGTTGAAGGCCAATGGAGCAGAACGTTGCGAGTGAGGCCCAAGGACTGACTAGCACAAGGCCTAAGGACTACCAATTGGTCCCGTTATTGCATGGGAGAGTTCTCCTAGTCCGCCAGTGGTGTAAATGTTTTGACCTAAAGGTGAAGATCCCCCAAATGACCTAAAGGCGGATAGAGAACAACAACAAGGGTTAGAATTAATATTATGTTGTATTGAAAAGATATCAGTCAAAAGAGAGAGAGAGAGATTAATACCTTTGCCTCTTGCTCCAAATAAACTCTACAAGAAAACAACAATTAGAACCAACATCAAATTCTATTGAAAACACAACATAAAATAGAAACAACACATAGAGAGAGGGGGGAAAGAAAGGAGAGAGAGAGAGAGAGAGAGAGAGAGAGAGAGAGAGAGAGAGAGAGAGAGATGAGCACCTCTGTCTCCTACCCCAAACAATCTCTACAATAAAACAATAATAACCAGTAAGAAACGACATCAAACCCTATTGAAAAAATAGCAAACAAGAGAAAATGCAAAGAGAGATGGGCATCTATATTTTACTCAAAATCTAGAGCTGCATGGAGAAGAAAGTGCAGAGGTAAGCAAAATGCTCAAAACCCTAATTACTATTAACAGGGAGCTTCAATGAAGATGAAAATTCACGAGTAGAGAGAAGAGAGGGAAAGTGGTCTGTTGCTCAACTTTTGGGTCAAATTGATTTCGTGAGAGGGAAAAAAAATGGAATTGAAAATTCTCCAAAAAAGGGGGGAAATACGAGGTGAGAAACTCAAATTGTGTGTACTATTCATTCTCCCTTTTTTAAAATCCCCCACTACCCCTTTTTTTAATAGAAAACCCAAGATTTGGAGAGAGAAGATTCACCCTCCATGGATGTCAACATCTAACCTTCCTATTGGACAATCTAAAAGGTCCACATCTTAAATTATATTATTTTTAAGGGCCCATTTGTGAGTTTGTTTTTTTCCTAATGCATCCATGGTTGATACATCTCATGATGAGATGTAGAATCAACAACAAAGCACACTATCATTAATCCCTAAAAGCTATATTTTTTAATGTATATGCTCCAAAGAAGGTATTATAACCCTTTCCTACTACAGTGCCACTCAAGGTAGAGGATCTTTGCAACCTTCATCTCCTACACATTCTTTACTTCAATTACCTTTTCAATGTCTTCTTTTTCTTCCATGCCTTGAATACTTTCTTTTTTAGTAAAGGAGGCAATAAATCTCATACATAAGAAAGTGGTAAAGAATACAACATTGTAAAGTGGGAAAGGTCAAGAGAGAACCAAAGACTAATTAATTTATGAGAAAGGTATGAAAAGAACCAAAGACCAAAAGGCTTATCTTGCCATACAAACCAAGTCTTGGGACAATACCATCTTTGGTTTTGCTGAACGGTGAGAAGGATCGAGCAAGAGAGCATGGAGGCGAGAGCTATGGTGGATGGAGCAAGAGTAAGAAAGAGAGAGACTCCAAATGTGGGAACTCCAACAGTCAAAATGTGTGACCAGCCTTCCCTTTATTCAAATGTCACTGAAAGAATAAAGAATGAATTGACAGTGATGGGCGTTCACCGCCTACAGTGTGCACATGCAAGTACTATCGATGTAGTAATACATAAGCAGGTAAGCAGAGGCACCTTTACCCCCAACAACCTCCCACTTAAAGGCAAATCTGCCTCAGTGAGGAGTGAGAAGAAAAGGAAAAAAGGACAGTACAACATGTACATAGATACAAGAAGATGAGGAAAGACATCATCTGATCCAATGCCCATAAACTTCCTAAGGAAGGAAAAGTGCTCTTTGCTGTTGCAAAGAGGCTTTTCGTGAGTAAGTTTGCAGGATTCTGGTTAGTTGAGATCTTGAAAAGGTCAACAAACTTGTCCTCAATGACCCCACAAATGAAGTGATTCCTCACCTCAATGTGTTTTGTTTTCACATGGAAGACCGGATTCTTGGCTAACTAGATAGCACTCACAATCCGAATGCAGTGTTGTAGGGACAACATCTACAATACGAAGGTCAAAAAACCAAAGGACCCAACCAAATGGCCTCCTTGCAAGCCTCAGTGGCTGCAACATACTCGGACTCTATAGTAGAAAGGCCAATGTATTTCTGCACCCTAGACATCCATGAAACAACCCCTCCAGTAAAAGTGAACACAAAGCCAAAGATGGAGTTTCTACTATCTGCATGTCCTGTATAGTTAGAGTCGGTGTATCCCATGACTCTTATATGCTAGCTGCCATAACACATGCACATATCAGCAGTGCCCTTCAGGTACCTCATGATACCCTTCACGGCATCCCAATGTCTCTTGCCAGGTGCAGCGATATAATATGCCACAACACCAACTACAAAAGCAATATCTAGATGGATGGCTATCATGGCATACATAAGACTGCCCACTACAACTGCACAGGAAATCTTGGCCATCTTGGCCCTTTGCAGACCTATCTATGGACAATTGGCATGTGATACCTTCACGTGAGAAGGCAATGGACAACCAATAGGTTTTACATCCTGCATACAGAAGTGCTCAAGGATGTTATGAATGTACTCTCTCTATGATAGATAGAGTAGTCCTTGATGCCTATCACACGTAATGCCCATACCAAGAATATGAGAGGCATGTCCCAGATCTTTTATCTCAAAGCCCTTCTTGAGTTGAACCTTAAGAGCATCTAGCTCATCATGAGTTTTCCTTGCCAAAAGCATGTCATCCACATAGAGTACCAAAATCAGTAAAGATCCATCATGCGCTTTCTTCGTGTACAAGCATGGATCCATAGCACTATGGCTGTAGCCCTGTGTTGACTGTATAAATGCATATATTATGATACCATTCCCTAGGTGCCTACTTTAAGCCATAAATACTTTTCCTCAATGTGCACACTAGGTGTTCCTTGCTAGATTGATCCTCTGGAAAGCCCTTAGGTTGCTCCATGTAAATATCATCATGCAAGTCCCCATGTAAGAAAGCCATCTTGACATCCAACTAATACAAGTCCAAGTCAAGCTATGTAGCCAAAGCCAAGACTAAGCAAAGGGTGGTCATCTTAACCATAGGATAGAAGACCTCATCAAAGTCAACACCATGCTCATGCTTAAAACCCTTTGCTACCAATCTGGACTTATATGATGGCCTAGAGTGTCTAAGGGTACTTTTCAACTTGCACATCCACTTGCAAGGAAAATCCCTCTTACCACTAGGCAAGGAAACCAAATCCCATGTACTATTCTTCTGCAACAAGTCCACCTCAGATTGCATAGCCCTCTCCTAGGAGTGACTATCACCCCTGCACATAGTCTCATAATAGGTGAGAGGCTCTCCTACATCTGTAACCAAGACATAATTTATGGAGGGCTCATACCATCATTTATCTCTAGTAGAATGCCTCAATGCAGGCTGTGCTACATGCCCAATATCCTGTCTAACATCTTATGTAACATCTTGTCTAATAATATTCTGTCTAACATCTTGGCCATGAGGATTAGCTATGCAAGCTATCTAGCTAGTTGTGTAGGAGTAGGGGGCTCCTCTTGAAAGATAACCCTGCATATCTCAATAACTTTCTCAAAATACATATGCATTTTGTTCTCCTGGAACACAACATCATGGCCGTGGACCACTTTTCGTGCCTGCAGATCCCAAAGACGATATCCCATCTCACCTGCATCTCCATAGCCAACGAAAATGCATTTCACACTTTTGGGATCCAACTTATTGGATTTATATCCTTAGGCACATGGCAAAAGGCCTCACATCCAAAGACACGCAAATGAGCCTATGAGGGAGGCTTTCCTGTCCATACCTCTTGCGACATGGAAGTCAATGTCACTACAAGGTGACCTGTTAATGAGATGCATGGCAGTGGATACTGCCTCAGCCCAAAAATGTTGTGGTAAGCCTGCTTGGCTAAGCATACTACGGACCCTCTCTTGGATAGTCCTATTCATATGCTCAGCCATACCATTCTAGGGAGGGTGCAAGGGGTGGTCAACTAGTGCTTAATACCCTGCTCATCACAAAACTGCTCAAAGGCACGCGAGACATACTCACCTCCATTATCGATCCTTAAGCATTTCAGCCTATACCCAGATTGATTCTCTGCTAAAGCAAGCCAATGTTGAAAGACAACCAAGACATCATATTTTTGATTTATGGGATAAGCCCAAACCTTGTGAATAATCATAAATAAATGTGACAAAGTACTTCATACCCCCTAATGATTGACAGGGCATGGGTCCACATACATTTGAATGCATAAGAGCCAAAGGCTCACCTATGTGTGGAATACTAGACTTTTTATGCAAATCCCTAGTATGCCTGCCATATAAACAATGATCACACAACTCAAAATGCGAGTAGTCAAAAGGGTGTTGAGCTGATGTAGGGATTGCTTCCTGAGTTTCACTCTCAGTTGGAGCACTCCCAGTTCGGGTCAGAGCGTTGGAGTCACCTTCTCGACTGCTATGCGGCTCATGATCATACTCGGCGCATCAATATCGACTTTGAGCTTCAAGAGTTCTCTATTAAGGAAGGGGATGATTTGAAAGTCAAGTTGGCTGAATATAGGCGGTTACTTACCGAGTTCACCACTACTAGCTCTCCAAAGTCAGATGACGATCAGTTTACCTTCTTCTTGAATAAATTGCCCGAAAAATACTTCAATTTCATTCAACACATCATCTCCCAATCTCGATTGCCAACCTTCTATGAGTTTGAGTGCCAGTTCTTGCGTTACGCAAGGCTACATGATCAAGTCCACAAGAAATCCTTGGAAGATATTGCAAAGCACTAAGCATTTTCATTCCCTTAAGTAACAGATGCTCGAGACGAGCATGGCAGAGAGATACATGTGGAATAAAACCCACTAACAAAACATGGTTAATAGTACCAGATACAACCAAGGGGTGGAGGTTGCTAGACTTAGCACCTCTTGCAAGAACAAGCATGCCACGAGTTATCTTCCATACAGAATCACCAAAGCTATATGATAACCTGCATCATCAAGCTACCCAACATACATAAGGCTTTTAGTCAGTGCGGGTACATGACACACATTATGCACAAAATAAAAGTTCTACCAGAGGGAAACTGTAGAGTGACATCACCAATGCCAACAATAGCAAGAGACCGATCATCACCTAAGCACACAATACCAAATACATTGTGATAGGTATGAAACCACTCATGGTAGGGGGTCACATGAAAAGATGCACCCAAATCCAAGAGCCAACACTATGCATGAATAGACTGAGCCTCAGTTAGCTAAGAGGCATCACATGAAGAGGCTACTAAGATGTAGTCACCATCGGACTCCTCAGGTTGCATGACATTTATCTCCTTAATCTTCACGCTGACTTTGCAAGTATAATGCTGTGATCATTGGATTTCTCTTGCTGCACTTTTTCTTTCCCCTTTTCTTTACGCTTATCATCGTGCATCTTATGGCACTGGGGCCGTATGTGTCCTGCTTTTCCACAATAATGGCATGTAAGATCAGACTTATGTCCACAGGACTTGCTGCGTCCACGTGACTTAGACCAGGGCTTCTGAGAGTCCTTCCCATGACAACCATTATCTTTCTTGCCACTTTTATCACCTCTAACAGATAAAGCATGTGAACTACGGGAAGCATCATTATTTTTCCTGTTAATTTCTTTAGTCAAAAGAGCACTCTCTACATCTTGTAATCTTAGCCATCAAGTTTATTGGTACTACAGATTGCAGTGCGAAATACATCCCAAGACTCAGGTAAAGTACCAAGCAGAAACAAAGATATAGATTATCTTGAAACTCAATACCCTGTTGAAGCGGATTCTTCATGATAAAATGAAACTGGCTCAAGTGAGCAGACAATGGGATCCCCTCCATGCAAAGATCCATCAATTGTTTAAGCCAATACATCTATGAAGCAAGGCTTTGCTTTACATAAAGTTCCTACATCTTTTCCCATAGATTCGATGCACTCTCATCTTCATCTTCAACAACATTATTATTGACCTCTTCAGAGAGTGACAAAATGATAGTGGACTTGCATAATGCATCTAAATCAGCCCTGTCATCATCATCCATATTCTTGGGCTTAATCTACAATTTTTGTACCAAAAACTACCATATTTGAGATTTCCAATAGCCATAGTTGGTGCCATCCAACTTGGCAATGTTAAACAAAGCCGTATCTTTGAGATGACTAGCCATAATGTCATTGAGTCAAACAAAGCCAGACTATGTAGAAAACAACTTACGATAATTAGCAGTAAACATGCCAAAACCACTATCAAAACAAGTTGAAAATAAGAGAAACTACTAGAGTCCACCAAATAGTACCAAAAGTACATTAAAAGGACATGTTTAAGCTCAGTAGATACGTCACAGTCCGCATAAAACAACTTGTTGTAATAAATGATAGTAGTGAGTAAATGAGAGCAAACAATGAGCTAATAGAGATCCAATGACAACAGCGACTGCCAAGTCCAATCCTCATCCAAGCGGGCATAACAGAGGCACTATGACAGCCAATGAACATGAGCCAAACACCCAAAGGTGTTAAGAGAGTCCCCCTCAGTACAACCGATACATCCCCTGAGTAATAAGCAAGATGTACACACCACTTGCAAGACCTAACAAAGGTTGGTGTATGCTCAATGAAACATACATGTACGACCCAAGTCAATCTTTGGCAAGCCAAGAAACATCCAAAAGAGGTTTCAAAGTATCCAAGTACAAGCCCAATTGAAGCTCCAAGTGGTAAAGAAGCTCAAACAATGTAGGTAGCATGCATCACTGACATATGCTTCAAAGCATGTACCAACAAGTCATGCATAGACCATAGGTATAACTTCTTTCACAAAGCATGCTAGTGTAGGCCAATGTCAAGTAAGTGCAAACCAATATGAAGCTCAAACAAGGCTAAAAATACATTCCAAAACCATCCAAGACATTCCAGAACCATCCAAGACATTCCAGAACCACAACAATAGGCATAACATAACCTAAGTTAAATAGCTTCAGCCCTGATCTATTACAGCAATAAATTCATTGTCAAACTAAGCATAAACAAGGCAAAAATCAGCACCAAATCAATGGCATATAATATACATAGCTTCCCATAACATCCTGGCATGATTCGGGTACCAAATGGCATCAATAGCTAGTACCAAGCAAGCATAAACCTCAAATGATAATATAGCACTGTTTGGGACTATTATGATAGTCCTAGACCGAGGTATATCAGACCCAAATTTCAATTCCAAGATCAAGCCTTCAATGCCATGTTTGAAGCATGCTCCTATGACTCAAATGAGTCCTTTGTGTAGTGGCAATGGCTTGAAGAGGTGCTGGAGATGAAGGCCACATTTTTTGACAAGCTGAGAAAATGGGGCAATGTGGTGAAATCACATTTTTTATGTTGTTGAGGGAGTTGGGAACTACTTGATGGTTAGCGACCTTCTATGGCTCCCAAAGAAGCTTCCCAAGAGGCCTCAATAGGCATAAAAGAGAGAGAGCTCATTTCCAAACCTTCATGGGCTAAGCCATGGCTACCCTGTTCTTCAAACCTTGTGGAATGAAATAAAGAGTGGAATGAGAGCTCCAATACCTGTAGATGAATTCATTGAGGTTGCCCAAGAAGGCCCAATGCTTTCTCGAGAAGGATGAGACCCACTGGAATCTCGAAAGGTGTGGCTATGGCTGCCAAGAGTGAAGATAGGAGTCTAGGTATTCGAATGAATGCTGAAGGAGTGCCTTCAAAACCTCAACCATGGATGGCAAGAGTGAAGACAGGAGTGTAGGTATTCGAATGAATGTTGAAGGAGTGCCGACCATGTTCAAAACCTCGAAGAACCAATCTCTAATACCATTTGAAGATCGAGCAAGAGAGCACAGAGGTGAGAGCTATGGCGAATGGAGCAAGAGCAAGAAAGAGAGAGACTCCAAATGTGGGAACTCTAACAATCACAATGTATGACTAGCCTTCCCTTTATTCAAATGTCATTGAAAGAATAAAGAATGAAGTGACAATGATGGGCACCCGCCACCTACAGTGTGCAAGTGTAGGTACTATTAGTGTAGTAATACACGGGTAGCTAGGCAGAGGTGCCTTTACCTCCAACATTTGGGCTCACCATGAAGACCATTGGTATACCCAAAAATCTAAAAACTTTCCCATCATGTGTTATAATATAGCCCTAACCAAGGACCAAAAAGCGAAAATGATTGATTAAGTTTTTGATTCCTATTTTGTTTAATAGGGTTGAAACTAAACTTGAGGGTGAATAGGAAGCTCAAATACAACCCCAAGTTGCTTTACTTGACATTTTATCATTGTGAAAATTTCCATTAGTATCATTACAAAATGTTTAAGAACCTCAAGGATAAAGATACATGTGTATTTCTAGCATCACGTTCAAATTTTACCAAATCCTAGAGCATTTGCAACTATATAAATGACAAGGAAGCAAGGGGACAACCTTGCCTGATGAATCGCCTTAGGAGACAGGGGTGGGGGCTGAGTATGCCATTCATTGAAAATCTTGATGAGGGATTACCAAATAAAGTCATGACAGACTTAATAAACCTTTTGCCTAAACCCATGCCATGCAAAAGTTTAAAAACAAAATGCCACTTCAACCTAGCATAAGCATTATCAAAAGCAATCATTTTTAAACATGATCCTTTTTTGTGTTGTTTTGTGTTGTGCATGTTTCATTTCCTTCCATAAGGCTATGATAGATTTAAAAATGTAGGTCCCCTTAATAAATCCTTTTTTTTTCTCTTGATCCAATTGTCTAGGTAACCAAAGATGATTCTTGCAAGAGCCTAGGCAAATATTGTGTAGGCTAAGCTGAGGCAAGTTATAGGGCTTGAGTTGTGGAGGAATGATTTGTCACTAATGGACACGTTTTATAACCTTTGCATTGATGCTAAGGGAGAGAGCTCCATGTTTAAGAGCTTCATTTGATATATGTAGAAATGGGGGGGGGGGATGATGATCTCTTTTAACTTATGAAAGAATTCATTGGGGAGCTCATTGAATTCTTAGATTTACCCTTTCTTCAATTAATCAATTATATTATGGAGTTATAATGGGGAGAGGTCTTATTCAAAGAGGCCTATTATGGAGATGGGGATAATTTTTGGTCTACCCCTAGCTTCTTTAGCCTTGGCTCTAGTTTTTTTCATTAGAGTATAAGGGGAGTGAGCTAAATCTATTGATGTAGAATTAATGAGAAAATGGACAAGTTTTGGGTTTAGTCATTCGCTTTATTGCCCTTTCATCATTAGAATGGGTAGTATTTCTCTTTATTTATTTTCCTTAGATAGGTTGAGCATTTCCTTTGTGAGCTTGTTAATCATGCCTATCCACTATGATCTAGTGTAAAATGAGCACCTATCTAACTCTCTAGTTCTTCTCATTTTCTAAGTTCCATACTAACTCTCTCAATAGTGATACTTGAGCAAAGGAGTCTCCTTCATTTAGTCATTTAGAGTCTCCTTCATTTAGAGTCTCCTCCATTACAATCTTTGCACATATTCCATACTTTTGAGACCTTATGTTTCTTCTCCATTTATGGTCCTATCTTTGACTTCTCCAAGAAGATCCTAGGTTTGTTCTGTAGCATGATTCCACACAACTACAAGGGAGGACATGATGGTGAAAGTCATTTCCTAGATTTCTTTTGTACTTCTATGTATATATGCTAGTCTAAATAAGCTTGGATCACTATGAAACCACCCTTTCTCAATAACATTGGACAATGACAATTGAATTGGATAATAGTTAGACACATCTTCTTTAAATGCCTTAAATGAGGCACTCATTTATGAGGTTAAGATTCCAGATGAAACGTAAGATCTATTCAATCTTGATGTCTTGAGGGATTCTCTTATGTTTGTTAGAACAAGTATAAAAGTCATAATTTTTACCATTAGTTTCTTTCATTTCCTACAATTACTTGATCCTTATTTCAAAATATCTTGGATATCTTCAATTAGGTTATAGTCATCAATCAATATAATAGAACACTTAAAACACTTGTAAGGAATGCCCATATTTATATCTAAGATAATATGAATAGTTTGCACACAATGACACAATATCACATGCTTCTCTTCACCTTTCTATGAGACAACAATCCATTGATTATTATAGACTTCCTAAATGTCAAATATCATGCTTCGTAACCTTGAGTGAATGCCAAAATTTTTTGCCACCACTCCTGCCTTTATGATCGATAATATGCTAGTTATAATCCATGGATATCCTCCTAGGGTTTCTCTCCAATGTGTGAGCTATAGTTTTACTTCTTACAAACAAACATAGTTAATTGAGATTATTCTCTCCCAACTAGTTTTTCATTAATTTGGCCTAATTTAGGTCCAATAAGCCCTTAGTATTCTACAAGATAAAATTTAATAATTTCATTATCCTTTTTAAAATTGGGTTTCCCCTTGGATGCTACAATCTTACTCTAAGGAATACGGGATTGAGCCCTTGCTTTGGGGAATGTTTTCTTAAGAGGTTTGGGCCTTTAGGTGCTTCCTACAGCCTTAATTCAAGGCAATATCTAGTATAATGACCTAGTTCAAAGCACTTAAAACAAGAGTTTGGCAAGTTTTTCAATGTATGGGTGTGTTGACCCCTAATATACACTCCAAAATTATCTATGATTTATAGCATTGTAAGGAGCTCCATATGTGATGAATTTCAACATGAATTCACCAAGTTAGCATGCCTCTATCCCAATACTTTAGCTAATGGGGATGCAACCGATTCGAGAAATGGATATAAGTGCATGGCCAACTTTGGAAACTCCACCCACACATGCACCTTTGTCAATTTAGGACCATTAAGCTCAAAATCAATTGACATTGAACAAAGAAAGAGGGAAATTCCTAATCATTCATTAATGGTGGCTCAGTACATTTAGGGTTGTTCTCTCTACTTTTAACAATAAGAAAAAGAGGGACATTCCTAATCATTCATTAATTATGGCTTAGTACATTTAGGGTTGTTCTGTCTACTTTTAACAATAAGAAAAAATAGTTGCTTGGCAATCAAGTACTCAATAAAGATAACTCTCCCCACACACACACACACTTTCTAATTATACTTCATCTAGTAGCCTCAAAACCTTTGTCAAGAGTCTTGCATCATCTCATATGCCAATTAATGCTTTTTAAAACCCTCCCCACACACACACTTTTCTAGTTATACTTCATCCAATCTCCTCAAAACCTTTGTTAAGGGTCTTGCCTCATGGCATAGGCCAATTAGTGCTTTGTTAAAAAATGAATCATCCCATTGGTTTGTGCCATCTCTAGATATCATGACGGTAACCTTACCTTTTTGGCTTGGTGCTTTATTATCTCCATTCATTGAGTTCATGTCCTAGTTTAGGTTTTCTTATTATTAAGTATTAGGTTGTGTGGGGGTGAGGGACTGTGGGATCATTATGTATAAAATCTATATT